>NC_050574.1:287162863-287491363 GCF_011100635.1 Trichosurus vulpecula | reverse complement strand
TTGATGATCCTTCAGGTACTCTGTCTTTGTAGTTTCTCGAACCTTGCAGAGGCTATGACTTCCATGACCACTCTACTGTCACCCATCAGGGTAGTAACATCTTTATTTCTCACATCCAATTTCCTGAAGATCATTGTTATTTGAATATCATATCTTATTAAGAGCCACACACACTGGCTTTTCCTATACATATTCTTTGACCTCACTACGACCCTTCATCAATCCCCCAACTATACTCTCCCCCACCTCAATATCAGTAGATGATATCACTTTTCCCTTTTCTGGGAAAATAGAAGCTCCCAGGCATTGGCTCCTTCACCTCTCCTCCTATACTACTCTAAATCTTTCAAGGACATGGGGCATGATACTCTCTTTGATACTGTCTCCTCCAATTTCAAATTTCTAAGACTCTGTACTTTTAGGGTTCTCCTCCATCTCTGATTGCTACTTCTCTCTCTCTTCTTCTAGACCCTCATCCTCTTCTTGTTCCTTAAACATGGAAACACTCTAAGGTTCTGCCTCAGGTCCTCTTTTCTTTATGGTCTTATTTACCCACATGGCTTCAATAATCACCACTATTCACATGAATTACAAATCACTAATGGCTTGATGCCAACTTGGAATATTTCTTTTCTTTCAAAGACTTGGAATATTTCTAAAGAAGTACCCTAGGGATTGGTCCTTTCTCATGTACTGCTTAAAACTTTTACCAGCACTTTAGATAAAGACAGATAGAATGTGTATCAAATCTGCAAAGCATACAAAAAAGGACCAGACTGGTAAACTGGATGATTGAATCTAAAAACATTTTAATGAGCTAGGATCATCTAATTAGATGAAATTTCATATGTTAATATAATGTAAAGTATTTAATAGGTTTAAAAAATCATATACCATTTTAAGTGCCAGACAGAGGATACATTGATCGGTTTATAGCATTTCTTCAGGACTCTTTCAACATTCAGTACAATTCATCTGGGCAACATCTAGATGTTTTCATGTATTACAAGCTGAATATGAGTCAATGGCAGGATATAGCAGTCAAAAAAGCTAATGCCATCTTATTCTTCATTTAGATGCATAGATTCCAAAATGAGAGAAATACTAGTAACAATCATAATCATGATAAATGATTATGATTTTAATACATGAAAATGATTTTCCTAAAGCTCAGGTTGGATCATATCCCTTTGCTCAATAAACTCCAGTGGTTCACTATTGCCTCTAGGCAAATGCTCTATATGGTATTGAGAGCCCTTCATAATCTATCCCCCTCCTATGGTTCCAGTCTTCTTACAACTTACTCCCTGTCATGTACCCTTTGATCTAGTGAAACTCAACTTTTTGGTGTTCCACAAACAAGATACCCTAACTCTTAGTTCTGGGCATTTTCTCTAGCTCTCTCCATGCCTCAAACACTCTCCTTCCTCTTCTCTAACTATTGACCACACTGGATTCCCTCAAGTTCCAACTAAAATTCCTTCTTCTACAGGAAACATTCCCCAACACTTCTTAATTCTAGTGCCTTCTGTTAATTTTTCCTATTTACCTCAATATAACTAGTTTGGCATTTATTTGTTTGCATGCTGGCTTCTCCATTGGACTGTAAGCTCCTTGAGGGCAGAGACAACCTTTTGCCTGATTTTGTATCCCTATCATTTAACACAGGGCCTGATGCATAGTAGGTGCTAATTTAAAAAAAAATTGTTGATTGATTATTGACAAACAATAACAATAAAATCTAACATGTGCATAGCTCTTTTCTTCCCTGGCCAAACCAGATCAAAACATTATGTTCAGTTTGGGACATCATATTTTAGGAAGGCTGTTGTGAAAACAGAGAATGTCCAGGAGATTGCCAGGGTGGTCAAGGGGCTCAAAATGTGGCCAAAGAGTGGGGATAGGGAGGTAGGGATAGAATTTGGAACTCAAAACTTTAAAAAATGTTTAAAAATAAAATATTATATACTAAAGAAATGGGAATGCCTTGTCTAGAAAGATCTAATGGAGACATGATAACTGCCTTCAAGTATTTGAAGAATTGTCAAATACAAGGGAAATTAAATTTGTTCTGTTTAACTCCAAGGGTCAGAATTTGTAATAATGGGTGGAATATGCAGGAAGGCAAACTCAATCTTTATATAACAGAAAGACATCCTAACAATTAGAGATCTCCTAAAAGAGGGGATCGGCTCAATAGATAGTGGGCTCTCCCCTACTAGAGGTCATTAAGTGAATGCAAAGAGGTGTAAAGGATGGTCTCATGGGAGTATGGGTTAGACTAGATGTCTGCTTAAATCACAATTAAAAAATAGTAACTGTAATAATAGCTGCAATATAGCACTTTAAAGTTTGCAAAAACTTTACATAAATTATCTCATTTGAACTTCACAACAATCCTGTGAGGTGGACAGAAGAAAGATTATTTCCATTTTACAGATGGGAAACCTAAGCATCGGAGAAGTTAAGTGACTCATCCATGATCATATTGCTAGTAAGAATTTGAATCCAAGTCTTCCTGATTCTATGTCTGTCTCTGCATAGGAAAGGTGCCAAGACACTGACGGTGGAAAAATGTCCCAATTCTTTTTAAATGGGAAAAATGGTAGATTAAAAAAAAAAATGGATGTCACTGCACTTGTTATTGATCCCAGGCAAATTTCTAGAAAGGACTATTAGAAGCTGATTTGTTAGTGCTTTGAAATGGAAGTGGTATTAATAAAAAGATAGCATTAATTCATTTAGAAGAACCCATTCCAAACTGCCTCATTTCCTTTTCTGATATAATTACTAGACTGGCAGATTAGGGGAAGAGCATAGACTTTGAAGATCTATTTCCATTCAACAAATATTTACTAAGTGATTCAAATGCCCTATATAAGCAGTGATATATGCAAAGATGAAACTATGTTTGTGTGTGGGTGGGGGGGTGGAGAGAGAGAGAAAGGAAGAGAGAGGAGAGAGAATGAGAGAGAGAGAGAGAGAGAGAGAGAGAGAGAGAGAGAGAGATTGCCCTAGCAAGTTAACAATAGGGGATAAGACCAATAAATAGAGATAATATGATTCACAATATGATAGCTGATAAAAGAGATTGGAGGAGGAGATATTACTTTGGGCTGAGGAGTTCAGAGAAGGTTTCATCAAAAAAGGTAGCGCCTGAAAAGAACAATGACAAAGGACTTTAACATCAAGATGGAAGGAAGTACACTGCAGTTAGACAGGGTAGTATAAACCAATGCAGGAAGAAAGGAAAAGATAAAATGTACAGGGAGAACATAGAGTATATGAAAGGAAATAATATATAGTAAGACTGGAGGTAGCTTAGAGTCCGATTGTAGAGACCCTTGAATCCTAGGTTAAACAGTCTTTATTTCATGCTCTAGAAAATGAAGAGACATCAAAGGATTTGGGGCAGGGAAGAGATGTGATTAGACTTGTGCACTATGAAAACTGCACTGGCATCAAAGTAAAAGATCATAGAGTTGGAAGGGATATTAGAAAGAAAAGAGTTTTATCGCCTCTAAACTACAGAATAGGAAACTGAATCTCAGGGAGGTTAAAAATGACTTGCCTGAGTTCACACAATTAGTAAGCATCAGAGGTTGAATTTGAACCCAGATTCCCTGTCTTCAGAGCTAGTGTTCTTTCTACCATACTAGACTGAAGCAGGGAGAAGCTAGAGGCTGAATAGGATGACTAAAATGTTAGATAGTACAATCAGAATACAAAAAAAAATATTTCAACAAGATTAGGCAATAGGCCAAAGCAAACAAAATAAAATGTAAATAGGCAAAAACTGAAATTCTGATCATATAACCTATGAAAAAAGCAAATTGTACAATTACTGGATGGGAGGAACAAATCTGGAAAACAATTCATGTAAATAGAGCTTGTGGATTTTAGTTAGCTAAAAACTCAAATTTAGGGCAGCTAGGTGGTGCAGTGGATGGAGAGCCAGACCTAGAAGGACCTGAGTTCAAATGTGGCCTCAGACATTTACTAGCTGTGTGACCCTGGGCAAGTCACTTAATCTTGTTTGCCTTGGTTTCTTCATCTGTAAAATGAGCTGGATAAGGAAATGGAAACCACTCCAGTATTTCTACCCAGAAAACTCCAAATGGAGCCATAAAGAGCTAGCTAATGGATAAAGCAATAGCAACAAAAACTCAATGTAAGTCCACTGTATGGTGTGACTGTCAAAATGTTCATTCAATCTTGGACTGAATTAATGAAGTCTAATAAATGGGAGTAATATTTGTTGAATTCATTGTTGGTCAATCAACATTTATGATCCTATATTCAGCTCTGTTTACCACATTTTAGAAGGGGGGTCGCCAAATCAGAAAGTGACTGGGGAAGGACAATCACTATGGTAAGAGGCACTCTAAACTATAAGTTCATGGATTTAGATTTGAGAGAAACCTTGGAGATTGTCTAGTCTAAACCTTTCTTTTTAGAGATCAATACAGGAAATGTTAAGTAGCTGACAAAAGGTCATACAGGAAGAATGAAGCTCAGCTGGAACCAGAACCTTTTGGTGGTTGTTCAGTCATGTCCAACTCTTCACGACCCTCTTTGATTTTGTTGTCGTTGTTTTTGGCAAAAGTACTGGAGTGGTTTGCCATTTCCCTCTCCAGCTCATTGCCCTGAGCAAAACAGGGTTAATTGACACACCCAGGGTCACATAGCTAGGAAATGACTGAAGCCAGATTTGAACTTAAAAAGATGAGTTTTCTTGTCACTCTATCCACTGTGCCACATAGCTATCTTTTGATGATTGAAATTTTTCCACTATACAACCCCACACAGTTAATGCTAACTTAGTAGTCATCCTTTTTATGAGCCACGTGAAAATGACAAGAATGCACATTTGGCAACAGCACATATTAAAAACCATGATAGCCTAGAGAGAAATACTCTGCTGCTGGCTCTGTCATCCTCTTTCATTCAATGTGGAAAATTCCCAGTCCTAAAGCCCTCTTGAAGAAAGATAAACACACACAAACACAACAACAGTTTAATGGAGTAATGAAGATGTTTTTTATTGAAGAATATATTATTATGAGGGAAACATGACAACTGTTTTTTTATATATATTAGAAGGACTATATTGATAAAGAGGATTTTGACTTATTCTTTGGGATTCCAGAAAGCAGTCAGAATCTAATGGTGGAAGTCATTGTGGGGCAAATTTTACTTCAGTGTAACAGAACTTCCTGCTAATAAGAACACTCTGAAAATGAAATGGGCTAGCTCATGGAGTAGTCATCTTCATTTCTCTAGATGGGTTCAAGCAAAGTCTGCAGTACTATCTCTTTGGGATGTTTGTGATTGTTATATCAATTAAAGATTGGATTGAATTATCTCTAGAGTCAATATCAGCAAGGGGGTCTATGATTTTAAGTGACTCATCCAAGGTTACATGGCTGTGAAATGGCTGGACTCTTTCCACTGAACCACATTGCTTTCCAGTGTGAGGGAATGTACACAAAAGAAAAGAGAAAATCACACCTTACTCCTGATCATCCAAAACAATTTTGTGAATTGCAACTCTCCCACCAGACAGACCAGACAGACAGATAGAAGAAAAATGAGACAGAAAGAGAGAGAGAGAGAGAGAGAGAGAGAGAGAGAGAGAGAGAGAGAGAGAGAGAGATCTCACTCAAAGGAGAAATTCCCTGAAATCTGTAGTGTAGAAAGCTGGGGATAGGGAGTTGTTGGAGATGTTCATACTCCTCTCATGTTAGCTTCTTGCTGGTCTTACTCTCCCTTCAGTAACCTGAAGTAGAATTGGCATCTTCTGTCTTCTCTCTTGAAGCTGGAAGTCAGAAGCATTAAAAGCAACTGCAGAACCCAGAGAGATGGTAAAGATTCAAGAGAGTGGAACTCAGCTCTCACCAATTCTGCCTTGCCTCCATTTGTGTGGCACTGATCTCCACCAATGTGGAAAAAAATCCCATACCAGTGGGCTTTGGGATTTGAATTGCTCTACAATATTTCAGCCCAAAATAGCACAAATGGTTTACTTTTTAAAAAATCTTTATGAAATCTTTATGGAAATGATTTACTCCATAGTAAGGGTATCTTTGTTGAAAATATGAAAAGGCAGGAGATAAGATTTTTACAGATAATTTTTTCTATAGCAGATTGCATTTACATAGTCAATTGAAAGTAGAATAAAATCTCACAGATCTCATCTGTTTTATTATTAAAAATAAAACAATGGATTCAGTAGAGCAAAATGGAATCTTAAGCGTTCTCCAACAAGATGCTTTTTTATTCATTTGTTAAGATCATAAGGTATTTATTGTTAAATGTGGACGGAAAGATAATTTTGCTATCCTACTTAGTAGCATATAAGTTCCTTGATGACAGGGCCTTTTTTCATTTTTCTCTTTGTATACCCAGAGACTAGAACAATACCTGACACATTGTAAGCAATTAATAAGTATTTGTAAAATACTGAATTAATGTTAAAAGGTAGTTGAAATACATAAAAAGGAAAACTAAACTTTTAAGACACGTTTGAAGAACTTAAACCCATAAACTACTATTTTGTTTGCCTAGCAATGACAAACTAGAACTTACTTTTAGAATAACCAGGTGCGCAAAACTGGAAGTAATACCCTCAATCATTTTCTTAAACCAGGCTTCTAGCTGATTGAATGGGAGGCCCTATATTTCTCAGGTGATACATAGATTTCATAGAATGCTCATCCATGCTGATTTTGACAAGTTACTTATACTTTATAATACTTTGGAAAGTTTTGTGACAACTATCATAATCAGTTTCCATATACTGCCGTTTTCCAGACTGGACACTACTCTTTGGTGTTTAACATAGGGGAACCATAGAACAACTAGGTGACACAGGGGATATAACACTTGGGTCTAGAGTCGGGAAGAATTGAGTTCAAATCCAGCCTCTGGCACTTACTGTCTGTCTGCCTTTGGGCAAGTCACTCTATTTACCTCAGACTTCTCATATGTAAAATGAAAATAATAGCACCTACCTCCCAGGATTGTTGTGATGATCAAATGAGATACTATTGTAAAGCAATTAGCATGGTGTCTGGCACATTTTGTTGTTGTTGTTGTGTCTGACTCTTTGTGACCTCATTTGGGGTTTTCTTGGCAAGGATACTAGAGTAGTTTGCCATTTCCTTCTCCAGCTCATTTTTACAGGAAACTGAGGCAAACAGGGTTAAGTGACTTGTCCAGAGTCACACAGCTAGTAAATGTCAGAGGAAAGATTTGAACTCAGGTCTTCCTGACTCCAGTCACAACACTCTGTCTATTGTGCCACCTAGCTGCCCATCTTGTACATAGTAAGTGATATATATGTATGTGTGTATATATATATAGAGATGTGTGTATATATGTATTTGTGTATGTGTATGTACATATGTTATAGCATGTGTGTGTATATCTGTCAGCTATTATAGAAGTCAATCTTTGTATTCGGTACTGTCTCTTAGACTCTACATCACCATATTTGAACTCATTTTTGAATTCATATAGGAACTAGCTCTGATTTGCATTGGAAACTATTCTTGATTATCCTAAGGACCTTAACAGTGGCAAAAATGTGTTTTTATACCTTGCCCTAGGTCCATCGAAAGGTGACACCCTGTGTCCATGACACTCTATATGTCTCAGGGCACAGAGCCGATTAGAGTTTTTCTTTCTTTATGACTTGTATCTTTTTGCCCAATTTTCAGGGAATAGGAAAATAGATTACTCTCATTGCTTCCATAGGGATGTAATGTTAATGGAATAGGAAGATCTTCCCCATCCATTAATAGGCTTATATGATCACATATGGTCACAGATGTCTTGCTGCTTTGAACTCTGGCCCAGCTGTGATATATCCTGAGTCACATAAAGCCCACTGAAAGAGGGACTTGCCTAAGGAGGAGCTTGCTTAGGGGAGCCTTGCTTATAAGAAGGCTTTCACACCTTTTAGTACTAAGCTAATTAGGCACTGGGTCACAAGGGTTGTGATGCCTTCTGGCTCTGAGAAGTGAATATATATATATATATATATATATATATATATATATATATATATATTCTGAGGTTGGTATTTTGCTTTGGGTATTTGCTTATGAGAAGGACCTTTAGATTCCCTGGACAGGACTCTGAGTAGCTGTTTGTTCAGAGCCCCCTGACTACTCAGATGTTTGTGCTCTCTAGATCCAGTGGTATATGTAGGTGGTTATATTACTTTGTTCAGAAAGTTAGAGCCCTGTCTGTTGATATTTGTGCTAATTTTTCTGCTTTTGTTTTCTCTGCTTATATTTTCTCTGCTTGTATTTTCTCCACGATCAGGGTACTGACCTTTCCCCTGAACTAGTGAATATAATTAAAGTAAGATTGTTGACCCTTCAAAAAGTTGTCTTTCCTTTAAAAGGAGATCAAAGAACCTGTGCTAGCAGGCTGTCCTGGGTGTGCCAGTGCTTGCTGTTACAAGGGATAATAGAAATTTCATTAATGAAAGAAATGAAGAACAAAAACTCCACTCTTCCCAACCACCCTCAGTCTTAGTAAGTAAAGCTTCCAATGTGATTTGTGTAGATCTAAGTGGCAACAAATGACATAAGTCTAGTACATTTTGCTTGGTAATTTAGAGAGCAGATTGTAAACTGTACATCCAAAATGTAGAAGTAGTCGACAAAGAATATTTTTATCATGACCAAAGGAGCAGAGTGAGATCAAAGAGCAGTATTCAAGTCAGAAACAGAGGAGTTCAAAATTCTGCTGGCTTTTCCTTGTTGGTTGTATAGAACTGTGAGTTTGACTCAAAAAAATAAAAAAGGCAAAAATAGCCATGTAAGCAATGGCTAAAAGAGTCAAAATCTCTCCTTGTAGAGAAAATGGTACATAGAAAGAACAGTTAAATAGCAGACCAGGAGTGGTAGAAATCAACAAAGGCCCCACCTCAAAAGAGCAATTCATAGTATAGCAAAGCCCAGAGGCAGATGTGACCAACTTGTACCACAGTAACTCACAATTTAAATAAATCACTAGATCAGTAGAGAAAATCAGAGAATGTTCAAGAGAGGAGGAAAGAGCAGCAGCAGAGGATAGGAGGGTTCTAGATATTTTACCTTGGTCATGGAGATTCTTTCCACATGTGCTTTCTTTTATGTATGGTCTTTCTCCCATTAGTTCTATGGGATTCTTTGAGGAAATGTATCCCTTCTGTTTATGGAGGCAATATAGTTTGTCACTTGTGTTATGCTGTTTAATTAAATTGGGCCTCAAACTAATATGCTTTCTAATTGGTTTGATAAAAGAAAAGTTGGCTGAGGGTCATGAGCTGTGGCTTTCAATACTGAACCAAAGAACTTTGAAGGGGCTCACAGATGAAGGAAGCCAAGGCTATGTAGCCTATGCTAGAGCTATTTCAGGGCATATTATACAAAAGCCAGATGGCATCAGAAATAGTCTTTGACTTAAGCCAAATATATTTGTAATCCTAATCTCAAAGAAACAGATTAAAGTAACTCCTTTTATAGGACTTATTACTCTGGTGGAGCTTCTGAAGCACTTCATTAGACACATGGAATTAAAATAGTTTTTAAAAAGTATTTGGCATATTTTAAAGTGCTTTTAAAAATCTGAGTTATGCTATCACTCATTCCACATTCACAATTGCCACAATTCACATTGCCACATTCAGTAACTAAGTAGGCATGATGCCAGCACTGTAGGAGGCAGGAATGTCCTTCTGGAAGGAGAGGGAAAAGGTAGCAGACTGGAGAGTGTTAGATCAGAGTTAGCATGGCCTCGTGGAAATAGCACTGTGACCTTTATCAGGAAGATAAAGGAAATGATCTGTGGAGCAGGAAGCAACAGCTGTTAACAATAACCTTAATGACACCTCCAGCTTTCGTCCCCCTCCAAGACAGCTTTCAGCCAGCCAATGAAAGCAAAAGCTAGCCCAAGCTTATGAGCCAGTATTTCTAAAATATTCCTCATCTTGCAAAACTGACTAACCTGTCAGGAATTCAGAGGATCAGTTGAAATGTGAGTATAGCAAGGAATGTAGCTAAGGTTATTCTGGTTGCCTGAATGTCAGGAGGCTGAGGAGGGAAAAAAAAGGAGGCATAGGTATGCTTACCTGTGCAAGATTATTCCCACTTCCCACCATCAATAACCCTTGTTGGGTTGTCTACAAAGTGAAGCCAATTTATGTAATTTCTGGTTAGGGTTGGTGAGGAGAGCCAAGCATATAAGACAGCAACCTTGGATTGAGGAATGTCTGAACAACTTGTCATATGTGATTGTGATGGAATACTATTATGTACTATAAGAAATGATGAGCAGGATGCTCTCAGGAAAACATGGAAAGACTTGCATGGACTGATGCAAAGTGAAATGTACTATATAAAAAGTAACAGCAATATTATAAGATTGTCAGCTGTGAATGACTTAGCCATCCTCAGCAATACAATGATCCAAGACAACTCTGAAGAACATATGATGAAAAGTGCTATCCATCCAGAGAAAGAACTGATGGTGTCTGAATACAGATTGAAGTATACTTTTTTAACATTATTTTTCTTGAGTTTGAAGACTATCTCAGACTTTCACAGCATGACTGTTATGGATATGTTTTACATGACTATACATGTACAACCTGTATCAAAATGCTTGCCTTCTCAATGAGGAGGGGCACGGAGGGAAGAAGGGAGAGAATTTGCAACTCAAAGTTTTAAAAGTGAATGTTAAAAAATGTTTATACTTGTAAATTGGGGAAAATAAAAATACTAAGGAAAAAAAAGAAAAAACATACCTTGGGTCTGGTACACCTTGTGTAAGACAAAATAGCCTTAGGTCCTGGTCCACATTGCCTGGGGAGAGAAGAGCTGAGCCTCCAAATATATAAAAGTAAGAAACAATTGTGTTCTGGGTGCATGCTATAGTGAGATCAGAGTAGAAGGGACCAATGTCTTCTGGAAGTTAATTCATATGAGATTAAAGAGTGAGACAGTGCTGATTAAGATTAGAGAGTGAGCAAGTAAATGAGAACTTAGGTTCTTGATAACGTGTGCAGAACTTGGGAAATCCTGCAGTGTTTTGTGGCATGGATCAATAATAGTTGAGTGAGTGAAAATAGAGACCACTTTGAATGGAGGCTAGGTAGTATGGCCCTGACAGATTTGCTATTACCCCTACTCCAAGCAGTGTGTACAAATAAGGAATGAATTTCCATAAAAATCTACAACACTTGATACTATCCAGTTTGTAGCACAGATGAACGAACCATTTCAAAAAGGTAACACTCCAGTAGAGGATGATGAGTAGGGGAAGTTAAGTGACCTAAGCTATCTATCTATTACAGAAGGTTGTGGCATTAATGGGGACACTAATGAGGTGTGGGTACAAAAGACTGTATGATTGCTCTTAAGATATGATGTAGACAAGGAAGCAAAGAATTCATACATGAGAAGATGGTTAACTGTAACCTTGCCTAAGGGCACCTAAATGGCAAAGTGGATAGAGCCTGGGCCTGCAGTCAGAAAGACTCATGTTCCTGAGTTCAAATCCAGTCTCAGACACCTGTGTGACCCTGGGCAAGTCACTTAATCCTGTTTGCTTCAGTTTCCTTATCTGTAAAATGATCTGGAGAAAGAAATGGCAAACCATTTTCGTATTTTTGCCAAGAAAACACCATGAGGAGTCACAAAGAGTTGGACGTGACTAAAACGAATGAACGACCAAAACAATGTAGCGCTAACTGATTTCTTCTTTAGGAGCCCAGGTACAGCACCCCTGTGTCCTGGGCTCATATGGAGTGGTTTTGGTCTTGAAGGCAGCTCAAAAGATCACTAACCTTTTGGCTCATAAAGTGTCCATCTAGAATATACTCTGGGGAAATTTCTAAATAAATCTTATCAAGATCTCCACAAGTTATTAGTAAAGAGGATCCCTACTCAAGGTAATAAGGTAAGTGATGCATTTATTGACTTCAAGATAGATGTTATTCCATATCAAAAAAAATAATGCAGAAGAGGCAAAAGGACCAAATGAACTCATAAACAATGCAGAAAACATATAAAGCATGTATGACAGCTGATAAAATAACCATTAGAATTCCTTTATTTCTCTGATAGATCCAGTTTTCCCCAGAATCTTAAGGTCCTCCAGACTCAGTCCCATTCCATGGAACAGAAGAGAAATCAACTGCAGGCTGCAGGAAGGCAACATCATGATACTCTGTTGAGCTACTCTTAAAACTCACAGAGAATCTCTGAGGATTTATGCTTTTCCAGAACGGAAGGACACTTGGGGCTTCTAGGCAGACAACTTCTTTCCCGTGGAACCTACTTTGTCCAAATAATTCATTACAACATTTGAGTGAAAAGTTTTTTTGAAATGAGCTGAACATTTGGATTCTTGATGCCTCCATATCATGGCTTTGATCCTAAGATGCAGCTCCTCACAGAACCTGGGGTCATGAATATAATCCTCTTCTCTTGCCTGTCTGGGAAATTCCCTTTCTCTCAATGGAAGGTCACGCCCACAAACTCTCAAACTCCAAGCTACTTACAAGGCAACCCCTAAATCTGGCACTGCCTAAGAAACTGCTTTATGAAACTAGATTGTAGGATCCCTCAAGTAGCAGGAGTCTAGGATTCAAAAATGACGTTGATGTGTTGTCACGAAGTCAAGAAAAGCTGAATTATTGACGATAATTTCTAAGCTCTTCCTTATTCTCTTCTCCTCTATGCCAGAAATCATGGATACTTTAGAGCAAGAGATAGACGGCATTTCTGACACTGGTCTCACAGTTTGGATTCTGGTTCTAGTCCCAGCTCTGCTTTGTGTTCACTGCATAATCTTCAGAAGCCGCTTAATCTCTTCACCTTTACTTCATCTATAACAGCAGTGGTTTGGTGGTAGATGAAATAAACTCTAAGGCCATCCAAGCTCTAACGTTCTATAACTTGATAAACCTGGAAGCCTTTATTGGGGGATATATCGAAACTACTGAAGATAAACCTGACAAACCCTAATAGCATCTTAAAGGACCAGTTTACCTTCTATATCTTAGACAACTGAAACCCATTTCTTTCCTGTATTTCTGACTGGTCTTCCTAATATGCTTCCTTAAAGCCACTGGTGGCTGGCAGTTTTGTAATTTGTGACCTTGGGACTCTTTGAAATTAGTCATTTAATGAATCCTCTACATCTTGTGCTCTGACAGCTGTGTAGTTTCCCTTGGCTTTCCAGGGTCTGGCTCCTTGCCAATTGTCCCCTGGTGGCTGTGTCTTTTGGTCTAGGTTATTCTAGGTTACTTCTTAATTGATCCCATTCTGCACATATACTAAACTTGTTCTACTGCCCTCTTTCTCCCTATGTTGTTTCTTCACTCCCTCTTTCGAATACATTTTTCTTTTGCTTTCCTCATGTTTCTAAAACTGTTACTAGTTATTCTTCTCTAGCTTTTAGGATTATTTTGTATCCTTATCTTCCCCATTTGGTTTGACTCTATGTTTTGGTATACCATTGCCTTTGTTCTACTCCATAAAAAATCTAATTAAGAACACATTGAGTTGAAAAACAGTGAATTAAAAAAAAAAACAGTTCAAATGGCTTCTCAGGTTTTATTCATTTCCTTGTTATTTAACTTGCTAGCTGGATGAGCTCAAGAAAGGCATTTAACCTCTTTGGGCCTTAGTTGACTCATCTATAAACTGAGGATAATAATACTTTTCCAGGCAGAAACTGGATGAGAATTGGACCAGATGATCCCTTGAGGTTATTTCTCATTTAGTTCTAAGAAACCTTCTGTGTTAGCTCAATGAAAAACAAAACAAAAATGGATTTTTGAATCTGCTGATTTTAAACTCAGAAATTATTTTTAAACTTATCCTCATAGATCTTTATTTAGTGAATCAAGCTATTCTCTGCTCTTGAGTGGATCCTGCTTGCCAGTTTTAAAATGGGCAGATCACATGTAAGTGGAATAATAGTAATAAACATTCAGATAGTGCTTTAAGATTTGACAAGAACCTTTATACACATTATTTCAAGTGATCCTCACAACAACCCTTTGAGGCAAATGATGATATTATATCCTTTTTATGGACAAAGAAATTGAGGCTTGCAGAGTTCATTGGATCATAGATTTTCAAGTTGTAAATTTGCTTTGGAAGCCCATCAAGTCTAATTCCTTTATTCAACATATGAGGAAACTGGGGCTCAGATAGATTAAATGACTTGCCCAGAGTCACATTTAATATTTTCCTGAAGTAGGATTTGAATTCACAGGTCTCCCTGACTTCAAGTTTAGTACTCTATGCACTATGATACTAGCCACTAAACTGGCTGATTGCTAGGGTTATACTCTGATATGTGCATATGTATTCTTACTCCTTTCTTTTCCAAGAAAAGAGATAATGGAGTTCTCTGAAATGTCAGGTTAAAAAAAACTGGATATATACATATATATATATATGTATACATATACATATATTAATATTGAAACTTAAATACAAAATAAGAAAAGAAAGAATGTCAAGTGCATAGCAGAACATGAGAGGATTCAAAACATACAGCAATAAATTTCCATTTCAAGAAGGCATATATAATAAATACTACAAGTTGTGTTGAGAGTTGTCTATCTTTTCTTTGTTTTCTTGTAGGTTTTCTTTTGCTCTCTGCTGTATACTTTTTACTTTGTTCTCCCCCCTGCAGAAGGCTACACCTAAACACGGATATATTCATATGTAGATATATATAGATGCACATATACATATATATACATACATACATACATACATACATACATACATATAAACATATTCTTTCCCTAGCAAATTTGACTTCCGATCTTTGTTCTTATGCTTATACATATCTCTTGTTTCCTATCCCTCTTAAATCCTCTGCTTTATTTCTACCCACTACCTTGCCCACCTATTACTTAACCTACTCCTCCGCAAGGATCCCTTCCTTATGCTCCCAAGGTTCCCTCCTGTGTCCTCCCATTCCCATTAATCTAAACATCCTTTTTTCTATACACCACCCCTGTAACCTATTTCCTCCCTCTCCCCCTAGAGATCCCTCCCTTATTCTCATTATGTATTTTATTTCTTTCTGAATTTAGAAGACTTTTGTACCCTCTAGTTATATATGTATTGTTCCCTCTTGAACCCATTCCCGATGAAAGCAGGTTTCTAGAACTACCAGCCCTCCTCCCTCCATCTTCCTCTTGCACCTCATTTATATAAAATAATTACTCTTTTTAACTGTTCCTAAACAGTTTTACTTTTTAAAGTTATATCATACACAGGTCTATCCTATTACAAACTACCTAATTACTAATAACAAGCTTAGACATATATCTTACATTTTACATACACAAAAGGTAAGCAATCTGTCCTTATTGAGTCTTGCAACTAGTCTTTGATATGTACCTTATATTTCTCTTGTATATCAAATCTTCTATTAAGTTCAGGTTTTTTTTTTTGTTTGCTTGTTTGTTTGTTTTGTTTTTTTTAGCAAAGTCCTGAAAGTCAGACAATTCATCAAATATCCATTTTTTTAAAACTTCAGGATTTTGCATAGCTTTGCTGGATATATTTTCAGCCAGAATACCACTTCTTTTGCTCTTCAATATATAGTGTTCCAAGACCTGTGGTCTTTTAATGTCACCACTGCTAGGTCTTGTGTGATTCTAATTGTGGCACAACCATATTTAAATTGTTAAGTTTTTTTTTTTCTTGTTGATTGTAATATTTTATCCTTGAGCTGGGGGTTTTGGAATTTGACTATAATATTTCCATGGGTTTTCCTCATAGGATCTCAGGTGGTGATTGGTGGATTTTATCTATTTCTACTTTCCCCTCTTGCTCAAATGCTTCAAGACAATTTTCTTTCTTGTATTATTATATGAAGATTCTTCTTCTGATCATAGCCTTCAGGTAGTCTGATTATTCTTATATTTTCTCTTCTTGATCTGTTCTCCAGATCTGTTGTTTTTCTTAGGAGATGTTTGTCATTCTCTTTTTTTCATTCTTTATATTTTGTTTTATTAATTCTTGATCTCATAATTTTGCTGGCTTCCCCATGCCCAATTCCAATTTTCAAGGAGTTATTTTCTTCCTTAAGATTCCAGATATCCTTTTCTAATTGGCTGACTTTCTTTTCATAATCTTGTTTTTCTTGGATTGTTCTTATTTCTCATTTGATCTTAAGGTCTTTTTTAACTTCTATGAATTCCTTTGGAGAAGGTAACCATTTGACATTACTCTTTGGGGTTTCTTTGCTTCAGTATCTATATTGCCCATGCAATATTCACAGTGCGGACAGTGACTATGAATATACTAGCAGAATTCTGAATCTCAAAATATGACTTCCTATGTAGAAGACAAAACCAAAACATTTATTCAGACACAGAAAACCAAATCCGAACACCAGAAAACCAAATTTATCATAGCAGCAAAGAAATCTACACACAATAACAATGAAGGGAGCACCTCCATTCCCAAGCCTCCCTTCCCCCTTCCCACAAACAAACACTCAGCACAGCTCCCTTGCCTCTTCTCTCTCTGTGTTCTAACTGCTCTGACAAATTTCTTGCTCCACCCTTCCTGTTTCACCCTCTCCTCCTACCACATGTGACTTAGGCTTCTATGTGATTTAAGCAGGTCACATGGGCCTATTAATGGAAGAGAAAGATCTTCCCATTAAGCAAAAATACATTAACAATACAGTATCCTCCTCTGAAGATGAACCCTGGTCTTCTCTATTCCCATAGTAGCTCTCTTTGCTTGTGAAACTTTTTTTTATTTATAGTAGATTAGTTTTTATAATCATCTCTAGTCTCTATCCTCAAATTCTCCTTCAGTTCTCCCCCCTGGCGTGGAAATGGAACAAAGACCCCCCACATCCTGCAAGTGGGCATCCCACTCCACTGTTTCTGCACTCACCAGATTTGTGCTGGTTCCTTCATCACCCTCTGCCACTTCTCCGCAACACAACTGGGTCTGATTTTCCTTGTCAGCAGAAGTTTCCTTGATCTTCCCTGGTTCAAATGTCCAACAACCCTCACTGTCCTGGAGGGAAAAGTCCCTGTAGCTGTGGGGGGTGTGGGGGAAGGCAGCCTCCCAACCCAGCTAATCCCAGGGTTTACAGGGTTGTTTGAGCAGACCCAGAACCTAGCCTGGAGGTGTTTATTCTTCACAGGGACCAAACCTCATCCTGGGACTTTTTTTTTCACATCTTCTCCAATTGTCCCAGGAGGACCTCTGTTCTGCCCCTACTCTTACCCATTTTTGTCCCTCAATATTCCACCCTGAGGTGCTATTTCTTCTCTTTTGTGGAGGGAAATCTTGAGCACTTGGAATTTTCTGACCCATTCCTCCATCTTCCTAGAATCCTCTCCACATAATTTAATTTAACCCTTTTTTGGTCATTATCTTTTAAAAATATGCTTATAGAAAATGACAGTAAGAACCCACAATTAAAGACCAAAATAAAAGTGCACAAATCTTTTAAAATGGTATTTTAAAAATTCCAAAGAGCAGAATAAACAAAACATTTTTTAATGCAAAAGGCAAGATAAAAAAAAACTTTGTTATATTGGGAACAAAAAAATAATGAAGAGTAGCTATGAATTGAACTCCAAATTTTGTTTCTATCTTCTCCATCAATAATCATCATTTTTTAAATAGGAAAGAGTAGAAAGTATGGTTAAGAAAGAATTGAATCCAAGATGGTTGCTACTTACTGGCGTGGAGATAATGGCAACCTTGAGGGAAAGTGACTACTCCGGCTTATATTTTGTGATAAAGAAAAATAGGAAGGACAAGGAGGCATAGTTTGACATGTATCCAAGACCTAAAATTGACAGACAAAATATGGGGTTCAAAAAAAGGATAGATAGAATCTAATGGACTAAAATTCCATAGAAGTCAGCCCAGGAGGAATAGGAAACTCTCAAGCATGACATTCTGAAAATGCATACAGAAAAAAAATCCAATGAATTCATTTATATATGTATATGTATATATATATACATATATATATATACGTATATATGTGTGTGTATGTATATGTATATACATTTTATATAGATATATAAGACACATATACATACATATGTATATACATATACATACATATGTATATACATATACATATACATATACATATACATAATCTTTGAAGGCAGGGGCTCTTTCTGCCTTTCTTTGTATCCCCAACATTTAAAACAGTATCTAACATATAGTAAGATATTAGTCATGTGTATTGACTCTCTGATTTTTGAAGAAAAGGAGGAACTGTGCAAAGAGAACAATGTAGATGAAAAGGGAACTAAGTTGCCAACTTAAAATTTTAATATTTTTAAAATGGAAGTGAAGATTCCCAAAGAGGACAAGTGCAACCGCATGAGATAACCCTGTAACAATTTTTATCAGGAATGCTAAAATTCAGAATGAGCTACAGTGAGTAAGGAATTCTAATGCCAATTAAGACTTGTCCTTGAGTAATGGAGAGTTGCGGCTGTGGTGAATAGAACAATGATAACGTATGAAGAAAACAAGAACTGCTCACTTCTCATAGATCCTCTGTTTTCTCTACCAAGAAAAATGATCTTTGGACTGAAAAGGACAAAACAAAAATGAGTAATAAGAAGCTGATCCCCAAGATAAGTAGGGGGATAGAAAGAACACATCGATCTACATTTGATGAATTAAAATTTCCAGGCTCAAAAGAATTTCATCTAAGGATACTAAAAGATTTAGTTGATGAGATTGACTAACAATTGTCCATGATCTCTGAAAAATCAAGGAAAATTGATGTGTTACAGGACTAGAGAAGGATAAATGGTAGTCTAGTTTTTTAAGAGTAGAGTCAGCAATCTATATGTCAGTCGGTTTAACTTCAATTCTTGCCAAAATCTAGAATGTACTATTAAAAATGAATCTAAAAACAAAGCAGTAACCAAACAAAGTTCAGCATGGCTTCACATGATGTTAAATGATATTAGACTACTTATTCAAGTCTACCATTTCTTTCAATACAATATCCTTAATCCTGTTGGGTAAATAGAATGTGATAAAAATATTTTAACTAGATTTTAGTAAATCTAAGTAGTAGAATCATTCATGTTATTCCTTGTAGAGAAGATGGAGAAATATCAGCTAGACAATTCCACAGTTATGTAAATTTGTAATTGTATAAATGTCCACCTTAATGACCCATAGAATACTCATTAATGATTCAATGTTAACTTGGAAGACTGTCTAGAGTGAAATACCCTAAGGATCTGTGTTTGGCTCTGTGCTGTTTAACATTTTCAATGACTTATATAGAAGTTAAAAATGGCATATTTACCAAGGCTGCTGTGGGACAAAGCTAGGAGGGGGAGAGCACTTCTATTGAGGAATGATAATCTCCCCCAAAATATTGACAGGTTAGAATACTAAGACTAATTAGACAAGTAAAGAAGCACTTAATTGCTGTGAGCCAGATACTGTTCACAGCGCTAGAGATAGGAGTTCATACTCTAATGTGAGAGACAATATTCAAACAAGTATGTACAAACAAGATATATAAATAAATTAAAACCAATATCAAAGGGAAGACAATAGCATTCAGGGGGAATGAAAAAGTCTTCTTGGAATTTTAGCTGAGACTTGAAGGGAGCCAGTGAAACTAAAAGGCAGAGATTAGGAGGGAGATCATTCTGGACATTGGAGGAAGAGGGGAGAAGAAAGCATGAAAACTAGTGAAAATACACTGAGCTGGAGTTGGAGTGTCTTGTGTAAAGACCAGCAGGGCCAATACCATTCAAAGATACATGGAATGGAGTGAAGTAGAAGACTGGAAAGGGAGGAAGAAGTCTGGTTATGAAAAGTCTGAAAAGCCAAATGCAGCATTTTATTTTTGATCCTGGAGATAACAATGTACAACTGGAGTTTAATTAATAGGCAGGTAATATGATCAGACCTGCTGTTTAGGAAGATCAATTTGATATTAACTGAATATAGGATGGATTAGTGTGTAGTGACTTGATTCGGGAAAGGAGACTAACCAGAAAGCTATTTCTATAGTCCATGCATTAAGTGATGAGAGCCTGAACCCACAGTGGGGCTAGTTTCACAGAAGAGAAGGAGCTGTATATAAGAGAAACTGTGAAGGTAGAATTGACAGGACTTGGCAACATATTGAATACGGGGGAGGAGAGCAAGAAGTAGAGAATAAGGTCAAATTCAATATGGATAAAGGTAAAACCTTATATTCACCTCCCAAGAACAAGATATGGAAGATGTAGATAGATAACAATTCATCTGAAAGGTCAATATGGGAATTTTATTGGAATGCAAGGATAATATGAGTCAGCAAAAAAAAAAGTCAATGTGATTTCAGACTATATTTAAAAAGGTTTATTTTTTGAGAATGAGAGAAATGACAGTGTTAAAATTATATCTTGTTCTGGAACCCCCAACCACCACTCCACTTCTAGACAATATAGTAAATAAGTTTATACATAGCCAGTATAAATTAACAATAGCAGGAACTAAGATTGCAAAGTGGAACCTAGAAGTCAAGAACAGAACATCCCGAAAATCACGGGAGCAGAATTGTATTATATGTTAACCAAAAATCACATCCTGGAACTGTGGACTAAATCAAGGGCAGTTATCTACATCTTGCTACCATGTCCTTTTGGTCTTATGACATGTAAACCTCAAATGAGTTCCAGACATCTGCAGTAAGACCAGAAGAACGCCAAATGTTGCTGATAACTTTGACATGACATCAATAAGTTTTACAGACAATTTTGAGATGATTTCAATATGTTAATGAAGTGACACATACAAGAGTCTGTCCCTCACCAAAACCCTACAAAATGAGACTTCAAACTCCTTCCCGCTGCACACTCTTCCTATATCCATCTGGGTCCATGCTGTTCCAGTGCTCTCAACTCAGATCCACGGTTACATAAGTGACTTTCCCACCACTTCTTTTATTCCCGATACTGCTTGCCTGGACCACCTTATCTGGGTCCCCACACTGTGAGTCTCTGTATCCCACCCCTCTTTCACCATTTTTCTCTGTACTTTCTGTGCTGTTTGCCCCATACCCTTTGTGCCTTACTTCCTGCTTCCATCATGTTCTTTCCCAGCTAGTACCCAAAAAACCAGGTGTGTCTGTCCCATTTCATTATTCCATAAATTAATTAGAATTTCAGATATTATCCCAGAATTCTTTCCTGGTCAGAGCACACCTTGAGTATTGTGTTTACTTCTGGGTACCAGTTTTTAGAAAGAATACTGATGAGCAGGAAGCTATCCAAAGGAGAAAGGCCAGGATGATGAGAGCCTTAAGACCATGCCATGACGATTGATTGAGTGAGCCAGGAATATTTAGCCTGTAAAAGGGAAGACCTGGGAGTGGGGATGGGAGGAATAAGAGTTATCTTCTCTTATTTGAAGGGTTATCATGTGAAAGAGAGATCAGATTTGTTCTGATTGTCCCCAAGGAACAGATTAGGAGGGAATTTTGCAGCAAATCTGCAAAGAGGGACACTTAAGTTTAATATCAGGAAAATTTTCCTAACAATTAGAGCTAACCAGAATCAGAATGGATTACCTCAGGAAGTTATGAGTTCAACCTCACTAGATGCATTTGTTAAATATGTTGTAGAGGATATTTTTGTTAAGGTAGAGATAGTCACTGAAACCTTCTCCAAATAGAAGATCCTTTGAATTCTTTAACAAGCTAGGAAGTAGTAAAGAAAGAATCTAACTTGCTTGAAAAAAGTAAAGGTTTCACTATGAGTAATTACAGCAAAGATTTAGACTTGAAAAGGACCTCAGAGGTAATTTAGTCCCAACACATTTTTTTACATATGAAGAAATTGAGACCCAGAGAGATGAAGTGACTTGTTCAAAGACCCATGCATAGTAAATTATGGAGCAGGGATTTAAACCACGGTAGTTCTTTTCATTGTACCATGATGCCTCCTCATAACTGAGGCTCCTGAAGATACTTACAGATTTGATTGTAGACCCACTGTCAATGATCTTTGAGGATGCATAGAATGAAGGAAAGGAAAATGCCAGAAGATTGAATAGGAATGTGGTGGGCATCTAGCATGTGCATAGATCCTATCAGCTTGCTCGGATGACATCTCTCCGTATGGAGGACACTAAGGATCACCCTCTAAGAGGAGGATGTTGGGCAACTGCTTCTGGAGAATTGTGATGACATGTAAAAAGGTAACCTTGGAGAGATCATTCTGTGACTGGTTTCACTTGGCTGACTATGTGCTTGGAAGGAGCCATTTTTGATGGGTTGTGTATCTAGAACTACTTATTAACATCTAAAGGATCTGAGTCTTCTCTGGGCTTCTATCTCTGCTCCATAGTTACTCACAGTAACTGTGGTGATATACCATTCTGTAAATGGAAGGATGCTGGGACTTTCCCTTTCTGAAGCCATATGGACCCTAAGAAACAGAACTCCCTTAGACTTTTTGTTTATTCTCTTCCATTCTAGGTATAGGAAATGGAATCATCAACTTGGTTGGGAGAGAAAGCCACAAGAATCCAAGAATTATAACCCAGGCCAGTGTTGCAGCCAGCCTAGCACTGCTGCTTCAAGAAGGAAAGAGTATTTTTCAGGAGTGACCTTTGGAACCTCAGTCGACTGGAAGAACTCATCCAGTAGTAATGCTGCTTTAGGACATGAACTTGGTTGAACCAATGCTATGTAGGAACTAAGCTAAATTTGAGATCTACTCCTTCAGAGAACAAGGTAGTGTAGGAAAGAGTATGGCCTGGAGGTATTGGAGGAATTTTTGTCCTTTGTTTTGGTTATACTTCTGAAACAAATATTTCTTTGTAAAAGTTATACCACAATTAAATGGTTAAATGGAACTAAAGTGCTACTCCTCCCTAACAAAAGGGGAAAACAGCCAGTGGGAAAGCACATTCAGAGGATGGCAGTGAAGAGCCCACCTCAACCCCAACCCCTCAGGTTATCCTTGAACTTATGAGCCAGAAGATGTAGCAGGCCTGGCTCTGAGGGAGGGGGGTGCAGGGTATATTTGTATCAGAGGCAAATGTCCAATGTTTTAAAATAGTTTTGAAGCTTAATTCCAGAAAATAAAGCCCAGTAAGCTTGAAATTGAGCCTTTCAAAAATTCTAAAAATAAGTATTAAATGGATGGTTTGTGAGAACTTAAAGAAGGAAATGTTTTACTAAAACCAAGTCATGCCAAACTAACCTCATTTCTTTTTTTAATGGACTGGCAGATAAGGAATACGACAGATGTGCTTGATTTCAGCACACTATTTGACAGAGACTCTCATGAGATTCTTTTTAATAGCATTAAGAAATGTCGGCCTTACGATAGTACAGCAAGGTCAGTTTTAGCTCTTTGTACAACCTTACTCAATGTGTATTGATTAACGAATTTATGTGAACCTAAAGAAAGGTCTCTAGTGGCACTTTTATTTTTACTTATTTTTATTTTATTTTGGTCAATGACTTGGGTGAAGCACTGAATTTGGAGACAAATGATCTGGGCACACATCTTAATTCTACTGATCACCATTGTGTGACATTAGCCAGTCACTTTACCTCAGTCAAACAAGCAGGGTGGATTAGATGGCCTCTGTTGTTCCTTCCTCAGTTCTGAAACTCTATGATCCTATAAAGACTTTTTTTTCCTTGTTTTGCTTTGTTTTGTTTTGGAGTGGGGTGAGTGGACCTATGATTTCATTCATATGGGGAACTCCTGATGAGGGTACTCCCTCCATTAACGTAGAATAATAAACCATCTGTAACTTGTAATCTTAGAATGCCCTCTGGATCAGAAAGAAGAGAAAAGACTTCCCCAAGGTCATACAATTAACATGTGTGAGGGGTATTATGCGTCTTCCTTCTTCCAAGACTATCCATTATGTCACTCTATCTACGTAAAGGTTTTATACAGCACATATATCTAATTTCTGGATATGTTGGATGACAGGAGCGATATTCTAGAAGATCTGGATTAGTAAGAAGAAACTAATGATGTAAAATTTAGTAGTGATAAATGGAAAATTCTGTATTTTGGTGCAAAGAATCAACTGTACAATAAGATGAAAGATACAGGCTTAACAGCCAATCATGGGGGGAAAACCCCCTAGGATTTCAGCTGTCTGTAAATTCTACATATACTAGTCAACTCAGGCTCTAAGTCTGATTGTCCCACTTAGAGTACTTGCATGGTCTTAAGCAAGTCACTTCACCTTTATGTGCCTCTGTGAATGTAGCTACCTTAAAAAGATAATGAAAATATTATATTACACTAACAGAAACAGTGTTAGACCAAAAGCCATAACATTCCCATCATCATACTGTGTCCTGGTGACACTGCTTCTAGATACTAACAAACTTGAAGATATATAAGATACTATCACCAACCAAGATGGCAAGAGAATTGTAAACAATATTGTATGAGGAATAATTGAGAAAAAAAACTATAGCATATTTAGCTTGGAGAAGATGGAACTGATACAGTTTCAAATATTTGAAGGAAAAAAGCAGTGATATTTAACCAATATGACTCCCACTGTTTGTTTCCCCTTTTATTAGGGAGGAGTAGCACCTTAGTTCTATTTAACCACATAATTATGGTATAATTTTTACAAAGATATATTTATTTCAAAGTATAACCAAAACAAAGGACAAATATTCCTCCAATACCTCCAGGCCTTACTCTCCCCTGTGCTACCTTCTTCTCTGAAAAAATAGATCTCAAATTTAGCTTAGTTCCTACATAGTGCTGGTTCCACCAAGTTGATATCTAAAAGCAGCAATACTATGCGTTCTTCCAATGGACTGAGCTTCCAAAGGTCACTCTTGAAGCAGAACAAGTGCATGGAAGTTATAGGGAAGTAGATTTTGATGCCATATAAGGAAGAACTTGCTATCAAGTAGAGTTGTTTAAATATGGAATATACTTCCTTACAAGTTCGCTAGAAATGCTCATGACTGGGAAGAGAAAAAAAAAATTAAGACCAGGGCAAGGTGGGGGTTACTGTTTTTGGTAAGAGGAACTTGTCAGTTTCTAGGGTCTCTTCCAGGGTTAAGAATTCTAAAATACCATTAAAATACAAAATCCTAAAATACTAAAAACTCTCTGCTCTCCTTCCTGTACCTCCTAAAATCCATTTCTTAACTTCAAGGTTTGACTTAAGGCCATTTTTAGGCTAGGCCTTTTCTTATCACCCAAGTTGGTTAAGTGTCTTCTCCAGGGAAATTATATTTACTTTTTTTTTTTGGAGGGGAGAATGCAGGGCAATTGGGGTTAAGTGACTTGCCCAAGGTCACACAACTAGTGTATCAAGTGTCTGAAGCCCCATTTGAACTCAGATCCTCCTGACTCCAGGGCCAGTGCTCTACTCACTGCACCCACCTAGCTGCCCCGTATTTACTTTTCATGAACATTGTACTTATTTATCTGTGTACATGTAGTTTTCTCCCAGTAGACTGTAAGCTCCTTAAAGTGAGGGATTCCCACCCCCTCCCCATATCACCAGACAATACAGCACATGGCACATCATAGGTAATAAATGCTAGTTGATTGAGTGAATTAACAAGGATTATGGATGCACTGTGTTTACAAAGTGTGCTATAGGCAGACCAGTACTTTGCTTGGCTGAATCCAGAACATCTCTTTAGGGCTGGGAGTTACTATCAACACTTATTTCCCCCAACCTCCCTTGCCAGTCTTCTTTCTTTCACCGGTTCAAAATATCATCTTACCTAAGTATATCTAGAGTGAAATAACTGGGATTATTTCCCAGGCTGCCAAATTTATAAGGCCCTGATAGTGCTTGAAATCTAGGGTGCTCCAGTAGTGGCCTAAAGCCAGTATTACTGCCAACCCCAACACACACAGCCCATCTCATCATGGTAGTCTCTTCAGCAGCTAGCATACCCAACTGTCTCCTCTTCATATCCTGGTGTCCTTCTTCCCTAGCAATCCCCGACTAAGTGTGTCTTCTTCCCTTTGCAAAAAAATCCTAGTTATGATTTCCCTTCTTCCTGCTTGTCAGCTTTCCAAGACTAGTTTTCTATTTAAAAAAGATACTAGCAGAAATATGATTCATGTTCCACATTTTTCATATCATATCAAATTTTCTAAAGGTCAAAGTAACATTAAAATGTCACTTGTTGAACCTTTTCCCATCTAGAGAACTGGAAAAGACAGTATTCTACCCCAAAGGTTTGGAGAGAGACAACAAATCCATCCATTCTGTTCTGTTTTTACTATATGATTTTGTATCCATAATGGCCAATGTTCCCGTAAGTTTGAGGTTTCTTTGGCTTTTTCAGACGTTTAGCTTTCCTACTTGGAGCTGACTTTGCTGGGACAATCACAGGAGAAACAAGAAATGAAGCCAAAGTGATCTTGGTTTTTATAGGTCTGGCAAAAAAGCCCCCTGAGGTTTGAAACAAAAGTTGCAGCACTAGGATTTACTGCCTGGTTTTACTACCTTTCTCCCTTTCACTAAAATAACAATTCAGCAGGGGTTAAAGTCTCCAGAACCAAGTCCAGTGGGGCTTTTTATATGCTAATGAGTCCCGTTCCAGTGGCGGCCACTGATGACCTGCTCCCCACAAGTCTAAGTTCTGGACTGGGGGATGGGAAGAGGGTGGTGGCCAGGAGGAGGAGCGGGGTGGCGGGGAGAGAGAGAAACTTCCCTTCCCCTTGTGCCTTTCTCAGAAAACCAAACATGGCATCTTCCATGAGGAGCTTGTTTTCTGATCATGGCAGATACGTTGAAGCTTTTCGCCGGTTTCTGGCTAATTCCACGGAGCACCAGTGCATGCAGAATTTCATTGAGGAGAAGCTGCCAGGCATTATAGCAAGGTAACAAAAGACAGACGCTGTCTCCAGAAGGACAGACCCCTGGGAAACCACAGTCCGTGCAAGTGATCAATGCATGCTGCGGGAGGAACCGAGGCTGGGCATGCGGTGGCAAGGGAGAGATACGGATAGCTTCTGCTTCTCATTCTCTCCCTACTCCTCCCTGTCCCCCACCTCCCTCCCCGCCCCTCCCCCAACCCAAAGGCTTCAGTCCAACCTTTCATTTAGACATTCCACCCAATGGCCCCGTTTGCAATAGGAGCCTTTCCAGCCACAAGTAGATAAGAGTTAACCATTTCCAGGCACCGAATACATTTTCGGGGTGAAAAGATAAAAAGCTTTTAAACTCAGATATTTACATTCCTTTCTCTCTCCCTCCTTCCTCCTTCCCTCACTCCTTCCCCCTTCCCTCCCTCCCTTCTTCTTTTTTTCTTTCCTTCCTTCCTTCCTTCCTTCCTTCCTTCCTTCCTTCCTTCCTTCCTTCTGTCACCCCCCTCCTTTCCCACTTATTTAAAGTTTGACCCACCACTGGACATCATTCTAAATTCTGGTGTTTGTACTTGTTCAGTTCTGTTTCTACTGAGCAAAAATCATTCCTATTATCCTTAGGTCCCAGATTGGGTTTCCTTCATTTATGTTTTCTAGATTAGCCTGAATTTTAAACAGTCATTAAATACCATTTACCATTGAAAGGACTGGGTGCCCCTTAGCCTTAGTAATATCCATTTAAATGCATTTCCTTATGTATTATTATGATTATCGCTTCACTTATCATTTACCAAAAGAAAAATCGTTAATGTCTATCTTTTCAAGCTGGTATTAGCTGTATGACCCTTTTAAAAGAGAGTTTCCCCATTATCAGTGAAACAGACTTGCTCCCCTACAATCCATGAGGTTCGTGTGTGTGCGTGTGTGTGATGAATGTGTTCAATTTGTCGTAGAGCTGATAAGCATTGTGAGAGGACTAGATCCCACTCTCTAAAGATAATCAAATCTCCTGCCTTGGGGATGTGGATTTCAATAAATTAACAGAAATGTTGGAACAGAAGTGTTGGGTTGGGGCAAGGAAAAAGATACTGAAATGGGTGAGCTTTAGATCCTATCTATAGCTGCACCAAATCCCTAAATTCTGTCCTCCCCTGGTTTTCACTCCGGTTTCTCTTAAATTTTGTCATTGGGCCTATCTGACAATAGCAGACAAGGGAGTCCTTGGCTTGAATTTTAATAGGATCCCCTACGCCTTTCCCAAGCCTTTCCAGTTTTCTTTTTCTAGGGACAAAACAATTATGTCCCAGGAGTTCAGTGTAAAAATGGCATTTTATTTTCTTGTGATAGAATACTAAGGCCCCACTATGATTCTTTACCAGGTATGTAAGTGAGCCTGGGTTCTGGAAGGTTATGCCAGCAGAGCACAAATTTTTTCAAGGCTTTCTATGGTACAAAGGCTTCAGCTAGACCCTAGGTAATGGGCTATAGGTCCGTTGTCATAGCACCAGCCTAGTGAAAATTAACTAAACTCATCTACAGATTAGGCCTAAGATGATGAATTTTTTAGCTCCTGTGATTCTTTAAGACCATCAATTAAATTGTGGAGGGGCTGTGATCTATGTTGGTGGAGTCAGTATTCCATATCAAAGAAATTACAGAGCCTTGACATTTTATGGAATCACAGAATTTGACAGTTGGAAGAAACCTAGGTCCTATCGAGTCTAACTCATACAAGAAAGGAATGCCCCACTACAAAAAAACCCCCAAAAAGATTTATGGAAATATAATAGAATATATTATATATAGGCTATATAATAAGAGCATGGACCTACAGCTGAAAGGTACCTTCCAGACCATCTAGCCCAACCCATTCATTTAACTTTCAAGGAAACTGAGGCCCAGAGAGGTTAAGTGATTTGCCCAAGGTCATACAGGTAGAAAGTACAGAATACAGTATGATATGGAGCACGCCTGATATTGTTATTCACAACCTGATGATCTACTGCTACATGGAAATACCAGATGCTTATTTATTTATTAATTTTTTGATCACCTAGAATTTGCAGTGGGGCTATTTGTATTTATGCAAAGGAAATAAAAGATAACAGTGCCCATATTCACTGGATGTCCATTCTAATTAGGTATACACAACAGGAGTCCAGGTTAAAAAAAAACAACCAACCAACAAAATAAGTAAAGAATTTTTTCAAAGCAATGTGCATGTTTGCAGGTAATATAAAGCAAAGGGATATTTGGGCTGGAAGTCTCCTTGGGAGAGAAGTTTGAAGTAGATTTTGAATAAAGGAAGGCAACCTGTGAAGGATCTTGTTGAATGCTCTTACTTCATTTAAAAAATATAAACTTAATAGAAATTCATGAGACGTAATTCCCAGTTTCTTGATCTTAATTCCTATGAACCAGAGATAGGTGCCTTCTTCTCACTGGTTAGTTCAGCTTTCCCATGTCCACACATATTCTTCTGTACCTCTTCTCTCAATTTATAGTTGAATAAACTGACCCCGAGAGGCAAAGGGACTTGTCCAAAGCCAGATAAAATCACAGAATAGCATTTCTCGAAGAAGCTCTAGGGGTCATTCGGTTCAGTCCTCCTGTTATTCACTGGTGCCTGCCCAAATTCTTCTCTGTATCCAAAGATGTACAATCTTCCTTGAAGAAAAGGACTGGTTAGTTTTGAGGTCCTCCTTACTTAGTATAGTGCTTTACCCAGAAGCACTTGATTAATGTTTGTATGACTGACTTATCGAAGGAGACAAATAACAAGGTTTTTTATTGTTTTTTAACTCCCAGTTGTAGAGATTTTGTTTCATTTCTTCCCCCTGGGGTGGGTCAGGAAGGTGGGGAGAATCATGTCATCTACAACTTTTTTTATCAGATTTTCCACAGCACCTAGCACCCATTTTAAAATATGTAAATGTCTTTTATTTTCAGGATTGGAGACAAAAAATCTGAAATTAACATTCTAAGCATAGGTGGTGGAGCAGGTATGAATAAAGATTTGTATTTCATGATTTGCATATTGTTCTACAAAGAACCATGGTTATATTCAATAGAAATGTTGTTAATGCCACAGTAATTCCTTTTCTTTTCCCTCATTAGGCAGATTAAATTATTATTATCTTATTCTCTTCCTCTCGATGATGATGATGATGATGATGATGATGATGATGATGATGATGATAATGAGTTAGCTTAGCGTGGTGGATAGAAGGCTGGTCTTAGGGCCAGAAAGAACTGGGTTCCTGTGCTGACTCCTTTGACAAGTTACTTAACCTCTCAATGGCCAAGACAACTTTCTAAGAATAGTTGTTTATTTGTGTTGGTAAAGAGAGTTTCCTTACCAGATAGAGAGAGAGAGAGAGAGAGAGAGAGAGAGAGAAGGAAGGAAGGAAGGAAGGAAGGAAGGAAGGAAGGAAAAAGAGATTAAGACCATTGTTATCTTCATTAATGAATCAATATGAAATAATAGACTGCTAGACTGAGAATTAAGACTTAGTTTCAAACTCCACCTAGGACACTTGATTATAGGCAGGTCATTTAATCTCCTGGAAACAATTCAGTCTCTGAGACTATAAAATAGAGATGGGTCATGATCTAACCTTCTGTCAGCTAAGATAGTTGTGACATTGGCAAAGTCGCGTACTTAACACAACAATGTATTATCATTAATAGTATTAGTGATACTAGTACTTCAATTAATGATAATATTTGAGGCAATTTGTAGGCCTCTGTACTAGTATTCGTACCACCTATGTGATATAGTAATAGACATAATTTTATTCTTCTAATCTATGCATGACAAATGTACTAAGACTATTTTATGCAATTTTTCCAAATGATCATAGGTCTGGATGGTACTTTAAGAAGCCATCTCAGGTATACCCTTGTCTTGTTAGTAAAATTTCATGTCAACCAATCCCAAAGACAACTATCTGTATCCTTTCTTTAAATATATCCCCTCGGGGCAAGCTAGGTGACACAGTGAGTAGAGCACTGGCCCTGAAGTCAACAGGACCTGAGTTCAAATCCAGCCTCAGACACTTGACACTTAACTAGCTATGTGACCTTGGTCAAGTCACTTAACCTCGATTGCTTTGCTTCCCCCTTCCAAACATACACACACACACAGACACACACAGACACACATGCACACGCGCGCGCACACACACACACACACACACACATATATACATATATATATATATATATATGTATATACTCCTCTGAAGGAAATTCTAGAATTGCACCTAGTCACTGACTCACAGCTCTTCTAGTCAATCCCATGTGGTATTTGTTTAATATCTTAAATTTAATATTTCCTGATATAAATTAAAGCTTTCTTCCTGTCTGTCCAGTCCAGAGAAGAAAGAATCTCTCTCTCTCCTCTCTCTCATATATATATATATATGTATGTATGTATGTATGTATGTGTGCATGTGTGTGTGTGTATTCTAATAGTCATCCTCACCCTGAATGTTAGAAGGCTTAAAAAATGGTCAGGTGTCTGGCTATTTCCAAATATACAGATACCTTGAACATAGTAGTTCTCAACAAATATATGGTGATTGATTGATGTTGGCACCATACCTAAATCATTGATTCATTTTCATATTTTTATCCACAGTTTGTCTCATATTCTTAGTTTGAATCTAGGAAATATATACTACAGAGTGATATGTGTTAGACCATGTTATCACTAAAATCACCACCAGTCCTTTATGGAATGGAATGGAATGACTTTTCTTTGACAGAAAATGGCTTAACATGTAGCCACAAGAAAGCCAGAGAAATCTTACTCATGCCCCAGAAAACAAAGTACAACTGAAGTGCCGTTTGGACTCAAGAAGATTCAAGGAGCAAAGAACAAAGAATATTGCTAGATGGGAAAATTTCCAAAAGCTTATGGCCAAAAATAATCCATTGCTGATGATTGACTTTTTGGGTTGAGAGAATTCACAGCTACTAATTGTCTAATTAGTTTAATATAACCAGGTCCAGCATTTCCTATGTGTTCTGCATATGTTACATAGGCCAGACAGGCACTATGAATATCATATCAGAGTTTCACTAGTGCTTAGACAAGGGGGGAAAAAGGATTACAAGGAAAAGTAATTAAAAACAATCCATACAAAGGCCAATATAATTGACCTCTTAATACAAAGTTAATTGAATTCCTGATGTACATTTAGCCAGATGCTCTTAAGCTAGCTGGAGTAAGGAATATTTGCCTACTGCAGTGGTCCCTTAGAGTTGTATCTGGGAGCTAACATATACCACTTACAAAGAACATGAGAAACAATTGCAAGAGATTTGAACCTGACTGAAATTAAACACTGTATTAATAGCATGAATTCCTCCAGGTGTGATATGAATGACCTTTGAGTCACTGTGAGTTGTAACTTAATTTCCCCTAAGGTATGAATCAGATGCATTAGAAATGCCCCATAAGAAGTCAAGTTATTACAAAGTAGATTTCATTTTCCTTGGTGACTCTCTGAAATCGAATGTGATGCATGGTCATTGTTTGTTTGTTTTTTGTTTGTTTGTTTTTTGAGTTCTTTTGGAAAGTATAAGAAAGAAACCATTCTGAAATCTCTGTTGATCTGTGATCTCATCACAGCAGCATTTTTGGACATCCAACGAATATGTGATTCCTCCAGCAGCAGGTTACAACCCTCCAGATCTATATGACTGTATTCAATGTATACTCACAAGTTTCCATAGAATCCATCCAACATCCTGGGAACCTTTTTTGAGCTTTCTGTATATTATATGATTAGCTACAAAGCAAATGGATGTTCCATCCATCATCTGACACTGTTGCTACCTGACCATGTGTGCAAGGACTGACTTTATATCCACTGCCTGGCACATAGTAAATGCTTACTTATCCTTAAGTAAAGCCACTTAATAAATGTTTATTGATTGACTGATTGACTGATCCATCTTTTATTTTTTCCCCAGTCATACATTTCTTTGATGGCATCCTTTATAGCCTGTGTAATCCCTGGTTTGTAAGGTATTTAGCCTTTTTAGAAAGTCTTAACCCGAAGTCTGTTAACTTAGATATAGAAATATGTACACACATATGTAAATATGCATATGTTATCTCCTTTAATTTTTGCTATACTGGGAGGGAGGTGCTATCAGTATTTCAATTTTATGAATGAGGAGACTGAGAGTAAGTTAAGATTTAGTGACTTGCCCAAGGTCACACAGCTAGTAAGCATCTGAAATTAGATTTGAATTCAGGGTCTTCTCAACTTCAAGGGCAACACTCCATCCACCGTACCACGTAGCTACCTGTTCAGACAGATACACAGAGACAGAGAGACAGGGACAGACAGTTGCATTTCGATATAATTGATTTCCTTTGTAGCCCTTTGTATTTTATTATTTGCTTTTAGTAACATTAGTCTGTAAAGGGTTCCATAGGTTTCACCAGATTTCCAAAGAGGTTCACAACACACAAAGGTGAGAGTAAGAACTCCTGCTTTAAAGAACTGTCGACTTTACTACTTGGGCTAAAATCCATCATCTATAACAGCATATGTTTACTGAGCATCTCCCATTTGTAGGTTTAAGAACCATATGGGAAAAAAAAGTATTCTATGAGAAAAAATTTGGAAAAGCATTTGACACCCAGCTACATTCAAATGTATGAGCTCTGAGCTGTAGGCTAAAGTTGGAGCAGATTAAGAAAAGCTAGGTATTTGGGGCAACATGGGTGTCCTCTCATGATTAGTCATGATTTTCCATACAATTTATACTGTAGAAAGAAATGTGGACATGTCGTAAATCAAGGAGATCTTAGAAAAATGTCCTTTTTGCCAGTATGTTAACCTGCTCGTTGGCTTAAGGAGAAGTATCCCAATAATTGGGAAAACTTCTTATTTCAAGAACTTAAAAAAATATTAGCTGGCCAACCATACCTAGGTAGAATCAAAATAGATGGGCCAGTCGAGAGAAACAGCAAGGCTTTCTACAAAGATATTCAGCAACTCTTTGTGGAAGCTAAGCAAGAACTAGAGCCTTGAGCAATCCAAAAGAAAGGAAATCAATGATAACCTTTTTATGTGGCCTTCAAGTAATCTCTCACATCAATAAAACACTACAGATAAGCAAGTACTGTGGTACATAGATTATACTTTCTAATGTAGCAAGGTGTGCAAAGTCCATTCCTTTTTGTGTATGTAGGAAGAAAAACAAAGGTAATAGATCAGGAGGGAAATAAATCTTCAGCAGAAGCTTAAAAAGTGCTGGATTTACAGGGCCTAAACTAGGAAGTATGAAGTCCTGCTTTTTAAAGAGTTGAAACAAAATGTCTCTCATTATTATTGTTCTTGTTATTCAGAAGTATTTCTTTAATTTTCCCAAATCTTCATTTTATTTTGATTTCAACAGCGTCTTTTGAGATATTGAGAATTATTTTATTCCATGGGCCTAAATCTCGTTCAATGTTTTTTTCTGAAATGGCTTCAATCCTATTTCCTAACATAAAACTTCCCTGTGCAACCTTGTTATTATTCACCATTTAATGAATATTATCCATGTGCCTGATGGTTTAGAGAGAGGGGGGGGAAAGCCCATGGCCTTCCTGGGATGAATAGGATGCTAGAATTTTACTATATATAAACTTATGCCTAGAAGGAAAATCCCAGAAGGGAATAGTGGCTTATGGTTTCTCATTGCTCTGGGCTCTGCTTTAAGGAGAACCACATTATCTGCCCTGCTGTTCCCTGTTAATGTCCAACTGCTAGAAGGCTTTATAAGGAATGGGCTGAGGTACAACTCAGATGAATTCACTGTACTCAGATTTCTGCTGGCTTTTATTAACCTATTGTGGGACTGAGCCCAAAGCCTAGTATAACCCATATGTGTATGTACATACACAAGATCATAGAAGATCACAGATCTAAAGCTAGAAGTCACGCAGTCTGACTCCCTCATTTTACAAATGAAAAAATTGAGACCTAGAGAAATTAAGTGATTTGCCCAAAGTCACAGTGATGGTAAGAGCAGGTCTGGGATTCAAACTCACATTCTTTGACTCCAAACCCAGTTTCACCATCACCATCACTATCACCACCACCATCACACACAATAACTATTTTTGGTTTGTGTAGAAGAATATGAATGTTGCATTCTTGATGAATTATTTGAAGTACACATAGTAGTTATGTACATTATATAGTTCATATATTTTTAGAACTTCAAAGGAAGAGATAACCTACCACCTTTATTTTAAAAGATAGTAATAAAAGCAATTGTAATAGCTATCATTTATATAGCACATTAAGGTTTGCAAAGTGCTTTATATGTATTAAATCATTTGATATTTACAACAGTCCTGCAAGGTAGATGTTGTTGTTATCTTCATTTTACAGATGAGGAAACTGAGGGACAAAGAGGTTAAGTGATTTGCCCAGGATCACATAGCTAGTAAGCATATATGAGGCCAGGTCTGAACTCATGTCTTCTTCTTCCTCGCTCTTGTCCCCTGTGTTTTTTTTTTTAGTTTACTATTCATTTTTAAACATTCTTTTTTTAAATTGAGTTCCAAATTTTCTTCCTTCCTTCAGCTCCTCCCATAAAGGCAAGTAATATGATACCCATTATACCTGTGAAATCATGCAGAACATATTTCCACGCTTTCTGTGTCACAAAAAAGCAAGAAAAATAAAGTGAGAAAAGTATACTTCATTTTGCACTCAGGGTTTATCAGTTCTCTCTCTGGAAGTGCATAGCATTTTTCATCATGAGTCTTTTAGAATTGTCTGGGATCATTGGATTGATCAGAGTAACTAAGTCTTTCAGAGTTGATAATTATTACAATATTGCTATAGAGTATTGCTGTTAATGTGTACTGTGTAATGATCTCCTGGTTCTGCTCACTTCACTTTACATCAGTTCATATAAGTCTTTCTAGGTTTTTTTGAAACCATTCCCCTCTTTTCTTATAGTACAACAGTGTTCCAGCATGATCATATACCATAAGTTTTTCAGCCATTTCCCAGTTGATGGCCATCACTTCAGTTTCCAGTTTTTTGCCACCCCCTACACAGCTACTATAAATGTTATTGTATATATGAGTCATTTTCCTTTTTCTTGGATTTCTTTGGGGTACAGACCTAGTAGTGCTATTGCTGGGTCAGAGGGTATACACAGTTGGTTTTTGTTTTTATTTTTGTTTTGTTTTAGCCCTCTGGGCATAGTTCCAAATTGTTTTCCAGAATGATTGGATCAGTTCACAACTGTACTAACAGTTCATTAGTGTACCTGTTTTTCCGCATCCCCTCTAACATTCATCATTTCTGATAAGTGTGAGTTGGTATGTCCGAATTTCTTTTAAATTTGCATATCTTTAATTGACAGTGATTTAGAGTATTTTTTCATATAACTATTGATAGTTTTGATTTCTTTTTCTGAAAGTTCATATCATTTTACTATATCAGTTGGGGAATGGCTCTTATTTTTATATATTCAACTTGGTTCTCTACACATTTGAGAAATGAGTCCATTATCTGAGAAACTTGCTATAAAAAGTTTTGATATTATTTCATTGACTGTGCTACCTTTTAGTAAAATGTAGTTTCCCCGCTTATCCCTTTTAATTAGGTCTATTTTTGCTTTTTCTTTCTTTGAGATCATGCATGATTGGTACCTCTGCTTTATTTTTAACATCAGTTGAAACATAATAGATTCTGCTCCACCCTCTTATTTTAACTCTGTATATGTGCCTTACTTCTTCAAATGTGTCTCTTGTGAACAACATATTGTCAAATTATGGTTTCTAATCCATTTTCTATCCCATTCCATTTTATTGGTGGGAACTAAGATTTTCTTGACTCCTTGTCCTATACCATTTTACTACTGCATCACCTAGTTTCTCAGAAGAGGTGAAAATAACTCCTCTGGGTCTCAGTTTCCTTGGTAATTTGCTCAAGGTCACACACGGATTCAATGGAAGAATCTGTCTGGACCAGAATCCCATAATCTTGTCTCCCCACATAGGGCATTAGGCTAAGCAGTTGGAAAATGTAAGCTTTGACTTCACTTCATCAAGAATAGCATTCTTCATGATGACCGCAGTAGGTTGATAAGGAATAAATCTTTTATATTAATTTTGACCCCTTGTGTAAAAACAATGATGAAACTCTAGTACTGCCAGAAATTCTTATATTGTTAAAGTGAGACAGAGTTAATAGAGAGGAAGGCCAGGGATTTGGAGCTATGTACGGGTCAAATATATTAAAAAAAAAAAGGTCTGGGAATCTGGGAGTAAGGAGAAGATGACTCAATAGGGGTCATATGTGACAGGAATCGATATGTCACTTTTGGGCAAAAGCAAGCCAAAAGTCTCAGTCTGCAAGGACCTTCCCAAGTCCCCATGTACTTTACTCATTTGACTTGGTTACCACCTAAATAGCTGTGGTGCAGAGTTAAAGAGTGACTAAGCACCTGGACAGCTTTAAAACTTCACAGAATAGCTCCTCATCTCTTATAACTTAAAGGTAATAAAAATAGCTTTAATGACATGAAGCTATAACAGGAGAAGAGGAATTAAACAGTAGTGTTTGTCTTTGTTTGAGAGTACTGATACTTGCTCATTATATAAAGGGTTCTGATGCAGTGTTACTATGCAGCCCATTAGAAATTACTTCATTGGGGCAGCCAGATAGTGCAGTGAGTAGAACACCAGCCCTGGAGTGAGGAGGACCTGACTTCAAATCTGTCCTCAGACACTTAACACTCAGACACTTACTAGTTGTGTGACCTTGGGCAAGTCACTTTACCCCAATTGCCTTCCCTTCTCCCCTCCAAAAAAAACCCCAAACAGAAAATTACTTCACTAAGTAATTATAGTTTAGAGCCTAAAGTACTTCTAATTGTGAGATTTTTTAAAAGATATCAAATGTACCCTAAATAGGTTATATGTACACAATGAGTTTTTCTTAATTATGTTCTACTGTTTGACCCCGCTATTTACCCCCTGTCCATTGATTACATTTAATATCCAGCAAAATCTTAATCTGATAGCCCCATTATAGTGAGGACCCAGCGTTTTTGAAAGCTTTGCCAATTGCTGGCTCCTCTGAAATACAGTTCAAACATTACCTTCTGCAAGAGGCCTTCCCCATTTCCCTGGCTGCTAGTCCCTTGCCATCTAAGGTTACATTTATCGTATATACACTTATTTATATTCAAATTGTCTCCCTCTTTAGAATGTCAGCTCCTTGAAGGCAGACTGATTTTTACTGCTTCTTTTTTATCCCCAGCTCTTAGCGTGGTGCTTTTCAGTTTATCGATGCTTTCAGGTCCAATGAAACTGCTTGTAATGAGCCTTCTGAGAACCAGCCTAGATAAATTAGGAAAAATTAGTCACCAGAAAAATGAACAATAGACAATTTTTTTTATGCCCACAGCAACTTAGGAATTCCGATACCATCCACTAAGATGTGAAAGGACTGAAATTGAAAGTGATGGCAGGTTTTAGGATTTGAAGATGGGACAAAATAGAGACCTAACTAGAGATAATGGAATCCAATTACCTTACCTCACAGTGAGGAAACTGAGAAGCAGAGAAGGTGTGACTTGCTCAAGATGACACAAGTAGTAAAGGGGAGAGCTGGGATTGGAACCTATTTGTATCCATACCACTGAAACCATTGATCCTTGAAGGATAGGTAAATACTATGCTTAAAGGTAGAACAGGATATGTGGTTTAAAGAAGCACTATTAATAATAATAATGAAGTGTTAAAGGTAAGAAAAGTTATTGACTTGATCAGGTGTTTTGTCACACTCTGTATAGCTACTAAGGCTTTTTACCTTCAGTATATCATTCAGTTATGTTATATTGATGGCTGGAAAAAACATGAAAACACCATTTAGGCTATAGCTCAATGTTGTACATGTGGCTCTATCACAGCACCCTCTTAATTTAGTTTCAATATTGTTTTGAAATGGGTCACTCCAAGTCATTGAACAGTCAACAAAAGGAGATTCATTTTGCCATAACACAGCAAGGATATGCTGTGAGTAGATAATGGCGTTTAGCTACTCTGTACTCAACCTCCTTCATCTCCATTTGGAAACACTGGTCTTGACAGTAGGTCCTCAGAGGATGGTCTCTTATGGTCTTAGGCCCCCACTAAGTCTAAGAGGCCAAGACTATATGTAGCTTGGAAGCTTTTTTTGTCGCTGGATGACGAGGAAGCTGTGTCAGGGAATCAGGGAATTGTGGGACAACTTTGTCTTCTTTGAAGTAAAGCCTCCCAATGTTGTGGATGGGAGGAAAGAAACTGCATGGGCATATCATACTCAACCAACAAAAGCCCAGAAACAAAGGGAAATTTTTAATGTGAAAAATCAACAGATATATTGGGAAGCCAAGGTGGTGGCCAAAGGGAAATACAAAGTATTAAAACAAATATCTTCATGAAAACATTATACTAGGGGACCTGAATTTTTCTTTGAAAATATATCATCCATGCCCATAAAGGACCTTACATATCCATAGGCATAATTGAGAAGGAGGCAAAGCTTATCTTTGGAGTTTCCAGTTTAAAACATCTTTGTACGCCTTCAACCTTCAATGGTGTCCTTGTTTTCAATCAGGTACTCAATGTTCTCCTCAACCTTCCCCTCCCACACCTACCTCTTTCCTATCAAAGCCTCAGATCTTTTATTCATATTACTTTGTAAATGACTGATTTTCAGTTGTTTTTCAGTCATGTTTGACTCTCTGTGACCTCATTTAGGGTTTTCTTTGCAGAGATACTGAAATGGTTTTCTATTTCCTTCTCCAGCTCCTTTTTATGGATGAGGGAACTGAGGCAAACAGGGTTAAGGGGCTTGCCCAGGGTCACATTGGTAATAAGTGTCTGAGGCCAGATTTGACTCCAGGCCTGGCACTCTATCCACTTCACCACCTAGCTGACCCAAATGCCTGATAGTGTTATGCAATTAACCTCATGAATGCTTCTTTTTTGACTGGTGCCAAAACCATGAGCTAAAGGGATAAAACTCTGGTGAAGCATTTCAGTCATTTCTTGGTGGATAGACCATTACTGGGGGAAGGAGACTTCCCAATGGTTCTGAAATCATGGAGCCATCTATTTGTAAAGACAACCATGCTCACATCCACCAGTTTCTTCTTGATACAACCCACATATGTGTGTATAGTGTACGTGTATACATTAAACATAATATATATACACATATATACATATATTTTAGATTGATAAATAAGTAGGTAGACAGATAGACAGACAGATAGATAGACAGACAGACAGATAAATAGATAAGACAGACATACAGATAGATGAATAGATAGATAGATTTATTATAGGCCTAGAGCTGGAAGGTACCTCAGAGGCCTTACAGTTTACAATCTTGAAGGAGTTGGCATAGGGAAGAGAGAGCCAACATGTCATTATAGTCCTTAAGGGTAACTGAACACTGAGATTTTTGAAAATATGGTAATTATGCTTCAGAATCTTCCCCTGGGTCTTTGTATATATTTCCATGGCAATTAAACTAATGTGCAGATTGTACCATTTATAAATTGAAAATGAAGATAAAATCCAGCTTTTAGAAATATATGTGTATATGTATATATACATATATGTATACATGTATGTATGTGTATATATAGTATGTATTTTAAATTTTTAAAATTTCTCTTTGATATGCCTAATCTGTTAATTTAGCTGGCCTTGTGTTCAAAGCCATTTTCGCCATCTTTCTTAATGTTTCCATTCCTTAAGGTGTTTTTGTGGCTAGTATCTTCCAACAGCTTCATTCACTTTCACAACTTTAGGGCAGAAGTTTTCAGGAGCCAAATGCCAAGAGGCATCTGAAAGCAAATGTCAGTGCTCTTTTGACTCTGAATGTTTATTTACAGTTCTTCCCTTTGGACTCTACAGCCATTTTAATATTCTGCTCCCAACCTTCCACATTGACAAACTACATCAATACTGAAATACCAAGAAAAGAATACACTACCTACATATGAGACAGATTCATTTTTCACTTCAGGCCAAATCATATTATGCATCTTCTGCTTCCACACTTATAATGTAAATTATTTCTCTGGTCAGCCACAGTCTTCTAAATACTAGGAATATTCTAGGTTGAGACTTGTAATAGACACCAGATAAAGAATAATTTGAATACAGCATGTAATGGAGTAATTATCTTCTCTTCCCCTCCACCCAGATGGAAAATCTAAGGAATTCACACACATTTGGAAATGGTGTAGTGAAATGAAGTAAGCATGGATTCATAAATCTTTCTGATTTACAGTCTGCTATACAGGCTACAAACTAATGCTGATAATAATAATATGCTGGAGAAGCAATATTACTTTGTGATAGGGGGCTGGCCTCAGAGCCAAGAAGATATTGGTTCAAGGCCTTCGGACACATTACCCACTGCATGACCTTGGCAAGTTAGTTCACTTTTTAGTGCCCTCAGGCAATTCTGTCACTATAAATGCTTATAGATGCTCATCTTTGGTAGAGGGAGTTTTCTTACAAGGAATAGGTTAAGAGCTCCCCTCCCCACAGGATGATAATAATATATAATAATGACTTCAATAAATAATTTTAAGGTCTTTTATCTGCTTTTTTCTTAATTTGTCTTCACAATAACCTATGAGGTAGGCCAGGTGTTATTTGAACAAATGACAAAACTGACAGTCAGAGAAACCAAGCAACTTACTCAGTCACCGAGTTCTATAAGAATCCTAAAGTTGTGTCAACAAGCTGAAATCCACTGTTTGGGAAATCCTCTGGCACACACAATAGTCTCCTTGATTGCTAACGGCCAGAAGGAATCTACTGATTCCACCTAGTCAAAACCTTTCATTTTATAGATTAGGACTTGTTAATTAATTTGCCCAAATCACAAAGATAGTTAGAAAACCCCTTAAGGAAAGGTTAAGGAAATGAGATTACTCAAGAGGCTATTTTAAGGATAAGTCTCTCTCCCTGGCTTTCCCTCTTCTTCCTTTAAGCCTTACGTTAATGACCTAGCAACAGGAGTGTGTTAGAAGCAGCTCTGATCAAAGGTCCCATTGTTAAACTTTCATTGTGAGAATTTACACTAAAGAAATTGGTGAACTAAAAATCTGGGCCTGATTTACTGTTTTGTTGACTGTCTAGACTTAAGAAAGTGTAAACAATTCAGATTACATTTAAAAGTATACGTGCATAATTTCCCCCCAGAGTTACCAACCCTGTTGTTTCAGTTCTGGTCAATTCTTCATGACCCTATTTGGGGTTTTCTTGGAAAAGATACTGAAGTGGTTTGCCATTTCCTTCTCCAGTTCATTTTAAAGATGAGAAAATTGAGGCAAACAGGGTTAAGTGACTTGTCAAGGATCACACAGCTAATAAGTGTCTGAGGCCAGATTTGAACTCAGGAATATGAAATCTCCCATTCTCCAGGCCTGTCACTATCCACTGTACCACCACACTGCTGGTAGACTGTCAATGCTTTGTTGAAATCTTGACAAATTATAACTGATGGACTTCCCTGATCTAATCTAGTAGCTATCTCAGTAAGAGAAATTCTGTAATACTAACGTAACCTTGATGAGGTCATGCTGACTGTTTTTGATGATTGCTTCCTTTTCTATGTGTTCATTAACCATCCCTTTAAGATTTCATTCTAGAATTTTGCCAGGAATCAAAGTTAATTCATCTGACCTTGCAGACTTCTGCTCCCTCTTTTTTTTTTTTTTCAAATCAGAAAAATTTTTGTCATCCTGTAATCTACAGTATCTCTGCCATTTGGTATAATGACTGATGTAATGGAAAGAGCACAAGATTTAGTGCTGGAAGACTCAGGTTCAAATTCCTGCTCTGCTACTTATTTACTACCTGTCTAAACTTCAAATTATTTTACCTTGCTGGGCCTCTGTGTCCTCATAGGTAGTACAAAGGGATTGTACTAGAACATAGGTATCAAACATGAGCCTGAGTAAGGCCCAAACTAGATTAAAATGTATTTGGGAAATAGAAAAATAAATAAAAATACAATAAAAGATAGAAAACATTACATTTTAAGCCTGTCAATATGTGCCCAGAAGATCCTTATGCCTGAATTAGTGGTCCCTAGGAGCTACACTCTTTCTTTTTTGAGGTTGACTCCATTGGATTAGATGATCCCTAAAGGTTCTTTCCATCTCTAAAACTAGGGTCCCATAACCTTTAAAATTAGAAGCCATCTACTGCTCTACGAAGCAACTACTGTTCTAAGCTGTCCTTTTATTTAACATGTTTAATTAGAAACTAAATGGTGAACATTGTGGTAGCCTTTAAAAGGTAATTATCCCAGAGAGTTTAAATAATTCCAGTGGCCTAAATGCCAAATTGTTGATAATGCAAGCTGCCACATATTTGACTATAAATGCCTCAGGACATTCATTTACATATAAAAAAACTAGCTGAGTCAATTAAGACCACAGGTTAAATTATGACATAAAGTGATTTGGATGGGGGAGAGGAATGTTAAAAATCAGCAATGGCTACTTAGATGACATACTGTAAGACTATCAGGTTATATTGATATATATTTGTATTTGCTGTATTTCTACATATTTAGCAAATGCTAATAAATGAAAAAAAAACACATTTAATCATGACATTCCCCTAATTTTTAGACAGTAGGCTCTGTACCACTTAATTTGCTTTGTTATTCACCAAAGGTTGGAGGAGAGGGGAGAGGAAATGGTGAATTGTAAAAATGGTAAAACCATTGTTATTTCCAGGACCCCTTCCATCTGTCATATAAACCTTTGCAGCTTTTGTTCCTTTAGGGGAAACACTCAAATGTGTCACTGCTTAATAAGGCTTTTGTTTACCCAAACAACTGCTGGCTTTTGTGTTTGCTGAAAGTGTAAAAGGTACATATTTTGACAGTCTAGAGCTATCAAAATCATAATCAATTAATGTTTATTGAGTGGCCATGTGGTAGAAGGATATGGTTCCATTAAAAAACAACAGACACACATGCTTACATGCATACATTGATTCAGTACATTTGCACACAGTGTTTTGGATCTCAGAACCGTGTGCCCCAGATGGCTTAGGAATGAACAATAAAAGCCTGCTTGCATGCTTCCAGATTTCCTTTTTTTCACTTACTCTAAAATTGCCCCAAATTGTTACATTAGTGGCTTCTGTTTCCCTTTTACACTGTGCTTTAACTTGGTGTTTTGGTTATGTGCTTTATAGGTCATTTATAGAGAACTAACATGTCGGGCACCGGACTAAACATAAAATATCATGGCTCCTGCCATGAAGAATTATGCTGAGAAAAACCAAAAGGTTTCTTTCCCATTGTGCTTTCTTGTACTGCATCTCTTTCACTGCTGCGTCCATAATTATGTAGGATTTGAATAACTGGATGCAATGAAGTTCAAAGGAGAGTTGGTTGGATGATGGTAGCAAATTAATGGTCTGGAAATTTGTGCTCATTAAGGCCTCTAGCTCCAGGTCACATGGGAGGTTGGAGAGGGAAATGGCCAGTGTTAAAGAAGGCTGCACTATGGTAAATTCCTCAGGAGAAAGCCAAATTTCAGTTAATATGAGGAAGTGGAAGTAGTGTAGCATGTTACTAACTTCTCTATTTCAGTTAAGGGTCTCGCTACACCGTACCTAACAGTCATCTGAATTCACCACCATGTGGTTATCTTTGAATTTTATTCTTCCTCATCACCTTTCCCATATATAAGCATTTGCCAAGTCTTGATAATTTTGCTTCCTTCTATCCTTTGCATGTGCCCCTTTCTCTCCATTCAGTCAATCATTCAATAATCATTTATTAAATACCCACTATGTGCCAGGCACTGTGCTATACACATTCAACTACTACCCTAGCACAGGCCTTCACTACTTCTTGCCTGCGGTAATGCTTTAGCTTCCTATTTGGTCTTTCTGTTTCCTGTTTTTCCTCTTTTTGAGTTATTGCTCTGTAGAACTGCCACATTGATATACCTGTGGTGTGGCTCTGATCATTCACTCTTCTGTATAAGAAGCTTCAGTTAATTGCCTTCTCTTGCCTGGCATAGGTTCCTAAAGTAGGCGATACCACCCCCTGGGGAATGCTGGAGTGATAGGGAGGGAGGTAGTAGTAGCTTTGGGTGCAATTGGGGGCATTGAATAAAAATAAGATGTCAGTGGAAGCATCAGGAAGGAAGAGAAGAAAATTTTGAAAAATCGTTCATGCATGTTTCATCTGTTATAAAGCACAAAGTCATAGTAATTGTGTTATTTTTTGAGATAAACACACAAAATGCAAGTTATAACCTATCAGTGGTCAAGTTCAATGACAAGTCTGAACAGGCAACTCTTGGCAGGTGAGGGTGCTGTGCATTGTTGGGAAGTCCAGCATGCATTGGCAGGAATATGTGCCTGTAATGGCTTGTTTACGATACAATACTATATGGTTGCATAATGCAATATTGTTCTTCAAAGTTTCAATGCAGGAAAAAAATCCACACTTTACAACAAATTATTAAATTTAAGATACAATATTTTAAAAAATTGCGGGGCAGCTAGGTGGCTCAGTGAGTAGAGCACTGGCCCTGGAGTGAGGAGGACCTTGAGTTCAAATCCCCAGCCTCAGACACTTGACACACTTACTAGCTGTGTGACCTTGGGCAAGTCACTTAACCCCAATTGCCCTGCCTTCCCCCCTCCAAATATATATATATATATATGTATGTATATATATATATATTTTTTTTTGAAATGATGCAAATTAAAAAAAAATATTAAAATAGATTTCCATGGAGGCACTGAATAATTTTTTTTAAAGGGAGTGGTTTGCTAAATAAGTTTGAGAACCTCTAACCTAGAGATAAAATACAAACTCCTGTTTTTGGCTTTTAAAATCCTTTACAATCTGGTACCAGTCTATCTATGCAGACTAATTTCTTGTTATCCCCACCCTCTCCCTATCATTTGTGTTCCAAATGCAATGGCCTGCTTGCTATAAGATACCTTATACAAGGCATTCTAACTTCTGCTTCCATGCCTTTCTGCCAGCTGTCCTCCCATGCCTGGAATGCTTTCTCTTCTCTCTTATCTCATACTATCTCTAGCTTCCTCCAAGGTTAGTCCGAAGCCCCCGTCTTACAGGTCTCTGCTAATCTCCCCCCCACACACGCACTTGTTAGCCTTACACATTCCCCCAAATTACTTTGTATATATTTAGTATATATTTTATATTGACATATTTGAGTACCTGGTGTTTTCCTCTAGTAGAATGTAAGCTTCTTGAAGTTGGGTACTGTATCATTTTTGCCTTTTTACTCGTGTCTAGTATAGTTCCTTGGCTATTAAAGAGGAACTTACTAAATGCTTGCTGAATTAATGAAGAAAAGTTTAATGATGGCAAAGTGTTGCCACAAAACAAAAAAAAACAAAACAAAACAAACAAAAAGCCATGTGCAGTGGAAGCTGTCCTTGAGGGTGAGGAAGGAGTGAACAGAAATTAGAGTAGGAAAAGAACTTTCAGGGGAGGATTAGAAAGTTTAGTTATAGGGAGAGGTCAGCTGAGGAGTCAGATATGGTTAATGGGGAAACTTGTAGTTCCTGACCTTTCATACTCTAAATCTATGTTCCTTTGAGTCCTGACCCTTTAAAAAATTGGTAAAGGGGACTTTTCACACTTCATGTTTCCTTTGATGGGCCTGCTATATGCCTAGTGCTGGGCTAGATGTCAGAGATGCTCAGAAGTATAAGGTATCTCAAAGACACCTGAACACATTAATAATTTCATTGGGAAGATAGAAGATAAATGATTGAAACAGTTAAATACAATACAAAGTAGTATATACAGTAAGTGGTAGAACAGTTGGTACAGACAATAAATGCTAAAGGACTTCATAGAGATATATATATATACATACATACATACATACATACATATACATACATACATATATACATATATATATATATATATATAAGCTTCTTTGTTTCTTTGGCTTGGTATGTTTAGGAACACACTCCATCTTTCAGTCCTATCTCCAGCATCATGTGCCATATATCTTCTATTAATGAATTTCTAGTAGGAACCACTGAGCTCAGAATATAGTGAAATCAATGGCACTGACTCTGAATGATGCATGAAGGCTCCTGCATCTTGTAACATGCAGACCCACAATATCTAGTTCAGTTACATGAAAGCACTCACCAAGTTCCAGAAAAAGAAGACAAAATATGATTCACCTTTTGGTGTGTCAGGATTAAGGATTTGGGTTTTGCTATTGACTACCACTGATTTGACCCATCTGGCTAAGCTGCTGTTTTAAGATAAAGGAAACAGTATCTCCAGCCCTAGACACAGTGGTTTCTATTTTTCTCATCATTCCATAGTTGTTATTTTTTTAATCATGAATGGCACGTGGATTTTTAAAAATATAATTTTATTGATATTTATTGTGTTTACATCACCTTTATATAGTCAGGGTGCTGGAGCCAGAGCCTACAGGCTACTGAGATCTGATTGTTAAATTTTCAGTAGTAGCAATTAAACCTCAGAAATAAGCAAATGCTACAAATCAAGACTCGGTTTATTATTTTGTTGATTTTCTAGATTTAAGAAAGTGCTGAAGAAAATGTTAATCATGTAGACTAGACTTAAAAGTATGTTATGTGTATTTTTTCTTGGTGATTCATTTGTTAAATATTTGTCAGCATAGCAGTGCCTCTGTTTCCCAGAGTATCCTTTCACTCCTTCTAGAGAGCCAGCCTTTAAAATGAAGAATAAAAGGGAGCAGGAAGGGCAGAGAATCCTAGCAGTAGATTCAGTGCATTATCTTACTTAGATATGAGATTTATAGTAGGCCTGGGATTTATAGTAGGCCTTCTTTGTCTATGTGGTATGACATAAAAGGCAAATGGTATAATATAAAAGATTGCCCTTTCTCATGCCCTGAATGGATTAAGGTAATAATCCACCTAGGATAATGAAGAAGCCTCTTTGATTATTTCAGTTAATAGAAGTATCTCTTTTGTTCACCTTTGGCCAGCTGGAGAAGAAAATATATTGAAGGGGGACATCAAAGAAGAATCAAAATGTTTAGGGGAAGTGATTAACTTAAGGGTGTGGCAAAAGGTTTAAGTGGCTATTGCTTGGTCTGAGGAAGCAAGCTATTTGGTCAGCTGCTATCCAAAATGGTGAACTCTTACTCTGTCTTAACTGTGAAATATTCTTTATTCAAGAATCTGAGAAATTGTCTTCAAAATGACTGTGCTTGAGATATGCAAAGTCATGAGGTGGCTCTGTCCATCTCTGGTTCTGCGTAAGCAGAAATGCTTAGATTAAAATAATTTGAAAGTGACGAAAATTGTTTCTGGCATACTTATGCCTACAAAGTTTCTTCCAAACACCCCTCCTCTCCCTCCCCCCCCATCCCATTCTTTCCACTAAAACAATGCTCAGTTATCTTGTCTCTGAAATGAGGAGATTGGAACAGATAATCTCTAAGATTCCTTCCAGTTCTAAATCTGTAAGTCTCAGGTCTCCAATCTATAAGTCTCAAGGACTGGAGGAGGAGAGAGGAAGAGGAAGAAAGGTCAGTGAGCAATTTCCAAAGACACATTATACGGACCTTGTGAGTCATTGTCCATACCTATCAATCTACCCAAAATGCTTTAGCCAATTTAACCCTTTGGCTACCATAACAGACTTTTTTGTACATAAATCTTCAAAGTTTTTAGTCCTATGGGCTACTCTGTTTCTCTGTTTGCTCTCAGCATATTGTCATTTTGGGAAGAATCTGGTAAACTAACTCACATCAAGACATTAATGGCTAGGAATCTTTATGGCTTTTAGCAGCTAGGTGGCTCAGTGGATAGAGCTCTGGGCCTATAGTCAGGAAGACCTCGGGTCCAAATCTGGCTTTAGACACCCTAGGCAAGTCACAACCTCTGTTTGTCTTGGTTTCCTCAACAGTAAAATAGGATTAATAATAGCACCTGTTTCATAGGGTTGTTGTGGTGATCAAATGAGATAGTATTTGTAAAGCACTTAGAGTGCCTGGCATACAATTGCTTAATAAATGTCCCCTTTTTCTCCTCTTTCAGATTAAGAAGGATCAGTGTGAGTATCATAAAGGCATGAAGCCCATAGGGTCTGAAATTTAAGGGTCAGTGAGACATAGGAGAAGAGATTTATTTTGAACTGAAAATCTTTTTTTGGTACTTCTTAAATCATAATATATGGAAAGTGAAAAGAGAGCTGGCCTCAAAGCCAGAAAGACCTGGGTTCAAGTTTCCATTCTGACATGAACTGGTTATGTGACTGTGGGAAAATCACTTAACTTGTCAGCGCTCTAAGCAGCTTTCCAGAACTATGAGTTTCAGGGAACACACAAACCTGTTTTCATAGAGGGAGTTTCCCCATCAAAAATTCCCCATATCAATGAAAACAGGTTTTGTCTCTATCTCTTTGAAACTCAAATGGTAGAAACTTAACAGTAATCAGTAACAGCTTTGAGGGGAGATAATTGTGGGCTGAAGGGGCTTCTTGGCACCCCTTAAATCATACCAGTTGAGCATTTCACTGATTTCATCCCTGCACAGGCCTGGCCCTCCTACATGTTGCTTCTTTTAAGCCAAACTTTCACAGAAATACTGGGATCTTGTTCTTTATTAGCTCCTATTAGCTTCAAAGAGGAAGGTGGAGAGACTTGCAGAGTAAGTGACAATGATAAAATCAGATCCTCACAGAATCTCTGGATGAAATGGGCTTAGAAACACTTGAACTTGTATTTTCCCACTGGCCAGACAAGTTAGGTAACAAAATGACTAGTTCGTATTGTCAGATAACTTGGTAGCATGGGTTAGCTGTTACCATGTTGACAGCCCACTATCTATTAGAGCAGCTACGGCAGCTCCATCTACAACTTGGTCTTGACAATACTTCATAGGCCCAGGGAACTTTAACCTGAGGTAGATTTCAGTGGGGTTCCATGAATGGGGAAAACATCTTTATGTATGTATGTATGTATGTATGTATGCGTGCATGCATGTATTCATTCATTCATTCATTTATTTGTTTGATGTAATCAAAGTTACATACATAACAGGTATAAAGTACATTTTTCTTTTTTATTTAACTCCTGAAGGCCATTGATCTCATCTGAATTAAAAAAAAATAATATTAAACTAAATTAAGGGCACAGAGAAAGAGATGACAAGAAACAATGATGGGAGTCATGGCTAGGTGAAGATTGCTATTTCCTTGGATGCATCTTTTATTTATTTCTTTTCTTTATGTGTTTTTTTTTGTATGTGTTTTTTTTGTAAGGAAGTAAAACAACTAAACAAAGCCACCAATGCAGTGCCTTCATCTGAAATGCATTCAATATTGCACAACTGTGCCACCTCCACACCTCTTTATTTCAGTATTGTTGCTTTTATTGTAGTCCTCTTTATTTTACTTTATGCATTTAAAAACATTATTCCAAGAGGGGATCCAGCATCTTCACCAGACTACCAAGGGTCTGGGACACAGAGCTAGTATCACTGTGGCAGCATTGCTGCCACTGCTTTGCAGGTATTGGGTTCAGACACCAGCTAGGAATCCTTCTCTTGTGGTGGGGCCTTTACTTGCCTCTGCATTGCTCTACTGCAGTAGTTGTCAAACTTTTATTGTTGTTCATAGCTCAGCGTTATTCCTGGCCACAAGGCAGAGACTCCAGCCTTATGAATGGAATTACAAGTGTAAATTTTATTCAAACTGAGACTCTTGTGTGTTCATGTAAGTGCAAATGCCATGTCATTGGAAACTCACAGAGCAAAAGCTCAGGGCATACATAGTCCCTGGCATACCCTTTGAGAACCAGCATCCTAGGGAGTGGAAGGAAGCAGGGAAATCAACTCAGATTATCCTTAGTATTTATTTTCTTGCCTTAAATTTGACTAATCCTCTTGTTTGTCTCCCAGGGGAAATTGACCTTCAGATTCTCTCTCAAGTTCAAGCTCACTATCCGGGAAGTCACATCAACAATGAAGTAGTTGAGCCAAATGCTGAACAAATCGCCAAATACAAAGGTACAATATTTTATCCAGTTAAGAATAAATAGAACTGGGTGAAGAACTAGAAACTAGAAAATTTGAAAGAGAAAATTTCTAGAACTAGAAAAATTGAAAGAGGGCAGGTTGTCAAGGAAAAACCACTTTCACTAGAATGACCATCTACAAACTTTTATTTTTAAACTTTCTCTTCTCTGGTTTCTCCTCCTGCTGTTGCACCTCCTTCCACTCCCCTCTCCCTCACCTTTTCCCCCCAGGAATTTTATTCTCTCTAGATAGCAGATCTATACCTTATTGATAACTTATGGTGTTGCCTGGGGCACTGAGATGTTAAGTGACTTGGCCATGGTCATACAGCAGAAGCAGGATTTAAAGCCAGTTTTCCTTGTTTTAAGTCCTTTTCTCTGTATCTACTACGTGATGCTTCCTCTCACCCCCTTAATCATTTGCAGTATGGCTTCTTTGATTGTTCTGCTCTAAAGCTATTAAGAGAGAAGCCTAATTAAGCCAGCTTCCTGGGGAGCACAAGTCCCTGGAAAACTAAGCAATAGATAGTAAAACCTCTAAGTGTTGTTTATTTACAAAAATCTTCAGCCCTCTCCAGTTCTTCCCTTTCCTCTACCATGAGCCATTTCGTCTTATGTAATTGTTTAATCTAAGGCGTGTTCAACTGTGTCCTCTGAATCAAGTAGATTGACTTTTTATTGATAAGATTCACCAATTTGTTTTGCTTGACTATGCATATTTGTTACAAAGATTTTTTTTCTGTTTCTCTTTTTTCCCCCAATGGGGCGGAGGGTTGGAGAGACAAAAAAAAATTGATTCCTGTTCATTAAAAAGACAATTAAAAATAAAGAGGTAGGGAGGTGGTACAGATGTGCAATATTGAATGCACTTTCAGGTGAAGTCACTACATTGGTGGCTTTGCTTAATTGTTTTACCTCCTTACAGGAAACCTCTCTGGGGATACTCTGTAAATGTTTGTAATGTAAAAACAAAACACATACACAAAACTTTAAACAAAAGAAATAAATAAAAGATTCACCCAAGGAAATAGCAATCTTCACCTGGCCATGAATCCCATCATTGTTTCTTGTCATCTCTTTCTTTGTGCCCTTAATTGAGTTTAATATTTTTTTTTAATTCAGATGAGATCAGTGGCCTTTAGCAGTTATATAAAAAAGAAAAATGTACTTTATACCTGTTATGTATGTAACTTTGATTACATTAAAATTCTAAATGAAAATGGATTCCAAATTTGCAATTGAAATCAACCTTGTGCTCCCTTCTCTCTGTATTTTAGAACGTGTAGCCGCAGCATCAGACCTCAAGAACATAAAGTTTGCTTGGCATCAGGAGACATCATCTGAATATCAAAATAGAATAACGGAGAAAAAGGAGCTTCAGAAATGGAACTTTATTCACATGATTCAGGTACAGATCTATTTATGATAATATGCTGTCAAATGGAAGATTTTTTTTATCAGGATCTATATGGAGGACAAGGAATACACCAACTTTTAGAACAGTGAAATTCTTCTGAGACTTAATTTTACCAGTGACCTTAATCTGTTCTAATTGAAGACAGAAACTTTGTTGATTCCAAGCATTTTCCCTCAAGTTCAGTAGCTGTGTTATTATTATATTTTTTTCTTGTGGAAGTTAAGTTTGGAGGTCTCTGTTCTCTTGGGTGATTGCTTCCCTTATGTCTCTAGTCTGCTGAAAGCCCTTGTTAGGTTGAAGGAATGCTGTGCATCCTTCTCCAGGTACAATTGTTTCAGCTGTTCTCATTACCTAGGTAATGTGCCCATTTAGACTCTGCTCTTTTGACTCTGGTTTAGTGTTGGAAGGTTAAGAAAAATCAGTGGAAAGGGCTGCCCCATGGGCCATCAGTCTAGGGTCCACGTGACCTCAGAGGTCAGTAGTGTAGCCTTCGTGTTGGGTTATTGGAGTGAACTGTTTCAGTTTTGCTTTGTATACTAATTGCAACTCAGTCTTTCTGTCATTATCTAGTAACACTGAATAGGTCAGAGGGCAGCAATTAAGGAGTTCTGAGAAGAAGCTGTCCCATGGTTCTTCTGCAATAGTCTTCAAATATGCCTTGGCAAGGTCCCTTCGGAGCAAATGAATTCTTGGGCAATCATATCCTGAAGAGTATAATGTTTTGGCACTGTCAAAGTCGGGGCAGTTAGTGCTGTCCCGTTGATCACCACAAAGTTATTCATGTTGAGTGAGCTGGCATATCTTTCCCAATAACCAAGCATATCACCTTGTGCTGGGCCTAAGCCAACTTACTGGAGAATCTGTCAATAACATCCAAAGCTGTCACTTTTTCTATGATTTAAAGAGGCATCTGTACACAAACAGTCGAGCCAGTGCAAAGGGCTTAATTTTGAAGCAGTGTTCCATGAAATGGAACCTGATTTTATTGTGTTGGCGCCATTTTCTTGTAGAAATACTACGACTTTTAAAAGACAGAAAAAAAAAAAACATGGAATAGGCTCCCTATGCTTGGCTGCTCTACCGATATCTGAGAAGTTGTGTGGTACAGAGATGAGAGTGTGACATTTGGAGTCAGGAAAACTTGGGTTCAGAGGATGAGCTGGATCATGGAAAGTCACTTAAATTCTCTTTGTCTAGGATCCTAGTCCTCTGTATTCATTTGAAGTTATCTAGTTTAATCCTCTAGCTTCACAAATGAGGAAGGCCAGCAGAGTTCACTTGCTTTGATCATTACTGGACAGTAAGTGGAAAGCTCTTCATTTGAACCCAGATTCTCTGACTCTAAGTCCAGCGCCACTACTACTACAACTACTACTAGTCCTCATCCTATTCCTCCTATTGTTCCTGCTTGTACCACTACTATTCCTCTCCTCTAACTCTTCCTCCTCCTCATCCTCCTCTCCCTATTATTATTTTTCCTCTTCTTCCTACCACCACTACTAGTATTTCTATAGCACTTTAAGATTTGCAAAGCAGTTTACTGCTTTACAAATATCTCATTTTATCCTTACAACAACCTTAGGATACAGGTGCTATCGAGGCAGATGGAATCCCTTAACTGGAGGCTGAGTGACTACCTAGGTCACGTAGTTCACAGGTGTCTGAAGTTGAATTTGAACTTAAGATGTCCTGACTCTAGGTCCACTACTCCAATCTACTATGTCACCTAGCTGCCTCTGTATCATAGTAGCATCCTGCCTCAGTTTCCTTGTCTATAAAATACAGATAGTGGATGCAGTGGCACATACCTACAATTCCAGCTGCTGCAAGGCTAAAGTGGGTGGATCGCTGGAGTACAGGAATGCTAAAACTATAGTAAGACTAAAGCCAAGAGGATGTCTGCACTATGGCTGGCATCAGGATGGAGAGACTCTAGGAGCAGAGGATCAACAGGTTATCTAAGGAGATAAGATCTAGCCCAGGTCAGAAAAAATGGATCAGGTTAGGTTCTGCACTAATTATCAGTATTCAGATCAGCCTGTGGGTAGTCACTGCACTTCCAGTCTGAAGACCTAGTAGGAAGGTAGGAAGATCTAGTCTAAAAAAAAAAGGTGGGGGGCAGGAAGGGGGAGCAGATATAATATTGTGAGATTCAAATGACGTAGTATGCAAAAACACTATGTATGTGCTATATACACAATATAAATGTTAATCAGTATCTACCTTGCTGAAGGCATATAAGGGCTTTGGTGGCCTGGAAAAATTTTGCCTCAAGTTGAATAGCAAGTGCCTCCCTATCTTGAAAATTTCCTTTTGTCTAATACTCCCAGTTCCTGGGCAACATTCAGAACCTCCCCCATTGCCCTTTTCTTGAACAAAATCTATGTGCACCTTAGAAACCAAGCTCTATAGAGAACATTTTGTTCCAAGAAATGAAAAGAGAGACTGTCGGTTGTTACAGTCTGATCACTTTGTTTTCACAGTTTTCCTTTTTCTTATTTCTAGATGCTGTATTATGTAAAAGATATCCCAGCTACTCTGAAATTTTTCCACAGTCTCCTGGATACCAAGGGCAAGATGCTTATTATTCTTGTGTCAGGTAGGTTATTCTCATTCCAACTTGAATTTAAAAGTACAAATAGGTGAGTAGGCATGTATGTGTGTGGGAATGGTTTATATCATTTAGCTTCATCCTAAATTGCATGAAAATGGCTTTTGCTAGACAGTCAGTTGATCTTAAGGGAATTGGGAGGGCCATTCATGGCAGGTCTTAATTTGAGAGCTCTCCAGTGGGCTAAGAATCTGCATTTCCCATGTGGGACCAATTCAAATGCTCAGCTTTAGTTTGAGAACTCTTCTCAAGAGCTGCTGAACAAACAAGGCAGAATGGAGTTTTTTTTTTTTTTTTACACTGTGTACAAGAAGATGAAACCAACATTTTTACCTACTCCTTTGACTAAACCCAGGCACTGAATAGGTACTTAGAAGAGAAGAGGAGAACGTGGGGAAGTGAAAAGAATACTGGACTTGGAGTCAGGAGAGACTTGCTTTTGAACTCTGCCTCCAACATCCACTAATTATGTGACTTTGGGAAAATTACTTAACCACACTGAGCCTACATTTCTTCATCTAATGAATGTCAAATTGAGATGTGGAATAATTACTAGTATTTAATTCATAGGTTGTTATGAGAATTAAATGAGCTAGTTTATGTAAAGCACTTTACAAACCATAAGATACAATATGAATGCCGGTTATTGTTATACCTTTAAGAATTTCAAATGACTTCAGAATCCATCCAAGTATGCACATCTGTACTATTAACATATATGTGAGAGAAAACATGATATTGTGGATAGAGAGCTCTCTTCAGGAACCAGGAAGACTGAGCTCAGTTCCCACATCTGATTCATACAGGCAGTGTGACCCTGGACAAGTCCCTTAAGCTCTAGGTGCTTTAGGCAACTCTCTAAGCCTCTAAGTCACAGTAAAGGTGCTGACTTTCATTAGTAAGAGGAATTTTCTCGTTGGAGAATTCCTTGTATTGATGAAATCACAAGTCTGGACCCTATACTTAGCCATTGTAGATGCAGTTTTATATGGAAATGCTAGCATAGAAATGTAGTAAGAGAGAACTTAAATGGGCATAGTATTCTACTAGAGTATTAGCACATTGTCTTTTGGTCACTTGTTTCCTGGCTATTAGACACCTATATCTGTTTAAGTAAGCAGACAAGGTGCAAAGAGAAAGTGAAAATGGAAATGGAAAAATGGAAAAAAAAAAGTGATTAGAAGGGGAGATATTGATTCTGCAAATCTCTTATTAGATATGTGTGTGTCTGTGTCTGTGTGTGTGTCTGTGTGTAAAACTATAAAACTTCCAGGTAGAAAATCTCTTAAAATCTTCAAGTGCCACATGCAGGATTACCAGGAATCTCAATTTTCAGTGATGTTTAGTACTCAGCCTCCACTCACATCCTCTCTGAAGCCCTAGCATGATGAGGTGAGAGAGGACTCTGGATTCTCAGAGGCTATGCCAACAGAATAGAGGCAGTGATTGTACTGCTAAGCTGGGAGGACTTCAAATATGGGTCTGATGGTATGCCTACTGTATGAGTGTCAGCCTGTCTAAATTCTGATAGGCTTAGCGCTAGGTTGATTATAATATGAGGAATTTTTTGGCAATAGAAACTCTTAAAGACCTTTTACTAAATTGTTGAAATCTGGGTCATTGGAGGGTGTACTCACAATGATAAAATTGATGATACTTAGAGTGAACCCTTCAGAAGAGGGGAAGGGGGAGGGGAGAGAGACAGAGACAGAGAGAGAGAGAGAGAGAGAGAGAGAGAGAGATTGAGAGAGAGAGAGAGAGAGAACAAGAATGCTAAGATTAGCAAGGGGCTGGGGAAGACGTAGGACACAGCATGAATTATAGTGTGAGTAGGTAATGCATGGCTGGGACTTTCCTGAAATAATGGTCCCAGGGAAGGAGTCACCAATCAGAAGAGTGGAATCTCAGGGTTTCCCCAGGGTAGAAAGGCAGCTGACAAAGAGGAAGAAGGGGGGAGGGGAGGGAGAGAATGAGTATGGGTAGGAATAAGGAGAGGGAAAGAGGAGGAGGAGAATTCTAGACAGTGAGGAACTGAGCAAACAATGCACACTTTAATTGTTTTACTGCATATATATCAATTTAGTTGTAAGTTTTACATACTATTCTTCAGCCTCTCTGAATGTCAAGGGTTGGGGTAAGAGGGACTTGGAAGACATTTAGGAGAAAAATGATAACTCTCATACATTCTGCCAGTGGTCCTCGAGAGCTTGGTTTTGTTGTCATGTGGGGAAATACCTGAACACTCAGCATTTTGTGCTGCCCTTCTTTCACCAGTGGGTGAAATTGGGTATATTGAGAGTAAAGAGATTCTTGTATTTTTGGTCTGGGTCTGTGATTTGATTTTTGTAGGGAACTCTTGTAACTTCCTCTACCATTCCTCTTAGAGCATTGCTGCCTGGGGGCATTGAGACAATAAGTGACCTAAGGTCACATAGCCAGTATTCATCATAGGTTAGACTTGAACCCAGGCTTTCCTGACTCTGAAGCCAACTCTCTATCCATCATAGCATACTCTTTCTCAAATAGTCTCTTAACATATTTGAAATACTCAACTATAAAATATCAGCTCTACTTAAAATTGAGTTATCCGGTAGTTTTTGTTGTAGTATTCCCATTTTTTTAAAAAGACCCCTTTTATTGGACATTTTCCTTCACATTAAATTATTGCTCAGGCAACTCTATGTATCATCTCTACCTTCCTAATTACATTTCATCCATTAATAATAACTAATATTAAAATTAACTTACATTTTCATAGGCTATGCAACAGCAGGAGGCTGTCTAGGAATATAACTGTCAGGAAGAGGAAGCCAAGCTTAGATAGAAAATTTGGAAGAGAAACCTCCCAAGCAGGTAGCAGAAAGGTGTCTTCACTAAATAGCACTCTTTTAGATATTTTATAAACAAATTAATAAGAAAATATGGATTCTACCAGAAGTACAATTTACAGTAACAACATTGTAAAAGTTTGAAAGACTTAAGAACTATGATCAAAGCAATGACCAAGGACAATTCCAGAGGACCTATGATGAAGCAAGCATGCTATCTGCCTCTTTGCTCTAAGTAAATGTATTTCTTAACAATGAAAGCTTCCATTTAACTTAGAATTATGTCAAAACCCAATTAACATGGAATTATATTTTAATCCTACTAATTTTATGTTTAATAAAAAGAAAATTCAAGTTAAAATATAAAAATAAATTAAGCACATTAATCAAACAAGTAGTATTTATAAAAATATATACCTATGGATGTATATGTATGGATGTATATGTACTATATGCTTGCTTCTGAGAAATAGCTTATAGTCAGGAAGATCTGGGTTCAAGTCTTACCTCAGATACCTGCCAGCTGTGTGACTCTGAACAAATCGTGTCTTCTTCCAGTATTCCTAAATAAATTCTAAGACTATAAGTTGTAGTTAACATTCTTCATTGATAGAGTGAGCTCCCTCACCATGAGTCTATACCCATGGAAACATTAGTCTGTACTAATTATAGGGGAATATTCAGGAGAAACAGATCAATTACCCCTCAATAAACCAATAATTTTTTATTTGAGAGTTATTTATTGAATATAGTTGAATGACTAGACCATTTTGATCAATAACCCTACTACATTCCAGGTACTGTGCTAGACAGTAGGCATATAAAGACAAAAATGAAATAAGCCTTGCCTTCAAAGAGCTAACAGTCTAATTGGGAAATACAATATAGAAATACATAGGCATATACACAATAAATACTAGATAATTTGTGCGAAGGAGGCACTAGTAGCTGGAGAGATCAGGAAATTCTTCATGTGTAAGATGGCATTTATGCTGAGCACCAAAGGAAGCTACAGGTTCTAAGAGGCAGGAGTGAGGATGGAGTGCATTCCAGGCATGGAGGAAAGTCACTACAAGTAATAGTTTGGCTAGACTATGGTGCCATGTGAAGGTGAATAATATGTGATAAAGCTGGAAAGGTAGAATGGTGGTAAAGGAATTTAAATGTCTGAGGAGTTTATATTTTATCCTATGGGGAGCTATGTAAAGTATATCGAGTGAGGGAGTGATATCATAAGTCCTGTGCACTTTGGCAGTTATGTGGAAAAAGAATTGAATTGTGAAGAAATTCGAGACAGGGAGATCTGATAGGATGCTATTACAATTGTCCCAGAAGTATAAGTGGAGAGAAGGGATGTATATGAGGGATATTATAAAGGTAAAAATTAAAGGCAGCTAGGTGGTACAGTGGATAGAAAGCTGAATATGTTATAAAGACCTAAGTTCAAATTTGACCACAGGCATTTACTATGTGACCCTGGGCAAATCACTTAACTTCTATCTTCCTTAGTTTCATTATCTGGCAAAAAGGGATAATAATGGCAACTATCTTCCAAGGTTGTTGTGAGGATAAAATAAAATAATATCCATAAAGTGCTTGGCTAACTACAAAGCCCTAAATTAATACAAGTTGTTGTTAGGGTGACAAGACTCAAGATAGGATATATGGGGTGAGTGAGAGTGAGTTGAGGATGGACCAAGTTTCTTCATACTCTATGGATCCAGATCTTTATAGAAAGCTTAAAGAGTGTTTATGATCCAATACAAGGCACTTTTTTTTTCCATTTCCATGTGTTGTCACTAACCAGCTGTGCTTGCAATTCATTTATTTCTGTGCACTATGTGGTACATAACTCTTATGGTTGATTATCAAGGAGGTAATTGCATACCAAAAGGAAATGGTTCCTTGTTTGTATGTGTCCTTTTCCTCAAAAGCTATCCTGAGAGTCTCCTCTTTTTCAAAATAGAGATTTAGGGGAAACATTTAAGACATTGTTGCTTCAGAAAATGCACTTACTACAAAATAAATGTTTTATCTACTTATTTAAAGACCATTATTGGTATTTTTTTCTTACTCTGTAGTAATTTCCAGCTATATCCCTACCTCCCTCGATCACCCCCAGTATTGATTCTTCCTTTAAAATAATGAAAAATAGTTAGGTAAAACCAGTAGATCCAGTGGCCTAGTGTAAAGTCTTTACAGCTTTCTGTTTCCATAGTCTCCCACCTCTCTGCTAAGAGGAAGGAGGCATGCCTCATTAGTTGTTCTCTGGAAAGAAGATTAGTCATTCCAGTGACTTAAAGTTTATCTTTCCTTTTAGTGTGCTTCTCGCTAAATATTTATTATCAATCAGTCAGCAGGATTTTTGAAGATCTAGTATGTCAGGCACTGTGCTAATCTCTGAGGATAGCAGTTCAAATGTGAGACAATCCCTGCCATCAAGAAGTGTCATTTTACTGAAATGACTACATTATTACAGTCATTATGTATATTGCTCTCCTTGGTCTACTTACATCCTCTATATCAGTTCATACAAATCTGAATTCTTCATATTCATCCCTTTTTATAGAATAATAATACTCTATTACATTTATATGCCAGCATTTGTTCAGACATTTTGAGATTAGATTTTAAGATATGTAAGACTAAGTTAGGTTACAGTACTGATTAGAAATAGAAAAACAAGAATTTTCAATCAGACGTTTCAAAATAATGATTCTATTTCTTTGAGCTTATAGATTGGATAGTTGTGGTCCACCTTTGTCAAATGCATTTCAGAGTCCAATAATGTGACTCCAAGACAATGAATGACTTAAATACCAGGCTGCTTCCTCCACCCAAAATATACATACATGCTGTTTTGAAACACGCCCTAAAGTAGGGGCCTGCATTAAAACTTGTTATAACAACTATGTCGAGGATATGGCTTTCAAAAACATATTTAGTGCCTGTTTTTACCAAGTATTTTTAAATCTCAGTCAAGACTGAATTTTCTTCACGCTTACCTTGTAGTAAAGCAGCAAAATTTTGTGAATTTCCTTTGTTTAATGGCTGTATTAGATCTTCCACAACTCTGCAGAAATCAAGAAATGTGGGCCACAAACATATAACATGGTGGAAAAAAAAAGTAGGTTATAATCGAGCCTCTGCCACTAACTGTGACCCAAGATCATCTGGGAAAGTCACTTTACCTCTCTAGGACTCTTTTCCTTACATTTCACTTGAAAAAAATTTGCATTGAATAATTTCTGAGGTCCCATCCGATGCTAACATTCAGTAATTAACTAAACAAGGATTCGAAGTAGCCCCAGTATATAAATTACATATATAATATGTATATATTATATATAATTGTATATCATTTATATACATATATAGATATGTATATCTAAATAGATATATATGTATATCTATCTATCTATCTATCTATACAGGTGAGTAGATTAAGGAATCGGAAGGTAAAAGGTGAGGATAAGGGAGGATTAAATCGGGAGGGAGTGGTTAGAAGTCAATTAGCCTTTTGAGGAGAGTTGGTGTGAAAAGAGAGGGAGGGAAGAGTAAACAGTGCTTAAAAATAGGATGGAAGGAAATGTACAACTAATAACTATAACTTTGAATGTGAATGGGTAAATTTACCCATAGAATGGAAATGGATAGCAGAGTGGAATAAAAACCAAAATCTGACAATATGTTGTTGACAAGAAAAACATTTGAAAATGAGATATACACATAGAATAAAAATAAAGGGAAGGAATAGAATTTATTTCTGCTTCAGCTGATGTAGTAAAAGCAGGGATAACAATCATGATCTCAGACAAAGTTAAAACTAAAAATAGATTTAATTAAAAGAGATAAAGATGGAAAACACATTATGATAAAAGGTACCACAGATAATGAAGTGATATCAATATTAAACTTATGTACATCAAATGCTGTAGCATCTAAATTTTTAAAGGAAAAGTAAAATGAAATACAGATGGAAATAGATTTTAAAAATTATAATAGTAGGGACTTCAATCTTCCCCTGTCAGAGCTAGATAAACCTAACCCAAAAAAATAAATGAGAAAGAAGTCAAGCAGATTAATAGAATCTTAGATAAGCTTGATATGATAGACATATGGAGAGAATTGAATGAGTATAGAAAAGAATATACCCTTTTGCTCAGCAGTACATGCTACCTTTACAAAAACTGACCTTACATTATGGCATTAAAACTATAATTAAATACAGAAAAGGAGAACTATTAAATTCATCCTTTTCAGATCATAATGCAATAAATATGTTTAATGAAGGACCATAGAATCATATATTAAAATTAATTCCATACTAAATAACCTAATCTTAATTTATGAGTGGGTTAAAGGACAAGTCATATAAGCAATAAATAATTTTATTAAAGATAATGATAATAATGAAACAACATATCAAAACTTATGGTATATGCAGCAAAAACAGCAATCAGAGGAAAATTTATATCTATAAATGTTTATATCAATAAAATAAAGAAAGAGCATACCAATGGTTTGGGTATGCAATTTTAAAAAAGTAGAAAAAGACCAAATTAAGAATCCCCAATTAAACACCAAATCAGAAATCTTAAAAATTAAAAATGAGATTAATAAAATTGAATATAAGAAAATTATTGAATTAACAACTAAAACCAGAAGTTGGTTTTATAAACAAATATTAAAATATATAAACCATTAGTTAACATAATTAAAAAAGGAAAGGAAACCAAATTACTGGCATCAAAAATGAGATCAAGTATATATCTAATGAAGATAAAATCAAAGCAATTATTAGGAGTTATGTTGTCCAATTGAATGCCAATAAATTAATAATTTCAGTGAAATGGAAGAATATTTAGAAAAACATAAGCTTCCTAGATAATTAGAAGAGGAAATAGAATATCTAAATGAGCCTATTTTAGAAAAAGAAATTGAACAGGCTGTAAATGAGGAAAAAGTCATAAGAACCAGATGGATTTAGGAATAGATTCTACAACACATTTAAAGATCAATTAATTCCAATATTAAATAAGTTATTTGGAATAACAAGCAAAGGAGTTCTAACAAACTCTTTTTATGAAACAAATATGGTGCTAATATCTAAACCAGGAAGAGCAAAAATATAGAAAGAAAAGTATAGACCAATTCCAATAATGAATATGAATGCAAAATTCTAAAGAAACTACTACCCAGGAGATTACAACAATGCATTACAAAGATTATACATGATGACCAAGTGGAACTTATACCATGAATGCAGGGATAGTTTAACATAAGGAAAACTATTAACCTAATTGATCACATCAATCAAAAAAGTAACGAAAATCATGTGATTACATCAATAGATACGGAAAAAGCTTTCGACCAAAAAAAACTAACATGACAAAAGCAATTCCACCTAATTTGACTTACTTATTGAGTGCCATACCCATCAAACTACCAAAAAATACTTTATACTTCTAGAAAAAAAAAATAACAAAAATCGTCTGGAAGAACAAAAAGTCAGGAATATCAAGGGAATTAATGAGAAAAAATGCAAAGGAAAGTGCCCTAGCCATACTAGATCTAAAACTACATTATAAAGCAGCAATCATAAAACCTATTTGGTGCTGCCTAAGAAATACAGTGGTGGATCAGTGGAATAGGTTAGGTACACAAACCACAGTAGTCAACGATGATAGTAATCTACTGTTTGATAAACCTAAATATTCTAGCTTCTGGGATAATATCCCACTATTTGACAAAAAATGCTGGAAAAACTGGAAAATACTATGGTAGAAACTAGGCATAGACCAACATTTTACACTGTATACCAAGATAAGGTCAAAATGGGTACATGATTTTTGACATAAAGCATACCATAAGCAAATTAGGAGAACAAGGAACAGTTTATCTGTCAGATCTATGGAGAAGGGAAGAATTTATGACGAAACAAGACATAGAGAACATTATGAAGTGTAAAATGGATGATTTTGATTACAATAAATTGAAAAGTTTATTTTTCCAGAAACAAAGCCAATGCAACCAAGATTAGAAGAAAAGCAGAAAGCTGGGAAACAAATTTTACTGCCAGTGTTTCTGATAAAGGCATCACTTCTCAAATATGTAGAGAATTGAGTCAAATTTATAATAATACAGGTCATCCTCCAATTGATAAATGGTCATAGAATATAAACAGGTAGGACTTCCAGGGGTGGAGCCAAGATGGCAGCTGGAAAGCAGGGACTTGCGTAAGCTCCCCACCATGTCCCTCCAAAAACCTATAAAAAAATGGCTCTGAACAAATTCTAGAACTGCAGAACCCACAAAATACCAGAGGCAAGCAGGGATCCAACCCAGGACAGCCTGGATGGTTGCTGGATGAGGTCTATCGCACACGGAGTGGAGGGGAGTAGAGCTCAGCGTGGGAGGCGGCAGGACCAGCCAGACCAGGAGCCAGGCAGAACAGGCCCTAGCACCCTGAATCAGTGAGCTGTGGCAGTTACCAGACATCTCAACCCACAAACACCAAAGACAACAGAGAAGATTAGTGGGAAAAGTTGCGGGGGGACAGAGTTCGAGGTTCGGCCACTGCCCCAGGGGCAGTGGGTGAGGTGCAGCTACAGAACTACAGCTGCAGTTACTTCCAGCCCCAGGCCCACGTGGTGGGAGGAATTAAGTGGCAGATCAAAGCAGGAGTGAAGAGCCTGCTGAAGATTTGCGTCAGGTCCGGGTTGGTGGTTCTTGAGGAAGGAAGAGTGCTGGGGTGGCAGAGCTAGCTATATAGAAATACCTCTGAAATCAATGGCACATCCCCTCAAGCTTAGAACAAAGTACTCTTTGCTCTACAAGCAGTCATACCCCACTGAAAAACTCAAGGGTCAAGTAAGTTGGCTGGGAATATGGCCAGGCAGTGAAAATGCACCCAGATTCAATCTCGGACTTTGGAATCTTTCTTTGGTGACAAAGAAGACCAAAACATATGGCCTGAAGAAGTCAACAAAGTGCAAGAGCCTACACCAAAGGCCTCCAGGAAAAACATGAACTGGTCTCAGGCCATGGAAGAGCTCAAAAAGGAGTTGGAAAAGCAAGTTAGAGAAGTAGAGGAAAAATTGGGAAGAGAAATGAGAATGATGCAAGAAAACCATGAAAAACAAGTCAATGACTTGCTAAAGGAGACCCAAAAAATACTGAAAAAAATATTGAAGAAAACAACACTTTAAAAAATAGACTAACTCAAATGGCAAAAGAGCTCCAAAAAGTCAATGAGGAGAAGAATGCCTTGAAAGGCAGAATTAGCCAAATGGAAAAGGAGCTCCAAAAGACCACTGAAGAAAATACTACCTTCAAAATTAGATTGGAGCAAGTGGAAGCTAGTGACTTTATGAGAAATCAAGATATTATAAAACAGAACCAAAGGAATGAAAAAATGGAAGACAATGTGAAATGTCTCATTGGAAAAACCACTGACCTGGAAAATAGATCCAGGAGAGATAATTTAAAAATTATTGGACTACCTGAAAGCCATGATCCAAAAAAGAGCCTAGATATCATCTTTCAAGAAATTATCAAGAGGAATTGCCCTGATATTCTAGAGCGAGAGAGTAAATTAGAAATTGAAAGAATCCACAGATCACCTCCTCAAATAGATCCCAAAAAGAAAACTCCTAGGAACATTGTTGCCAAATTCCAGAGCTCCCAGGTCAAGGAGAAAATACTGCAAGCAGCTAGAAAGAAACAATTTGCATATTGTAGAAAAACAATCAGGATAACACAGGATCTGGCAGCTTCCACATTAAGGGACCAAAGGGCTTGGAATATGATATTCCGGAGGTCAATGGAGCTAGGATTAAAACCAAGAATCACCTACCCAGCAAAACTGAGTATCATGCTCCAAGGCAAAATGTGGATTTTCAATAAAATAGAGGACTTTCAAGCTTCCTCAGTGAAAAGACCAGAGCTGAATAGAAAATTTGACTTTCAAACACAAGAATCAAGAGAAACATGAAAAGGTAAACAAGAAAGAGAAATCATAAGGGACTGACTAAAGTTGAACTGTTTTGTTTACATTCCTACATAGAAAGATGATGTGTATGATTCATGAGACCTGAATATCATAGTAGCTGAAAGGAATATGCATATATATATATATATATATGTCTATATATATATGTATACATATATATATGTGTATATATATATATGTATATATATATACACATATATATGTGTGTGTGTGTGTATATATGTGTGTGTGTGTATACATGTATATACAAATGTGTGTGTCTATGTATGTATATGTGTAGGTATATATGTATATATATATGTGTGTATATGTATATATACACACAAAGGGCACAGGGTGAGTTGAATATGAAGAGATGATATCTAAAAAAATAAAATCAATTTAAGGGATAAGAGAGGAATATATTGAGAGAGGGAGAAAGGGAGAGATAGAATGGGGTAAATTATCTCACATAAAAGTGGCAAGAAACAGTGGTTCTGTAGGAAGGGAAGAGGTAGCAGGTGAGGGGGAATGAGTAAATCTTGCTGTCATTGGATTTGACCTGAGGAGGGAATACCATACACACTCAATTGGGTATCTTACCCCACAGGAAAGAAGGAGGAAGAAGATAAAAAAGGGGGGATGATAGAAGGGAAGGCAGACATGGGGAGGATGTAATAAAAAACAAACACTTTTGAAAAGGGACAGAGTCAAGGGAGAAAATTCAATAAAGGGGGATAGGTTAGGAAGGATCAAAACATAGTTAATCTTTCACAACATGAGTATTGTGGAAGGGTTTTACGTAATGATATGCATATGGCCTATGTTGAATTGCTTGCCTTCTTAGGGAGGGTGGGTGGGGAGGGGAGAGGGGAGAGAATTTGGAACTCAAAATTTTAAAAACAGACATTCAAAAACAACAACAACAAAAAAGAAAAGTTTTCTCATGCAACTAGGAAATAACATACACAGGCAATGGAGCATAGAAATTTATCTTGCCCTACAAGAGAAGAAGGGAAAGAGGGATGGGAGGGGAGTGGGGTGACAGATGGGAGGGCTGACTGGGGAACAGGGCAACCAAAATGTATGCCATCTTGGAGTGGGGGGAGGGTAGAAATGGGGAAAACTTTGTAATTCAAACTTTTGTGAAAATAAATGCTGAAAAGTAAATATATTAAATAAATTAAAAATAATAATAATAAAAGGATATAAACAGGTAATTTTCAGATGCAGAAATTAAAGCTATCTATAGTCATATGAAAAATGCTCTAAATCACTATTGATTAGAGAAATGCAAATCAAAACAATTCTGAGGTACACATCACACCTATCAGATTGTTTAATATGCCAAAACAGGAAAATGACAAATGTTGGAGGAAACATGGGAAAATTGGAACACTAATGCATTGTTGATGGAGTTGTGAACTGATCCAGCGTTTCTGGAGAGCAATTTGTAACTATGCTCAAAGGGATATAAAACTGTGCATACCCTTTGATCCAGCAAAACCGCTACTATATCGGTATCCCAAAGAGATCATAAAAAGTGGGAGGGGAAAGACTCGCATGTACAAAAATATTTATAGCAGCTCTTTTTGTGGTGGCCAAGAATTAGAAATTGAGGGGATGTGCATCAATTGGAAATGGCTGAACAAGTTGTAGTATATGAATGTAATGGAATATTATTGTTCCATAAGAAGTGATGAGCAGGTGGATTTCAGAAAAACCTGGAAAGACTTAGATGAACTGGTCCTGAGTGAAGTGAGCAGAACCAAGAGAACTTTGTCCACAGTAACAGCAACATTATGCAATGATCAACTTTGATAGACTTACCTCTTCTCAGCAACGATCTAAGATAATTCTAAAAGACTCATGATAGAAAATGCTATCCATATCCAGAGAAAGAACTGTTGGGTCTGAACGTAGATCAAAGCATACTATTTCTCTTATGTTGTTTTCTTTCTCAGGTTTTCCCCTTTTGTTCTGATTATTCTTTCACAACATGACTAATGTGGAAATATGTTTAATATTATTGTACAGGCATAGCCTATATAAGATTGTTTGCCATTGCTTGCTCCCTCCCCCCTCCTGCCCCATTGCTGGGGAAGGGGAAGGAGGGAGAAAAAAAATTGGAACTCAAAATATTAAAAACTATCTTTACATGTAATTGGAAAAAAATAAAATACTATTAAGTGGGGGAAAACACTCAAAAGCATAGGCATAAATGAATTTTCCCTAAAAATGATAAGAAGCATCTACCTAAAACCATCAGCAAACATCATTTGTAATGGGGATACGCTAGAAGCCTTTCCAGTAAGATTGACAGGGAAACAAGGATGCCCATTATCATGAATGTTATTCAATTTTATATTAGAAATGCTAGCAATAGCAATAAAAAAGAAATTGAAGATGCAGAATGGCTAATAAAGTAATAAAATATCTCTCTTTGCAGATGATATAATGATATATTTAGAAAACCCTAGAGACTCAACTAAAAAGTTAGTTGGAACAACTAATAATTTCAGTAAAGTAGCAGGATACAAAATAAACCCACACAAATCATCAGCATTTCTGTATATCACTAAAAAAAAAGAAGAGATAGTAAGAAGTACCCCATTTAAAATAACTATAAACCATATAAAAAGTCTGGGACTACATCTGCCAAGACAAACCCAGGAACTATATAAACATAATTTTTAAAACACGTTTTATGTGAAAAAATCAGATTTAAATATTGAAGAAAATTAATTATTCATGGATGGGCAGAACCAACAAAAATGACAATTCTACCTAATCTACTTATTCAATTTGATCCCAATTAAATTGCCAAAAAAGTTATTGAGCTAGAAAAAATAATAACAGAGTTCATTTGGAAAAACAAAAGGTCAAGAATATGAAAGGAATTAATGAAAAAAAATGTAAAGGAAGGGGGTTTAGCAGTCCCAGATCTTCAGCTATATTATAAGGCAGTAATTATCAAAAGTATCTATTACTGATACTGAAAGGTAGATCAACGGAACAGAAGAAACCTACAATATATAGTAGTAAATGATTTAGTGACCCTGTGTTTGACAAAAGTAAAGATTTAAGTTTTTGCAATAAGAATATACTATTTGGCAAAAAGATGTTGGGAAAATTGGAGTGCCTTCTGGCAGAAATTGGATGTAGATAAATATCTTACCTCATTTATGAAGATAAGGTCAAAATGCATACATGGCCTAGATATGAAGGAAGATATAAGTAAAAACAACAACATGGAACTCATCTATTAGACTTATCAATAGAAGAATTTGTGAATAAAAAAGAGAAAGCATTGTGAGATAAAAATGGATAATTTTGATTAAATTGAATTAAAAAAATTTTGTACAAATAAAACCAGTATAGCCAAGATCAGAAGGAGAGCAGAAAGTTGGGGAAAAATTTTAGAGACAGTTTCTTGGATAAAAGTCTTATATCTCAAACATATAGAGAACTTCGTCAAATTTATAAGATTATGAGTCATTCCCCAGTTGATACGTGGTCAAATGATATGAATGGCCAGTTTTTCTATGAAGAAATCAAAACTATATATAGTCATATAAAAATGCTCTAATTCGTTATTGATTAGAGAAATGCAAATTTAAAGAGTTGAAATATCTCACACCTATCAAATTGACTAAAATAATAGAAGGGGAAAATGACAAATGTTGGAAGGGTTGTGGAAAAATTGGGATATTAATACACTGATGGTGCAACTGTAAAATGATTCATCCATTTTGGAGAGCTATCTGGAATTTTGCCCAAAGAGGTATAAAATTGTGTATACCCTTTGAACCAGCAATACCGCTATTAAATCTGTCTCCCAACGTGATTAGGGGAAAAGAGAAAGAACATACATGTTCTAAAATATTTATAGCAGCTCTCTTTGTGGTGCAGAGAACTGAAAATTGAAAGTATGCCCCTCAATTGGGGAATTGCTAAACAAGTTGTGGTATATGATTGTGATAGAATACTACTACACTGTAAAAAATGATGAGCTGGTTCATTTTAGGAAAACATGGAAAGGCTTGCATGAAATAATGAAACATGAAGTGAGCAGAACCAAGATAATGTTTAAAGATAATTGTGAACAAACAGGTTATTCTTAATAATCTGTTGAAATCAAGTATAAAGGACCTCTGAAGGAACTTGCTATACACCTCCAGAGAAAGAACCGATGAATAAAACTACACATAGTATGGTTTTATATATATTAGTAAATCTCTGTCAAATGGTGGCCTTCTCTAGTGAGGGTGTGGAGGGAGAAAAGGAGGCAGTTTGGGACTTAAAAGTAACAAAAAAAGACAATTAAAAGGAAAAAAAAGACCAAAGACTTTTCACCCAGTCTGTCATCTAGTCATCCTGTATACTTGTCTAATTTATTTTTCAACTTACAAATAAGATTTCACATTGATCTTTGTTCCATATCATATGATTCGATTTGGCCTATTGTTACCATCAAGCTCTCTCATTCAAAGTGTTAGTTATCCCCGCCCGCTTTGTATCAGCCACAAATTAGACATATTTGCAGTCTTTTTTTTTACTTGACCATACCCCAGTGGCTATCACAGAGTAAGTACTTAAAGCTTTTTGCTGTATTGATGCACTGATTAATAAAAAAAATATTGAGTAGCACAGGGCCAAGGACAAGTCCTTGGGGCAACATACCAGAGAATTGCTTCCAGATTGACATCAATCCATTTATTACAGCTCTGGTTTGTGTTGTCCAACCAATTCTGAAGTCACCTATCTACCATTATCTAGCCCACACTTCTTTGTCTTTTCCATCCATGAGGATATCATTAGAGATGTTCAGTACTTCTCTGAAATCTAGGTATACTGTCATTGTAATACTAATAACCTAGCATTTACTGGTAAATATTTAACAATAAGCTCTGAAAAAACTGGACACATGACACACTTTTACTTTTAATCTGCATTAATAACATTTTCTATATCACCTTCTTAAGTCTAAACAAGCAATAAAACAATGAATAAGGCTCTAATTGGTAGTGTCTACTGATTCCCAAGGTGCAAATGTTCATGCTGGAAATTTAACAATTGGCTCTCAAGAGTCAATATGAGCCAACTCCAATTCATTCCTGCTAATAGCTATCAGAAATGTAAATGAGCTTAGTCTGGTATGACCTGTTTTGATGAAACCATGCTAGTTCTTAATGATCATTGATTCCCTTTCTAATTGATTACAAGTCACTTTATTACTAACACATTCTAGAATTTTGGCAGGAACTAAACTGCAATTAAACATACTATAAATTGAAGAATTAACCTGCCTCTTTTTTTGAAAACACCTGGATAAGATTTGCATTTCTCTGGTTCTGAGGCATCTCTACCATTCTCCCCAGGTTTTCTAAAGTCACTGATAGGAATTTAGTAACAATATCTACAAATTCTTTCAGGACCCTGTAATGTGGATTGTCTGGGCAGTTGACTTGGACTCATTGAGAGGAGCTAAGTGATCTCAGACCATTTCCTTATTTATTTGTATTTCAATACCTTGTGAAATATTTTTTGGGTTTTCTATCATTACCAATTCAAAGATTATTATTTTTGGCAAAAATGAGAAACACAGAAGCAAAAGTTTAGTGGTCGTGCCTCCTTTTTGACACTCTCTCTCCTAACCCAAATAGTAGTCCTAATCTTTCATTGACCTTTATCCTGTGTCTGATATACTTTTTCCCTCCTTCCACATTCATTGATGGCTCATTATGCATTTAATACTCTTTATACTATCCTTTTTTCTGAATAATGTTTTATTTTTTCCAGATTACGTGTAAAAACTATTTTAACATTCATTTTTCTTAAATTTTGAGCTCCAAATTCTCTATCTCCTTCTCTTGCCCCACCTCCCTGAGACAGTAAGCAATTTGATATAGGTTATACATGAATAGTCATGTTAAACATATTTCCACATTACTCATGTTGTAAAAGAAAATACATACTAAAAAAACTTTAAAAAATAAAGTGAAAAAGTTTGCTTTGATCTACATTCAACCAACATCAGTTCTTTCTCTGGAGGTGGATAGTATTTCATCATGAGTCCTTTGTAATTGTCTTGATGCTATTCTTATCAGACCAGTCCACTCTTAATTTATTTTTAACCTCAGTTACTTTGTGTTTCTTCTTTCTTTTAAAAAAAAAGTCTTTTAAAACTGTAACTTGGTCAGTGAATTTCTTGTGATATCCACACATGTCTCTCTTTGCAAATCCCCTATTTCTATCAAAAGCATTCTTTCTTGAGCCAACTCCATTCACCTTAAGCTGACTTCTCCTGTGGAATTTTAGGCCATGCAACGCTATGTATCCTTTACCTGAACTCTTTGAAACCTATTATCTCCAAATGTGGAGTATACTTGAGACTATACCAGCTTTCGTTCCCCACATATGTAACATAAACTCTTAAGATGGCATGATGTTTCCTCCCTGGTTTCCCAACATTCTTCAGCAAATAGTTCTTATTTATTACAATCAGTTCTAGAACCTCCATTTGTTGCTTATTCTAACTTGAATAATGTAATAGTTTTCACAACAAATAAGACTTTTTGCTGCTTTATTTTTACTAAAGACAGATTTCAACATTTACTTATATTATTCAAGTTTCCCATCACTACTACAACTCTTTTCCCTGATAGGCTTATTTCCTGAATTCATTCATTTTCTCCCTTGAGCAGAGTGGTCTGCATTACATTTCCACTGCTATATTGTTAATATTTTCCCCACATCGATTCTCAGACAAAAGTTCTCCACAATGTTCTGTCCTTCCAGTTTGTGGCTTGTATGAGTATATACTATTAGTTACTGCCTCTTTTATCTAATCCATTCTTCCTAAATACAGTACATCTTTTTGTTGCTAAATTACAACCATGAGGCACAGCCCACCAAGTCTCGGTAGTCCTTACAAGGTCAAGTTTTCCTCTTTGCATTAAGACATGTGTTTCACTTTCTTTATTGTCCATACCTGTGTATTTATGTAGAGACATTTGAGGCCATGAGTTTTGTTACAGCTCTTGTTGGTAGTTTCTCCTATAAATTACTTTGCCTCTCTACTTACATTCTTTTTCCTGTGCTTTATCTGCCACTTTCTGTGAGAACTAATGGTGCATGTATGTGGTCAGGTTTCTCCTCCCCACCTCCATTTTCTTTTTAAAGCCCTTTTGATAAATTCTTTAAGTCACCAGGCTCTTCAGCTAGACTGTTTGTCACAGATGTTGTAGAGAAAGGATTTCTGCTCAGGCATGAATTGAGCTAGACAATTTCTTAAATCCCTTCCAACTCTGAAATTCTAGGATACTGTAAACTGAAAGTAGACCAGAAGGAGAAGACTAAATTTTTCTTTTCCTCTCTTTTAGCTGTCTAAGGAAATATGCTAATTACATTGTGTTATTTTTAATGCAATTAAAAAATCCAGCATATAGCATGTTGAAAACAAAAGTAACACCATAGTTGTACCCACTGAGAGCTATTATAATAATGCATCAGTCAGGGAGTGTATAATGTGTTTACAACTCATCTCAGAAGTGGTACTGAGTCACAGAACACTGACACTAGCAACATTTCTATAGCTAGTACTAAGTACTCATTTTCTTCCAGGTGAAAAAAAATATCACTAAGATTATTTTCAACCACTTCAGTGTTTATTTTCCTGTAAGATCTTGTTTGTAGACAGATTTCTATTTAGAAAAATAAACAGCTAGCTTTTGAATGAAAACTTTTTGAAGACAATTGTATTTCCATGTTGTCCTTCATTGAAGTCAGGGTTTCTCCCTTCCCAACCTTCCTCACGTGCAGTTCTAGCCAGCATGAAACAGTCTCTCATTTCTTGGAACTCGGTGCCATGCCATCCATTTTGGAAATTAAACGATTAAACACAGTGTGTCTTGTAGTATCTTTCCTTTTGTCATCCTGGAGACTGAGGTCCTAGATAATTTGCCTCCAAATTATTTACAGCCTGAACTCATGTACCTCCTCTTCGAGAACTCAGGATTTCAAGCAACCTGGTTTACTTTCTGTCTACAATTCTCCACTTGTCTTCACCTCTTTGCTCATCCTGTATTGCCTGAAATGGGCATCTTTCTCCCTGACCTCTTCTCCAGTTTTCAAAATCTCTCCCATTCTTCAAAGTCCAAATTAGGTTTTTAGCTGCTCCATGATGCAAAAGGACCTCCCTGCTCTTTTTTCCCGGGTCCCTCCTTTATACTTATTGTTAAGAGCTAGAAGGGGCTTTAGAGGTCAGCCAGTCCAACCTTCTAATTTCACAGATGAGAAAAATCAAGACACTTAACTAAGGGCATGCAAGTGGCAAGTGGTATTTGAACCTCAGTTTTATAATTGCAAATCCTATTCCCACTACTAAACTCTTCCATGACTACGTGCATCTCTTTTCCCATTAATATGAGCTCCGCAAGAACACAGGTTGTATCGTATCTATCTTTCTATCCCTAGTGCTTTCCTAAAGCAGTGCCTGCCTTGCATATAGTAGGTGCTTAATAAGTATTTGTTAAATTGAACTGATTTGTTATCTTCATCCATCCTGAATTATCTCAAGTTAGTACGTGTAAATTGCTCTATAAACCTTAATGCGCTAAAATAAATGCTAGCTACTGTTGCTTTCACCTTTTTGGCTTATCCCAGGCTAGCTCCTTAAGGACTAGAACATGCTTTAAATTTCTGTTTCCCTTGCAGCCCATTGCTCAGAGCAGGAGCTCATTTAAGGTTTTGATTGGTTATAAAGATTTGAATGTCATATTGCTTGATTGAGATGACGAGTACAACAGATATAACAGGGAGACAAGGAGAACGTAAGTCAGGAAGATGTGGGCAGTCAGTACTCCTCGTTTTACTAACTTGCTTTGTGACCCTCTGTGTTGGTAATCAAAATAGGCTCCTTAGCACTTAGTTCAACAAGTGCCCTTGAAGAGTTTGGCCTTTGTTTCCTTTGATTAATTCAGTGTCTTACTAGGTGCTAAGCCCCAGGCCCAAACCCCTATTAGGTGTAAAACTCTAGTGGGTGTGGATTGGCCCAAGGTGGGGCTAATTCCAGGGAGGGCCTAGTTTACATGTCTGGGAGAGCAGAGGCTTTTAGACCACAGTGGGTTTAAGTCCACCTCTCTGTGACTCACCCCTGATGCTGAAAAAGATATAAAAACCAGGGGTTGGCTGTTTGTTCTTTGGAGCTCTCTTATTCACAGCAGTGGTGGCGCGCGTGACTCTGGGCCAGCCCTTGTTCTGAGCTCCTGGGCTGAACCTAGATGTTGGTAACTATGAATCTGTATTGGGTCTGTCTGTTGATGTTTGTACTTTGTTTGTATTTTGTTCTGAAGTTCAGGGTAGTGGCTTTTTCCTCTGAACTAAGTGAATGATATTTGTATGCTGAATTAAAGTAAGCTTGTCAACTCCTTCACCTTGCTTTCCTTAGTTAAGCAGATCAAAAGAACCTGTGCTGTTGGCAGCTTTCTGGGTGCTGGCTGTGGGTGGATCTTACACCCCCACAGAAGCTGCTAGCTGGATTGTTGAAACACCCTCAACAAGTGACTTCACCTCTCTGGGACTCGGTTTTCTCAGTTGTAATGTGAGGGTATTAGATCAGATAATAGCTAATATTGACCTAATGCTTCCTATGAGCCATGCACTGTACTAAGCACTTTACCATGATTAGGTCACTTGATCCTCACAACAACCCTGGAAAGTAAGTGCTGTTATCATCCCCATTTTACACACGAGAGAATTGAAGCAAATGGAGGTGAAGTGATATACTCAGGGTCACACTGCTAGGCAATGTCTTCCTGATTCTAGGCCCTATGCTCTCTCCACTGTACCACCAGATGACTAGATAACCTTTAAGGACCCTCCTTCTAAGAAAAAAAAATGGGTTCTGTCTCATTCTATTTCATTTCCTTTTTCTTTCTTTTTTGGAGGGGGGAAGGCAGGGCAATTGAGGTAGGTGACTTGCCCAAGGTCACACAACTAGTAAGTGTGTCGTGTCCGAGGCCAGATTTGAACTCAGGTCCTCCTGACTCCACGGTCGGTGCTGTACTCACTGTGCCACTTAGCTGCCCCTCACTTCCTTTTTCAGCAGAACTTTGACACTTGGTATAAAAGCAGAGGAAACAAAGTTCTAAAAGGCTTTCTCAAGAAATTTTCAAATCAAAAAATCCTTTTCCAGATTTTGCCCCATGTTGTCACTTTTGTCTAAACCAAAAGAAGATGAAGTGTTAGGCTGCAACATTTTGGATACACACACACACACACAGACACACACACACACACATAAATATAGGTATACACACACTCAGGTCATACACATACAGGCATATATATACACACCCACAAACACACAGCTAGGTGGATGGAGCATCAGGCCTGTCAGGAAGACCTGAGTGCATATCTGGCCTGAGACACTTACTAGCTGGGCAAACCTGGCCAAGTCACCTTTTTGCCTCAGTTTCCCTACCTGTAAAATGAGCTGGGGAAGGAAATGGCAAACTACTCCAGTATCTTTGCCAAGAAAACCCCCAATGGGGTCATGAAGAGTGAGACACAACTGAAACAACTGAACAACAACATGGTGTGCATATGTGTGTGTACACACACATATTAACAATACATAACAATCTCATATTAACAATATGTATATGTATATACACATACACAAACATTCCCATTGGGCTCACAATCCAATTCATTCATTATGTACTGAATTTTTCCTATGTGTACAGATAGTATTGGAATAAGTACTATGGGGAATTTAGAGATGTTTAAGGCTCCTCATGAAGAGGATTATAATTCAGTTATAAATGGAAGTTTGGAAAACCAAACTAATTTACATTTTTTCATCAAGACACGTGATTTCATCCAGTAAGAAAAATCGCCCTACTATTTTGCACCTTTGTGAGTTGTCTAGAGCCCTAAGGGGTTTAAATGATTTCTCTAGGGTGACACAGTCAGTATTTGTGGCAAGAGTTAAACCCAGATCTTCCCAATGCCAAGGGTGGTTTTCTAGTCACTATATCACCCTGTCTCTCACACCTACATCATGAAACAGTTAAATGACAAGTCAGGCTAGTCTTTCTGTGCCACAGTAAGTAGTACCCTCAGGAAGTTTTGTATAAGGTAAAAGAGGTCACCTTCCTTCATGGTTCATTTGCATTGTCAAAGTATTTTTTGTGTTTTTGCCTGCAGTCATCCCATGCTTAATTTTTTTTCTCTGTGATAGGAACCAGCGGTTGGGACAAACTTTGGAAAAAGTATGTATCCCGCTTACCCCAAAATGATCTCTGCCTCTATGTGTCATCCTCCGACATCACTCAAACCCTGGAAACTTTGGGAATTAAATATGAATGCTTTGACCTTCTGTCTACAATGGATATATCAGATTGCTTTGTTGAAGGCAATGAAAATGGAGAGTTACTTCTGGACTTTTTAACAGAAACCTGTCACTTTAGCAAGACTGCTCCACCTGATCTCAAAGCTGAGATTATTGAAGACCTTCAAAGACCAGGATTCAGTATAAAAGAAAGGGGAAAGATTCTTTTTCACAATCACTTGAGTTTCATAGTGGTTGAGGCATAACTCTGTTGTTCATCTATCGATCAACAAGCATTTATTAAGTACCCACTGTGTGTAGAGTACTGTTCCTGTTAGGGAGGTGAAAGGCATTTCAAAAGCTGGAAAAGAATGTCCTTGCTCTGAAGGATTGTATGTTCTGTAGGAGAAGATAACATGTGCATATAAGCATATGCAAAATAAGTCAATTCATCTGGAATTTACAAGGTACAAAATTAGCAGTAATTTACTCTTGCATTATTATACAACATATAACATTCTTAATATATCACAGTCTCATATAAGTTGAAGCTGAGCATAATCCAGACCTGTGACAATGTAGAAGATCCATTACCTTCTGTCATCCATTTATATACATACACACACACACATATTATATATATGAGACATTTTTAATGTTATCTGATACAGCAGGACCTCATCGACCCCTCTCCCACATAAAGCTCATTTCTTAAGTTTACATAAGAGATCCCACTAAATCCAGCAGCCCAAATTACAGTACTGTCTATATAGCAATGTGCTATGGCTAGCATGTATAGGTTCAGGAGAGCCAGTTAATTTTTTCTTTAAATTTTAAATTGTTAAAATTTCAGTATAACCATTTATACCTTGGATATCAGCAAATGTTGTAAATCAGGACTTGATTTATTTTTTGGTTATTACTTAGACTTAAGAAATTGCTGAAGAAAATTTTAATAATGCAGATAAAATTTAAAAGTGCTTTATAATTTATCATTCTCTCTCTCTCTCTCTCTCTCTCTCTCTCTCTCTCTCTCTCTCTCTCTCTCTCTCTCTCTTTCTCTCTCTCTCTCTCTCTTTTCCTCCCTCCTTCCCTCCCCCCCTACCCCTTTATTGTTAGGGATTTACTAGCATGTTCCTGGCCACACTCACCTGAAAGAGCTAATAAACTTTTCTAGTCTCTTGTTTATTCTAATGATGAACAAGTTTTGCTTTCTCTTCTCTAAATATCTTCTTAAATGCTTCTCTAAATAGATTATTTTACACAACTGGTACTTTATCCAATCAGATTACTGAATGTGAACCTTAAACCATTAATCTTGGAGATTAAAAAAAACACAAACACATTTAACTGATGGAGATGACCAATGATGACAATTAAATGACTTTACCTTGAATGACATTATGATATGATATAAATAAAGATATTATGGAGGCCAGGTGATACTTTTGTTAAAAGCAAACCTGAAGCTAAAGTATATTTTTGAAATTTGTCTTTACCATTTTCTAGCATATATCAGACAATAAAGCAGAGGGGCATAGTGAAGAGGGCCAGCCTTAAATTCAGGGAGACCTGCCTTAGACACATAGTGACTTGGTTACCCAGTGCAAAAAATGTCTTAATCTCTCACTTCCTCAGCCCAAATGACTCCTCTCCTCTCCTCTCTTTCCCTCCTCTCCCTTTTCTCTCTGTCTGTCTCTGTGTCTGTCTCTGTCTCTCTCTCTCAACATTATTGGAAGGAATTTTGGTACTTAAAAAGAAAGATATAATTGGAAAAGTAGGAGTTAGGAGACTTGATTCATCTTCACAACCATAGCAATTAGTATTTCCCTACAATTAGGAAAGATTAAAGTTGTAAGGAATTTATAGGCCATTAGAGTCAATTGGGTCTAGTCTTACCTCCTCTCTGCCCCCATCCAATGTAGGAACACCTTAGGGAGGTGAAAGGCATTTCAACAGCTGGAAAAGAATGTCCTTGCTCTGTAGGAGTATATATTCTATAGGAGAAGATAACATGATGAGTGATCCTCTGGGCTGTACTTCAAGGATTTGTAATCTGGGGTCCAGAAACTTATTTTAAAAAATCTTTTAATAATTAAATTTCAATATAGTTTTTCCTTTATGACCCAACATGTTTTATTTTATGCAGTTAAAATGATCGTTCTGAGATGGGGTCCTTTGACTTCATCAGACTGCCAGAGAATACCATGACACAGGTAAGGTTAAGAACCCCTATTGTACTTGGACACTTCCACTGATAGAGAGGTCACTACTTTTAGATGCAGCCTATTTCATTTTCAAATTGGGAATTTCTTTCTAATATTGATCTGAAATTTGCATTTCTATACTATCTGGGTATAGTTTAACCAGCTATGAAGTCATGGTATTATCTCTAGCCCACATTTCTCAATCTTACCTTCAAGGATAGCATGGCAGTCTTTACCAAATGTCTTGTTAAAAGCCAGATACACCATGGCTTTAGTATTCCCCTGAACTGTTACAAGTCAAGCAACTCCATCAAAAAAGGAAATGGATCTACTTTAGCATGACTTGTTCTTAATGAATCTATATTGGCATCCATTGATTCCTCTAAGTGCCCAAGACCATCTATGTAACAGCTCATTCTGCCATTTACCCTCCTAGAAATCCACACCAACCTTCCATGCTCTGTGGTTTCCAAAATTCACCTTCACCCTCTTTTTGAAAATTGTTACATTTGCTAAATCACCAGTTTTCTGCCATGCTTTCTAACTTGGATGATTTCTTAAAGATTACTGGCAATAGTTCTTCAATCACATCAAGCTCTGTCAGTATCCTAGGGTGTAATTTGTCTGCATCTACAGACTTGTTCTGATTCAGAATGGCAACATGTTCTCTCATTTTTTCTCCCAACTTTGGCCACATTTTTCACTTAAACCCTTAAACCCTTCCCTGTTTGAAGATCATTCTCCTTGGTGATTAAAAGGAAAACAAAATGAGGATTGAGTAATCATGCCTTTTCTCTGTCATATGTTACTTGCTGTGAAAAAAAGAATTCTCGGGTTGGAAAATACATTGTAATCTGGATAGCAGGCGCATTTCTTTAACCAAAACAAACAAAAGCAGAAAAACAGTTGAAACTACCGTGCACATAATTTATATATAATGATAATGTACAACTAATCTGTTTGCATCAGTGTGAGGAACTCCAAGGATAAAGACCCTCCGATTTGGCAGAAAAGTCCCATGTTTTTGCCCAAGTCACATAAAGCTTAAGTCATTCAAAATAAAAAAAAATTCAATGAAATTAAGTCTAAGAGTTTTTTTTTTTTAATCACCAACAAAACCCAGTAGGAAGAGATAGAAAAAGAAAATACATTATAAAATAATGGAAACCATATCTAGGGTTGGGGGGGAGGAAAGTAAAAAAAAAAGGAAATATACATACTTTATTATATATAATATGTATTATATATTTAAAAGGAACAGCAAGTTGTACAGATTAAGTTTGAAGTTCTTGTGCAATATTTTATGGTATTATGTTATGGAAATCCTTGTATTATTCCATAAATTAAAAATTAAAAAATTCAAATGAAAGATTGTATAAATCTGAGAGTTAACCTTACAAGACATAAACAGGAACTATATTTTCAAATGTATTTAACTATAAAACGCTTTAAAAAATGAAGACAGATAATCGGAAAGATAAATTGCTCATGATTGGTCTAGGCTAGTATATTTAAAATGGCAATATTCCTTACATTAATCAATTTATTTAGTGTCATACCAATCAGACTACCAAGGAATTACTTTATAGAACAAAATAAAATAATTTTAAAAAAATCATCCAGAAGAAAAAATAAAGGTCAAGAATCTCAAGTGGAGGAAAAAGGTCTTAGCAGCACTAAATCTCAAACTGTATCAGAAAACAATAATCTTCAAAACTATTTGGCACTTGTTGAAAATTAGAAAAATTAATCAGTGAAGCAGAGTAGGTACTCAAGATCCAGAAATAATTAAATATAATATTGTGATGTTTTATAAAGCCAAGGACTTATAGGATAAGTGCTCACTATTCAAAACAAACCAACCTTGTGGGAAAACTAAAAAATTATATGGCAAAAGTTAAGTTTCAAACTATATTTTCCACAGCCTCCAAGTGGACATGTGACCTATATATAACAGTTTATATCATAAACAAACTGGTGTTGGGGCAGGGAGAAGAAATCATTTACAATTCTAAGTGGGAAGAGAGTTTTGGGGAAAAAAATAAAGCATAAGGATGCTGAAACAAGATTAAACGGATAATTTTGATTGTATACAATTAAAAAGGTTCTGTTCACAAAAAATCCATGCAATTAGAATAAAAGTATATGATTTAAATAATTACTAGATAAATGATTCAAAATTGAAGAACAAGAGCCTTTTCCCAATAAATCATAATATCTGACCAGGTAGTTCTCAAGAAAGACTTCCAAATTATCAAGAACCATGTGAAAAATAATTCTCCAAATGACGAAAAATTTGAGAAATATAAATAACTGATGGTTCACCTGCCATGCCCTTTAAATTAGAAAAAAGGAAAATTTTGGAAGGGCTGTGGGAGAGTAGGCACACTACTGTCCTGTTGATGAAGTTATGAATTGATCAAAACAATCTAGAAATAAGTTTGAAACTACCCACAAAGTCACTAAACTGTTCATAATGGGCATTTATACCAAAATTGAAGATAAAGGAAAAGAACCTATATGTATCAAATATTTATAGCAGCACTTTTTGGTGTATAACAAAGAAATTGAAGCAAAGTGGTAGGTAGATACCCATCATTTGGGGAGTGGTGTATTAATATAGCAGAATATTATTGTGGGGTTTTTTTTAAAGGTCTGGGTGCATTCAGAGAAACCTGAGAAGACTTGAACAGATTAATGCAGAGTGAAGTGAGCAAAAAGAAAAACAATTTAAAGAATATCCACAGCATTGTAAAGGGAGAACAACTTTGAAAGATGTAAGAAATCTGGTCAATACAATGACTGATCAGGAGTCCAGAGAATTAATGATGGTAAAGTATGTTTTCTAATCCTTAGCAGAGAGAGGGTAAATGCAGAATTAGACATATATCATCAGTCATGATGACTATGTGAGTACTTTTTATTTTGCTTGCCCATGCTTATTTCTCATAAATAAGAACTTGGGTTTTTTTTTAGAAAAAGTTGTAGGGCATAGGGCAAAATGATAGGAAAGAGTGTTAATGATAAAAGGAAGACATAAAGAAGAAAGAGAAAAAGAAGGAAGGAAGGAAAGAAGAAGGAAGGAAGGGAAGGAAAGGAAGGAAGGAAGAAAAAAGAAACAAACAAACAAGAAAGGAATAAAGGAAAAAAGAAAGGAAGAAGGAAAGAAGGAAGCTTGGAGGGAAGGAAAGTAAAAAAAAAAGAAGGTAGTGAAACATAAAAATGCACAAAAGAAAATGAAAGGAAGCTCAGAAGAGGACACAAAGTTGGGTAGTGGTGTTAAATTGAATATGCAGTGCACTAAAAAAATAAACCTCATATGTGTAATAGAGATTTAGGATTTCATACTTAATCTTCTTTTTCTGTCCTTTTTATGTGAAAATGTACATCTTCATTCATTTGTTTCAAGTCCATAATAAGAAAAAAAGCAAATAAGCACCAAGAATTTATTAAGCATCTACTATCTAACAGACTGAATACAAACACAAAAAGGAAAACATCCCTGACCTTTTAATTGCTTAGTACAAAATATCTCACTTGGTTTTCACAATAACCATGTAAGATAGAAAAGTGAGCTGTTATAAATCCCATCTTATAGGTAAGAAAGTTCAGACAAAGAAAGTTTCATTGATTTGCTCAAGGTCTTACAGTAAGTTTGTAATAAAGCCCAGACCAGATCTATCATACCATCACAAGATCTTTCAGCCAAAGAATCATAGAATTTTCAAGCCTAGGGGGACTTTTCATCTTCAGCTTCATTATCCAGATTAGGAAATTGGCATCTTGAGAGATTTTGATATTCCCAGTCCTTGGACATGATGCTAAGTTACTAGAGAGCATGTTGGATGAAGTAGGTAATAGTAACGAGAGGAGGTTTTCTCCTATCCCTAGCATTGATTCCCTTCTCACCTCCATGGATCTGTAATTTTCTTCAAAACTCAAGTGAAACCTTCTACTTGAGACTTTTCCTCAATCCCCCTCACTTCTAGCAACTAGTCCTTTGTTCACCCAAAATGCATATAATTTGTATATATTTGATGTATAAAGATCTTTCCACCATGGACAGAATGAAGCTAAATTAGGCATTTCATCCACTGGGCCAATCACATAGTCCATTAGGCAGAATTATTTTAATTATTGAATTCAATATAATACTTCCTTGGCTCTTCGTAGAATAAAAATTCCTACCTATCTCTAAGGTGCTGAAAACCACCAAGTCATGAAGTCATCCATTAAGACAGTGAAGATAGTTCTCGAATTAAAGACCATTGTCCTTATGCTTCCTTAGTAATTTTCTTTCATTTAAGCTTTTTTCTCTAATCTTCCCCTAGATACATTTGTTACCACGTATGTAAGGTTTGATATGATCACTGAAAAAAATCCTGGGAGAACTAGCTCAAGATGAGGACTGTGAAAGAAGGCATATAGAGGAGTCCACAAATAGGAAGAGAATGTGCTGGGTTCCAGAGATCCAGGCAAAGAAATTAATGTCAGCCTGATTGGGAACAGTGGCATAAAGAAGGCAGAAGAAAAGTTGTGAATGGATAAAATATTAAAGAACATAAGAAGAACCTCAAAAGGATGGAGGTTGGAATGATAGTTTAAAAGAAAGAAAGAAAAATGCTGAGCCCAGAAAAGTGAAGTATACTAAACATAATGCAAGAAAATACTAAAACATCTTTTCTAAATGAAAATATTTATGGAAATCATCTGATATAGAGGGCATAGCACATGGCAGAGAAAAAATTTCTTCACCAAATCAAGACAAAATCTCTGACTTCCCTAAGTATCCAACCTAGTTGGAATCAGTGGCTTCAGCAAGCTGATTTCTCTCTTTCTTTTATTTGCTAGTAAACTAGAACATAAGACAGTGAATAGATTGTATCAGTGGGTGGAGTTTTTCAATAATGGTCCCACTGAACATCATGATATCCTCTCCTCTTAGATACTGATCACTATACACTAACAACTTTACCAGAAAATATTTGTCCCAACCTTGCCATTTCCAAAAGGGAGAACAATGGAAGGCAGAAGAGGAAGAAACAAAAGAAAAAATATTGAAAAATACTTATTTGTATCCATCCCAATTGCTGAAATGACACTTTCTCCAAATATCTAATCTTTATTAAATTATGTATGCCACTAACTAGTGTCCCACACATTTGTTCTCACTGAGTTAGAAGTCATGTTTAGTAACTGTGATTCTCTTCTTTGCTTCCCATCCCCCAACTCCACTCCATTCTTCTAGAATTTGGGTTTAAATTATTCGTCACCTAAAGCCTAACTTCCCTATGATTCATATACCGTGCAATGACACATCCGTACTACTAGCCCAACTAATGTAGGGCAGTTAAAGCTATGACTCATGTAATCCATTTCTCAATGTGATATATACCAGGCAGAAGTTGCTGTAGTAAAAATAGATGTGATTTAAAATGATTCCTGGGCAATGACAGTCATAATTTCTAAACGTGCAAAAAAAAATTCATTAGTGCTTCATGTCAGATGGCCACACTCTCACTAGGAGTGAATTAATAAGTATGGCAGCACGTGGGTCTGGTAGCAGAGATGACATGTTGTGGATATTGGGTTTAAGTGTTGTCTTCCTATGATCATAGTCCCCTCTTGAAAAATATCTATAGTCTCTAATTTTTCTTAATGATACTAGTGGGGTTTTGCAAAACCACCTTTTGAAGGTAGAAAATGCTTGAATAAATCATATGTGCCATCATGCATAGCTCCAGCATAGCAAGTTCTCAACAGATACTCTATCAGAAGATAGGGGAAAATGTCAGAGTCCCTATTTGTGCCCTCTAACTAACTAATTTCATACTAATTCCCATTCCAGAATATATAACTCTTTTCTCATCCATTGTTGCTTCACCTGCTTTATGAGTTGACTCTACCATTTTAGGTGTACATAGCCTGGATATAAATTCCAGGGCTTTGTAGAAGAGAAGAGAGTTGTTTCATGTTCATTTTTATAAAGAAAAATGCATTATATCCTTGGTTCATTTATCACAATGCTAAACATGTTCCTTGGAGTTCATTCACATAGACCAATGTCTAAACATTTTTTTTTATTACTTTGATCTCCTGAGACTGGGATACAAGTTGATGTGGTTTCCTTGATTAGCAAAGCCATACTCAGTAAGAAGTGAAGTGACTTGCTGACATTCATGGATGTTTGGAAAGGTAACAACAAGAAAATTAGACATAGAATGCCAACCTAAGGTAAAAACTTTCCTGGGTAAACAAATGTTGCCTGAGAAGGGTATAGTAACCTTAGGACTCTCAGTGACATGTTCTGGGAATAGAAGGATAATACCAGATTGTGAGTGAATCTAAAGTAAAACTGAATTTTCAGGTTTAGTTACTTCCCTAGATCTTTATACTCTATCTGCTCTAGAGGTCACAGACCAGGAAGAAGAATACTTTAATTTTTTTTTTAAATCTATGAATTCATTTGTCTGGATTATCCATTCATTGACGCAAATAATCTATTTGCCTTATTAAACTTAGTTTTTATGAGTCACTGTGGCTAAAACAAACCAACAAATCACGAGTCAGTAGCAACCTCTCAGTTAGCTAAGTTGGTTCTCAGACTGTGGTTCATCACCACATCACAAAGACTATATTTGAAGCTTCTCTAACTGGCTTCAATTTGCCTGGGCTTATATATCTAAGTCACAGTTTCTGAGAATATAACATCACCATCACAGTGTTCTAGCAGGAGGACATAGAGGACAATTTGGTGGCCTCTTTGAAGGAAGAGATGAATATTTAAGTGATTTGTATAGTGTTGAATATAGACAAATAAGTGTGGGATGGAATGGAATGGGGAATTGACCATACTAACAACTGAGACATACATTGTCTGAAACATAATTTGTGCCCTTCCTATGCCTTAGTATTTGGTCTTCATGAGTTTATGTGGCCAAAAGAATTCACAACCTGATGATTGTGGAAATGACCAGATTATAAATTCTTTGAAGGTAAAGACTGTTCATGATTTTTCTTTGTGTATCACCAACCCCCGAGATGTAGTGTAATGTGCTGTACATAGAATTATTTTTGAAATCCATTCCAAAAATATTCATTAGACAAATATTTGTTTAGTGTCTGCTATATATGAAGCGCCTTTCACTCAGTGCTGGAATGAAATGAGATGCAATCTTTGTCTCAAGGAATTTACAATGTGGTAATCCAGATACAAAGTCTAAGCCTATAGATGTCACCATCCAACACCAGCCAAAAAGTGAAAAATAGCCAAATTTTCTAAGGGCAAATAATTTCTCTAAATTCTACACCTTTCTCCTTTTCAGCTGAATTGGCCTGTTGTTTCAACATTTTGTAAATGCAGCTTTATTCATCTGTCAGGTATCTATTACTAAAGAGATTTCTCTAGAAAGTGTTATGGCCTCCATCCATAAGACTATCAGTGTGATTATGATTGGCCCTTGGCAGCAGTGCAAACAAAATGAAATTTGTCTTTAGAGTCTTACCACTTCTTTTAGCAACTCTGTCTCCATTTTACACAGGAAGTCCAAAATAACAGATAAAAACAGTTCGGACTATGTGACGTAGTTTGGGATAGCAGGGATAGGATAAATTAGAATCAGAAATGAAGGTACGCGTTGGGGAGTAAATGCAATGATGAGAACATGGTGCCAAAAAACCACTGGGATAAAAAGCTGACAGTTTCAGAAGTCATCTAAAAGCTTTACTTGCATAATGTTCAAACTCTTGCATTTCCAGACTCAACTAAATGTTTGATGTTGTATAGATGCAGAAAGTCAGTGCTTCAGGTCCTTCAAAGACATGGTGATCCAAAGAACTTTTACATGAATTCTTACTAATAGAAATGGTTACAAGACAGTAATTTGAACATGAAGTATGACAGTCTTTGTGTTTGTGTATATTTATGCAAGCGAATGTGTTTAAATGTAGACATATATTCAAATTTCTCTGTAGTAAATGTCCAAGACCAGACAGCAGAGGAAGCTTATCTAAGTACACAAAACAAGCAACAAACATAATTTAATGTCTAGAAAGTAATCGACTATTTTAATACCTCAAAGATCTGTAAGTCTATTGGTGTGGCACTTACCTCTATGAGTGCAGTTTGCAACCCTCAATTCCTTAGTTTTTAAGCCTGATAAATTTCTGTGGTCAAAAAAATTTATAACCACATGGAAAAAGCTCTGACAAGAACCTTGGCTGGCCTTCACAGGACAGACAGAGTCCATTGCTAGACCCATATGCAGAGGTCTTCTGGCTTATTACAACTTTTCAAAGCTTATTTGTGTTCCTCTGAAAGAGTACTCCCCAGAAATATTACTTAGCTACCTCATTTAGTTGTGGGAGATGACCCTAGAACAGAAGCTAATTAAAATGCCCTTTGACTCAACTCTAAGATGGAATTAATACAGATGTTTTCATTAAAGTAATGGGCTGAGTTTAATTTTAAAAATTTTCCATATTTTCATTAAGTTCTAGAGGTGTTCAAATTTTTGTTGATATTTTTTTAATTTGCTGCTTTAAAACTCAGTGAAAATGATTTGGATTATTTTTTTTTCTTTTTGTTAAATTCATTATTTTTTAAACACCATCATGTTTTTTCTCTGTACTTGGACAGGCTGCACTTACTGATTTCCAAATGGACCCATTTCTGAAAATGAGACTTACCATATACATATCATAGCTATCAATATCTGTGATCGAGGGATCATGGTGTAGGTTACAAAGCCCTTTAAATAAATGTAAATCCTTTGACTTAAAATATTTTGTTTTATATATACAGATTTGACTATATAACAAGTTCTAACCAGCTTCTTAATTACAACAAGTTGAACAAAGATATTAAAATCTTAGATACTATCATTATCTCAGTGACACTACTATATTTCATGGGCCAACTTTAATGGGATATATTCTTTTTAATGGCATTACACAGTAGGAGAAAGTCTTCATTTTCAATAAAAATAAAAATGCTGAAATGAAATAGATTAATATCTAATTTATACCTTCATTTACATCATGTGCAAAATTATCTTAAATATTTGTTATGGATGAAGTGGCTTTCTACCAATTTGCGCTTTTTTCATACTGGAGAATGTTAACATAAATTGTAGCATAAATCATTGCCTTGTAGAATACCAGAAGGCGCATATAAAAACCCATATCTTTACTGCACATATTTCCCATTAACCATAATCTATTAGTAATTGAAGTTCATTACAAATTCTTGTAGACTTTATTGCTATCATGCTGCATGACATACCGAACCTGGCTTGCATAACAAGAAGTCCTTGCTGGGAAATATCCTATTAACAATGACAGTGCATTTGTCATTGTGATAATAAACCCAAGAGCTGCCTGTAGACTATAAATTATCAAGGCGCCATTTGCGCTGCCGTGGCTTGAAGGTTTGTCAGCACTTCCATTTTAAACCCCTGGTTTTCAGGGAGTTATAACTCAACCATCAGGATCTGCAGTGAGCTGAGACTTAGCTTCCAAGGACTCAGCCATGGACTCTTTTGAAAACAATTCCTAAGTGAGATTTACATTTTATCATCAGAAAAAACACAGTGGTTGCTGGCATCTATACAAAAGAATGGAGTCTATCTGCAAGACGCAGGCTTCCTTCTAAGAAGAGAGGGGGGAAAATTAACTAGAATGGGCCCAGGAATCGCCTTGGCCATTTTAAAGAATAGCTTTAAAAATATTTCTATTTTTTTAATGGTTCTAAAGGAAATTGCTTAATTCGCAAGAGGATGTCGACTAAACTCAAATGTTGAAGGGCAACAGTGGGTATTCCTGGCCATTCTATATGCCTAAAAATTATGTCTGTATTCTGCCCAATCAATATTTTTTTAATGACAAGAATTTACCTGAAACAGGAAGAAAACATTATTGGCAAAGATATAGAAATCTTCTTTAATTTTTAAGAGGTGAGATTTACTTAGTTGTGACATTTCTTAGTACAAAAGGTGAAAGCTTGTAGGACTAGAAAGGTGAGGGTGAGGACAAGGGCAAGGTGAGGCCTGGACCTGCGATTTCATTAATGTAGGGAATTCTTAGTATGAAAATTTCTTCCACAATGCAGATCCACAACTGGCTTGTAACTTAAAGACTTTGATACAGAACTGGGACATTAAGTGGCTTGCCTCTGGTCACACAGATAATATGTGTCAGAAGCTAGATTTGACCCCAGTATTTTCTGACTCCCAGAGCCCTCTCGACTTCCCCTATTCAATAAGCCAAACTGCTTTTCTCTACCAGGAGCAGGATTTCACTTTTTATCTTCTATTTCATTTCATTTTGTGTTGATAAATTTTGTTTGGACAGGATAAAAACCCTAACTCGTATAATCCCCACCACACTCCAGCTAGGTAAAAACTCCAGAAAACAGTCAAGCATGAGAGCATAAAGGAGTGAGTGTGAATGTTCATGTAAGTAACCATTTGTGAAAAGAAAGGAAAGATTTGTGCTTTAACTTTAATAAATGGACCTAAGTCATACATTCTTTTTGAGCTATTTCCTTGCCCTTTGAAGTTGCTTTTATTTATACAGTTGCAGACATTCTATATATCGTTCCTATTGTTCAGCTTTCTTCACTCTGCGTCATTTCATACAAGGCTTCACATATGTCTTTGAATGTTTTGTGTTTGTTGTTCCTGACAGCGCAATCATATTCTACGTTATTTGTCAGGAGCAAAATTTTCCAACTAGTCTCTGAAGAATGCACTTTTTCTTACATATCCATTCCCAAATGAATCATCTCAAAAAAGCCTTTAGAGAAATGCTATTGCGAAAACTCTACTTAATCTCAGAACTACAGGCATGTATTTCCATGGATAAGTTGATAGTAACCATGGCTACTTAGGTATTCGCTAAAGGTGATTAGAAATGCTTAAATGTTTACATAGGGAATCAGACTCCCTAGGGTCAATCAGGTTCTTTCAGATCACAGGGAGAGTGCTCAGGGCACTGACACAGTTATTGAAGAAATTGGACTCCACTTGCCTCGCTAGCTTTTCCAAACTGCTGAACACACTTTCAAGGACTATTTAATGCCCTGGGAGGATCTGGTTCAGTATGTATTGAAGTTTACTAATCAAAATGTCAGTTAATAACGTCAAAGAATTTTGTAGATAAAATGGGAATTAATATTTGTTATTTATATTGCAAGATATTCTTTTGGCCACTACTAGTAAGGCATAGGTGTGAGGATATAAGGATTGTCATCCATACTTGGTCACTAGGTTCTCTCTGGACCTGGAAGATGAGGGAAATGAGGGAGTGGATGTGGCACATAGGATCCTACTACGGCAGGCACAGTAGATAGAGTGGTGGGCCAGGAACTCAGTAAGACCCTTACTAGATATGTGACTTTATGTTCACCTATTTGCCTCAGTTTCCTCACCTATAAAATAGGCATATTAATAGCACCTACTTCCCAGAGTTGTTATGAGGATCCAAGGAGACAAGGATTTTAAAGCGCTTAGCACAGTACCCTGCATATCATAAACACTACATGAAGTGCTTGTATTATTGCTGTTGTTGTGACTGGTGTTGTTATCATAATTTACCATGCACAAGGCTAAGAGGAGAAAGAAGCTTTGGTGACATTAGTAAATGCAGTCTGAGCAAATGTAATTTTTAGACACTAGTAATAACTAGGATATATGCTGTTGTTGTTCAGTAATGTCAGTCATGTCAGACCCTTCATGACCCCATTTTGGGTTTTCTTGGCAAAGATACTGGAGTGGTTTGCCATTTCCTTCTCCGGCTCATTTCACAGATGAAGAAACTGAGGCAAACAGGGCTAAGTGACTTACCGAAGGTCAAAGAGCTAGTCAATGGGTGAGGAAACATTTGAACACAGGTCTTCCTGACTCTAGGCCTGGTACTCTATCCACTGTACCACCTAGTTGTCTCTAGCAAAACATATCAATATTTGCAAATAATTTACATATATTAATTCATTTGATCCTCAGAAGTCTGTGTTATCATTATCCCCACTTTACAGATGAGGAAGGTGAGTTTGAGAGAAGTTAAGTTACTTTTGCAGGGTCATGTAACTTTTAAGTGTCTAAAGTTGGATTTGAATGCAAAGCTTCTTTGTTCCAAGACCAACGCTCTAACCATAGAACAATCTAGCTGCCTAAATTGAATTTAATAGTATTGGGGACTTCTATTTAAGAGGTAGATAATAAGGGGCAGCCAAGTGGCACAGAGAATAGAACACTGGCCCTGGAGTCAGGAGGACCTGAGTTTAAGTCTGGGCTCAGACACTTGACACTTACTAGCTGTGTGACCCTGGGCACGTCACTTAACCCCAACTGCCTTTCAAAAATAAATAAATAAATAGATAGATAAAAAGAGATAATAAAAGGTCATAGAGAAGTATAGTTTTTCCATACATACTTCAACAATAACTTAAGAAAGGTATCAAGCAAATAATGATAAATAAATCCAAAGAGAAATATCATTAAGCTTCTTCATCAAGTCCAGAATTGTTTTAAAGCATAACCGGATTCCATGAAAAATGTATTTCACCAGGAAAGATAGCATGAGCTCAGATTAACAGGATGAAAGTCAATAGCAGTGCCCAGGTTCAGGAAGCCCCTGGCAGGTCAGAAGCTCAAAAAATGTACCTGGTTAGAGGTGGACCCAGGGACAAGTGACCACAGACCTTTGACTGGGGACACTGGAGCCTGTAAGTGTTTTGAACTAAATCACTTCATAATAGATGGAAAATAATAATAAGAACCCAGGAAATCAAGGTCAGGATCAAACAGAGGCTGACCATCTAATCCAAGAGTATGGGAAGGAGTAGACCTTGGCCCTGAAAAAGAAGCATAAAATCAGGAAATAAAGCTAAAAATATACATAAAGAAAAAACATGCAGACTACTGTGAAGAAATATCATAGTTAATAAGTGTCCAAAAGGTAAACCTAGAAAAGAGAGTAACTCCTCAATAACAACAAAGTTACAGAGAAAAAAAATGGCTTGGACACAAGGACTCCAAGTGTACTTGGAAGGAAAAAAGCAAGAGTTGTTTTACAAAAATAAAATTATAGGCATAATAAAAGCTATGAAGTAAACAATTGAATGGAGAATAAGTAACTTGTAAAACCTTATAGAAAGTATACATGTCTCTGAAAATTAGACTAGAACGAAAAGAACTCACTAACTCCATGAGTTCATAAGAAATATCAGGAGAAAAAAGATTTTTTTACAAACAAGATAAAATATGAAGTATTTACTATAACATAAAAAGTAACTTAGAAAACAGGTAAAGAAGAGATAAAATAAGAATCATTATATTCCCAAAAACATTTTTAAAAACCCTAGATACTTTATTGAAAGAAATTATAAATGAAAATTGCACAGATTTAAAAGAACTAGAAGACAAAATAAAAATAGAAAGAATCCACCTCATGAAAGAAATCCCCAAATGAAACCATATAAGAATGTCAAAAAGCAAAACCCAGTACTACTAGAACAGAAATAAATAGATAGATAGATAGATAGATAGATAGATAGATAGATAGATAGATAGAACATTGTAAGCATCCAGAAAGAAAGAATTCAAGTACCAAGGAACTAATTGGGATCATACAAGACTTGGCAGCAATTCCCAGAGAGAAGAGAAAATCTTTGAATACATTATATCAAAAGGCAAAAGATTAAGTATCACAACAAAGAATAACTTACCCTGAGTGTTATCTTATATGAAAAAATGGGCTTTTTAATAGAAGAGAGGACCATCAAGCTTTTTTGACTAAAAATAAAGGTGGCTAGAAACTTAATTACAAATATAAGAGCCAAAATAATCTAGAAAGATAAATATATTTGAGCAATTGTAAATGGCTAAATTATGAAGTGTTTATATTCTAAAAAGGGGAAAAGAGGCAAGTGTTCATTCAGAATCCTACTGTCTTCAAAATTAAGTAAGCCAAACAGAAGAATAGAAGACCTTTTTTTTTTTAAGAAAGGGAAGATAAAAAAAGAATACACTAGGGTGGAAATGAAGAAGGAGGAGGAGGAGGAGGAGGAGGAGGAGGAGGAGAAGGAGGAGAAGAAGAAACTTATGTTTTAATTGCAGTACACATAAGAAAAGTATATAAAGTCACTCTAATTTGAATTGGACAAAGAAGGGCTAGATAAAACACACACACACACACACACACACACAGAGTTTGGTGTAGTATTTCATTAAATTCAACTGGGAAATAAGGATAAGTGGAGAAAGATTTAAGAGAAAAAAGCATAATAAGAACAGCAACCACACACACACACACACACACACACACACACACACCCCACAGGGGAAGAAACATCTCTAACTAAAGAATGGCTTGTAAAGGGGTACTTAAACGGAAAGAAAGCACAAGAATTAGTAATTAGATTATGGTTGAAGGAAATAGAAGAGCTTCAGTGAAGGGGAAGCACATCACTCCAAATACTAAGGATAATCACATTCCTTTTCTTTCATCAGGCTCTTACTCTTTATAAAGAGTGTGGAGGGCAAAGAGAGGAAAAAGAATAAGTGATATGGTAGATAAAAATACAGTTATCAATTATAAACATGAATAGGATGAACTCACTCGAAAGACAGATTAGGATGGGAGAATGGATGAGAAAACAGATTCCAATAATGTTGGATTACAATTAATATGAGATTGTTTACAAGATTTACAACATGTAATATTGTTTACAGGGCAGCTAGATGGTGCAGTGGATAGAGCACCAAGCCTGGAGTCAGGAAGATTCATCTTCCTGAATTCAAATATAGTTTCAGACATTTATTGACTGTGTGGTCCTTGGCAAGTTGCTTAACCCTGTTTACCTCAGTTTCCTTATCTATAAAATGAGCCGGAGAAGGAAATGGCAAACCACTCTAATATCTTTGCCAAGAAAACTCCAAATGGTTTTAAGAAAGGGTTGAATACAAATGAAAACAACAGAATGACAACAAAAATGTTGTTCACAAGACATGCACTTGAAAGATAAAGATTCACATGGTTCTGAAATGAAGGGGTGGAACACAATTTTATATGCTTCAGGTGAATTTTAAGATGTAGGGCTGCCAAACATAATCTGAGACAAAGTAACTTTAAAAGTAGAAATTGTTAAATAAGATAAATTGTTAAATAAGAGATACTACATTATACACAAAGTTGCCATAGAGAGAGAAATAATATCCATATCTATATCTATCTACATCTGTATTTATCTATCTGTCTATCTACACACTCAAATGTCATAAGATCTAATTGTTTAAAAGAAAAGTCAATCGAATTACCTGGAGAAATAGACAGTGAAACTGTAATAGTAGGGAACTTTGATGTATCCCTTCCCCTTTAATCCTTAGGCAAATATAAGAAGGAGAAAAAAAAGTAAGAAAAAAAGTTAGACCTGATTAGAATGTTAGAAATGTTGTATATGAAAACTCTCTAGAAATTTCTAAATAGAAATGGAAAGAAATATATATATATATATATATATATTATCAACTGTGCATGGTACCATTGTAAAAATTGACCATAACCTTGGCCATAAAAATCTCATACACAAATACAGAAAAGTAGAAATATTAAACATATCCTTTAATGACCATAGCGCAATAAATATTATAATCAATAAAAGGCCTTTGAACAAAGATCCTTCATCAAAGAACAAATGTAGTACAGCAGTACATGTGTAAATGTGGGGAACAATTTATTTGTCAAGTAAGAACATACTTCAACATTTCACTATGGGAACATGGCCTGTATACCTCTTTAGGTCTAAGTCTCTAAAATTATCTTCAGATTGATTAACTTGGTCATTCCTTCCAACCCTATATAAAACTACCAGGCTGTTTAGAATAAGGGATTTCAGTGGCCAGCATCAGTGGGGAAAGAGTAATCCAGCCAATCATCATGATTGGAGGTAGAAGGGAGGAGCAGAGACCAAGGTCTTGGTCTGCCTATCTTTTCATCATCCCTTTTTCCCCCACATCCATCCGCAGATGAGTCTTTTAGTTTTTGCAGGGTCAAGATGATTTGGATCCCTAACAATTGTATTTTATTTGTCTTTACAAGCATTTAACATCTCTCCTACTCCCTTCTTCTAATTAGGCAATATCTAAAAATGAAAAATTAAACTACCATCACAACAAATATGCATAATCCAGCAAAACAAATTCTTATACTTACCATGTCAAAAATGCATGTTTTTTTTTCTATATTTTAAATCTATTATTTCTCTGACAGGAGTTGGGTGTACTGTTTCATCTTTAGTCCTCTGGTTTCCTGGTTTATCATATTTTCAGTTATACTTCTACAATTTTTCAAAGTAGCTTTTCTCTTTAATGTCATTTTACAAACTGTTCTCTCTGTTCATTTTATTCTACATCAGTTCATAAAAATCTTCTTAGTGTCCTCTGAAATTAACTATTCATTCTTTCTTATTGAAATACATTCCATTACACTGATGTAACACAATTTGTCTAGCCATTTCCCAATGACAATACACTCCCTTAGTTCCAGTTCTTGTCTACCTTGAAAAGAACTGCTGTAAACATTTTTATATTTATTAATCCTTTTGCTCTTATTTGATCTCTTTGGGGTATAAGTGTTAGAGCTATGTCACAACATGTATAATTCAGTAAGTTTAGGGTTGTACTTCCAAATTACTTTCCAGAAAGACTGGACCAAAACACAGTTTCACCAATGATGCATTAGTGTGTCTATTTTCTCACATCCCTTCAACAGTTTTTAAATTTTATTGTTAATATATGGAATAAAACAAGCAGTCTCATAATATAGTACAATAAAAAAGATTATACATGAAACTGCAAGTCTACTATGCACAACTTTCTATTCCTTTCAAATATACAATACAATTATCATGTACATTTTTTTCTTTTTCTTCTCTCTCCCCCCCTATGGCTACCTTTAGACACAAATACACACACACACACACACACACACACACACATATACACATACATACACACACACATATATATATGTAGATATATAAATGTAAAATTATTCTATATCTACTTCTATTTATCAGTTATTTCTATGGATGCAGATAGTGTCTTGCTTCAAATGTCCTTTATAGTTAATTTAGTTATTTATAATAAACAAAATAACTTATTCACTTAAAGTCATTCTTAAAACAATATTACTGTTACTGTATACAATGTTCTCTTGATTCTGTTCGTTTCACTCTTCATCATTTCTAAGTCTTTCCATGTTTTTTTCTAAAATCATTAAGCTCATCATTTCTTATAGCACAGTAGTATTCCATCACAATCATATACCACAACTTGTTCAGCCATTCCCCAACTGATGGGTATCCCTTCAATTTCCAGTTCTTCGCCACTCAAAGAGAGCTGCTATAAACATTTTAGAACATAGTGGTTCTTTCCTTTTTTTGTAATCATCTTTGGAAATAAACCAAGTAGTAGTATTGCTGGGTCAAAGAATATAGGCAATTTGATAACTCTTTGTGCATAATTCCAGATTGCTCTTCCAAATGGCTGGATCATTTTACAATTTTACAAACAATGAATTAGTATCCCAATTTTTCCACATCCTCTCCAACATTTGTCACTTCCCCCTTCTATCATTTTAGCCAATCTGATAAATGCAAAATGTATTTCAAGATTATTTTAATCCGCATTTCTCTAATCAATAAGGACTTAAAACATTTTTATATAACTATATATAATTTTTTTAGATCTCTTCATTGCAAAAAGAAAAGCCTGTTCATATCCTTTGATCATTTCTCAATTGGGGAATGATTCGTATTCTTATATATTTGATAAAGTTCTAATTACCATTTGTGAATTTCCCTCCATCTTATGTTTACTCAGTATTTTCCTTCTTAGCCTCTCTTTTTACCCTATCCCTATTACCTTATCTTTCCCCTTACCTTCTAATTCCTTATTTTACCCACCCCTCTAAAATTCTGTTCCTTATCATCTCTCCCACCCTCCTAATCTTATTCTATACACCTTTTTAAAAGTTCCCCCCAACTCTATTCCCTGTTTTTTTCATCTCTTCAAAAGTTCAGAAGACTTTTAAACTTTTTAAAAATCCCTTTAACATTTATCATTTTCCTCTTTTTCTCATCTTTGCCAATTCAGTAAGTGTGAAGAGGAACCTCAGAGTTGCTTTAACTTGAATTTCTCTAATTTAGTAATTGGGAACATTTTTTTCATATGATTGCTGATAGCTTCTTCCTTTTAAAACTGCCTGTTCATATCCATTGAGCATTTATCAATTGGGTAATGGCTCTTGGTATTGTATTGAGCCTATTCCTTATGTGTCTTGGATATGAGAACTTTATCATAGCAACTTGCTTCATGGATTTTTTTTCCCAGTTAACTGTTTACTTTCTAATTTTAATGTGTTTTTAAACAAATTTATAAAATCAATATGTCCATTTATCTTATATAATCCTCTCAAGCATTTATTTAATGATGAACTCTTCCCTTATCCATGGATCTGAAAAGCAATTTCTTACTTGCTCTACCAATTTGCTTATAATATCACCTTTTATATGTAGTTATGTAGTCATTTAGCACTTATTTTGTTTTATTGTGTGAGATGTTGTATTATGCCTAATTTCTGCCAAACTTCTTTCAAGTTTTCCCAATAGATCTTTATCAAATTATTAGGCTTTATTCCAGTCCTTCAGTCATCGAGTTTATTGAAAATCATGGTACTGTGTTCATTTGGTTTTGTATATTGTATACTTAATAAGTTCATTAATCAGCTCCTCTGTATTTTTTAACCAGGACCCAATCAGTTTAATAATTACTATTTTTAATAAAATTTGAGACCTAGTACTCACTGATTCCCTTCCTTGAAACTCTAGGTTTCTCTAAGTATATGATCATATTTATTAAAAAAAAACCTATAATTTTGTTTCTTATATGTCTGAATTTATTCCCTGGAGCTCTTGTTCTTGTCTCACTGCTAAAGCTAGTATTTCTACCCTTACACCAAGGTATAGTGGTGATAGTGGACAGCCTTGCTTTACCTCTGATCTCACTGAAAATGTCTCTAGCATACATACACTATGAAGTAACTTCACAAACTTCCTTTTTAATGAGCTAAGCAGGTCTCTAGAATAAGACTACTATTTATCTCCTTGAAGTCTAGGAATAGGCTTGAGAGGTTATTGACTTTCTTTTTTATTGCTATAGTTCATAAAACTTCAAGGGTATACTTCCCCTTTATGATAATCTGTTGATATAATTAGTTAGACAGGCTTACTTAGCTTATGTAATGGAAAATTATATGCTAACCAAGAATGATTGGTATAAAACACCTTCTCCCACCCTAACCCATCCCCATGTCTGGGGCATACTTTGTTAGAAGTACATATAGAATCTAAGGGAAAGTGGGATCAAGCTTAGAGAGCACATGCAGCAAAGTGGTAATTCACAGCTCTGGAGGTCCTTTTGCTTGATTCTTCAAGTTATGGTGGAGCTTCTCTGCTGGGCTATTTTTAATAATAAATGCTAGCTATTACCCTATATCTACCAATATATTCACAGTAGGATTTTTTGCTGTTACAAATAACTAGAGACTAAAGGGATGTTCACCTATAGGGGAACTGCTGAACAAATGATGGTATATAAATATAATGAAATGCTATTGCACCACAAGCAATAACAAAAGGGTTGGATTTAGAGAAATAAAGAAGACTTATGAATTGTTACTGAGTGAGGTGAATGGAAGAAAACTATATAGTGACTTCAATATTATAAAAAAAGCAAATTTGAAACTCATAAGAACTCTGATCAATATAATGACAAATCATTATTCCATGTGACTGATAGTGAAGAACACCACCTATGTCTTACATGAGAGGTGATGAGCCAAAAAGATCTACGTGACCAAGATATAGACTTGTTTTGCTTATTTATGCTAACTTTCTACAGGGGCAATTGTTGTTATTGTTGTCTGTTGTTTTTAAATAGGAAAATTATGGGTGAGAGGGGAGATAGTAATAGCAGTGCAAAAAAATGAAGAATAAAGTCTCAATGCATCGGTTAAATAAAATTCACAGAAGAGATCAGAATAAGGTACAATGGACAACACAAATAAAATAGCTTTGGAACTAGTAGTTCCATATCCCTACCTATCTACCTAAATACATACATAAACGTGTATGTATGTATTTATGAATATATGCATATATAAACATATACATATGCATACACACATATATACACATATACATATAGACACATGTCCATGTCTCTCTATATACTTATGTATATTAATATATACGGTCATGTGTGATGACCAATCATGTGTTTATTGGTGAATAATAACAGCAATAATAAAAATACTAATATATACATATTATGTTGATAGGCACATGTGTATTTATTAAAAGTTATGCATATGACATCCATAGTATAATATACTCATATACAATTACCTTTTTTTATTTGTACATTGAAATGTTTATGTTTGTGTTTGTTAAGTTCTTGATAACCAAAAAACCCCCCACAAAAATGGAATTTGGCAGCATTGCCATTTTTGAAAACTCTTAGCCACACCAGTTACTTGAAGATGAACACTTGTACAAACTTGTGCTACAAATGAACCACTCGCGTAGAAAGACTAGCCAAAATTCAACTTTGTCTTCAAGTCATTTTCTGTTTCTGGAATTTGTTGTGAGTAGGATATTTCATTGATGTCAGTCTTTGACCACAAAGAATGATAGGTATTTAATTCTTATGACACTTTAGGACAGGCCTGGCAAGGAAAATATATCAACTTCATTGAACTTAACCTAAAACCTATTTGGGAAAAAATGCCAACCAAGTTAAGGAAAGATACAGTATCTCCAAATTATCTGTCTATTAATACTATTAAATTTATTAATCAATTAGAAAGCCCAGATTGTCAATTTTTTTTCCATTCAAAATTCTCTTCACCAATAGCAAGTACAAAGATTGGAGGAAAAGGTTACAAAATGATGCACATTGCCTTCTTTACTATCCACACATCTTTGTTTTGGCTGTGAAGAGCAAGCTCTAATTGACAAAAGAGGACTCCACTAACCACAGTGATTTTCTGTGTGTTGACCATACTACCAAGAAGTACCTGATTGTGTATGCATTGCAGTCTGTCTGTCAAAGTGTCAGTTAATAAAATCAGAAAAACTTGTACATGACCTCAAGTATTAAATAGGATATATATAACATCTTTACAGAATGACCCTTTGCAGGAATGGCTCTCTTGGGGTCCATCAAAATTGTACATTGAATATTTTCTTAAAACAAGTTTATAATTCAAGATCTCCTTTTCACACACACACACACACACACACACACACACACACAGAGGCATGCACACATCTGTTAGTCTGTAAGATAGTCATATATGTATAGTGTTTATCCACACCCAGCTATAAGATGTGCTACATTAACTCCAGATTCCATAATGTACTGAGCTATCTTCTTTAGGTTCCTTGATACTCAGTGATGGATATCTGCCCCCTCACTTGGCTCCCTTCCCACAGCTCTCTGTCCTGGTGTGCTAATCTATCACAGATTTTTTTTTTATCAAGCTTCATGTCATATTACAATGGTGAACATAACTTGCATAGAACAAATGGCAGTGAACTTTCAGAACTGGCTCTGTCGGTTCATCCTGGCTCCAGATAATTGTCCACGGTACAGTTTAGCATCAGGGCCTGTCCCTGAATGTCAGTGGAAACCTGGAGAACTTTCACCTTTCTCTTCCTTTCCTCTCCTTTCTATTTCTCTCTTTATTTCACTGTCTTTGTCTCCATAGATCTCTCTGTCCCTGTTTCTGTCTGTCTCTGTCTCACTTCACGCAAATAAAAGATGGCTGAAGTAGAAGAACCACTCATCGTTCATAAGTCTATATTTTTTCTAATACCTTGTTAAGTCATTTCTCTTCCTCCTCCTCCTCCTCTTTCTCCTTATAACTTATAGAGCACTTTACAGTTTACAAAGCTCTACACAACAGCCTTATGAGGTAGGTAGTTCAAGTATTACTACCTCACACACACACACACACACACACACACACACACACACACACACACTGGTAAAGGAATAGATTTAGAAAAGTGGCTTTTTGAATTATTAAGCAGCATATCAGTGTCTCAAACCAGTGTTCAAACCCCAGATTCAATATTTCTTCAACCACACTATGATGCTTGAACAACTTGTTAAATTTTAATGTAAACAGACCAAGCCAAATTTGAAAGCAACTATTTTGCTCTTGCTATCGTGATCCTTAGATGAACCATTTGTTCTCCAAAACTGGGAACTCTAACAAGGACTTTGAAATAATGAACAATTTCTTAGTGCCACAGAAAAATAACAATATAAACCACTTCAGGCTGGGCCTAGGGATAGAAGGAGGATGAGATAGTAGATACTAAAGATGGGAGCAAAGGTGAAAATGACCAAAATCAAAGGAAAACTTCTCTAACTTAGGGACCTATTTTGATTCTCATATCTTGAGTCATCAGAGAGCCAAGGATTTTATGTAAAGATGCAATTGTCAGAAAGAAATGGGATTGTTTTGTTTTGTTTTGGTGAATACTGTGTTTCATGGGGAAATTACTAGTACATAAAAGATCTTTTCTTCTTTCTTCAATCTTTTTTGCATTTTGTTGTGGAAAAAAAAAAACCCTGGAAACTAAGATGTCAAACAAGTGAGGAATGTCTGAATAAGTTATGGTAAATAAATATGATGGGGTACTCTTGAGTTATAAGAAATAAGGAAATCAATTATTTCAAAAAGAAATAGAAAGGCTTATGAACTAATTCAGAGAGAAATTATCAGAGTTTTTAATAACCTTATAATACCAATATAACAAAAAGAACAATTTTGAAGAGTTTTATAAAGTGATCAAGAATGAAATGAGTAGAAGCTGGAGAATAATTTATACTATAATAACAAGCTAGGCAGTACAGTTGATAGAGCTCCAAATTTAGAGTCAAGAAGGCCCGAGTTCAAGTCCTACCTCAAATACTTACTAGCTATGTGACTCTGGAAAAATCACTTAACTTTTAATTTGTCCCAGTTCCTAATCTGTAAAATGGGAACACACTGGAGAAGGAAATGGCAAACCACTCCAGCATCTTTGCCAAGAAAACCCCACAGATAAAAGACTATGTTGTTGTGTAGAGTTGGACCCTACTGAATAACTGACAAACAGCAAACATAAAAACAAACAACTTTGAAAGCTGTAAGACCTATAACCGGTATAATAACCATTGATGATTCCAGTGGACTAATGATGAAATATGCTAGAGGGGTGATAGATTTTGGGTGTAGAATGAGCCATGTATATTTTTGTGTACAACCAATTTTTTTTTTTATTATGCATGCTTGTTATGGAAATTTGATGTTTTTCTTTCTTTTTTTTTTTCCAATGAGTAGAAGGAAGAGAAAATGGATTTCTGTTACTTTTAAAATGTGTGTGTTTGGTGGGTGCGGGGAAGGAGAGGAAGATGTGCTATAGGTGTGAAATATTTCATGAACTTTCAGATGCAGTCAATATATTATTAGTTTTACTTGATGGCTTTATTTGTAGGAGTAATCTGTAAATGTTTGTAATTCAAAAACAAAGCACCTCAATAAAAATGAAAGTGTCCAAAATGCTGGGTCTGAAGTTAGAGGATCTGGGTTCAAATTTTGCCTATACAACTTAATACTCTTATGATTTTAGAAATGTTGCTTAACTTCTCTGGTCATCAATTTCCTCAACTATAAAACAAGGGTTCTGGGCTAGAGACTAAGAATTTATGCTGAGCTAAATCTATGTTCTATGGTTCACATCCTTTCTTTGAGTTAGTAATAACAACAAACAGCAATAATAATATCTCATTATAATTATTATTATAGTTAGCATTTGAATAGTGCTTTAAAGTTTGCAAATCATTTTACATATGTCATTTCATTTGATCTGATAGGAGATATGTAACATAAGACCAGTTCATTTTACAAACCAGTGGACCTGAGTGACTTACCTTGTAGCTCTTTGGGCTATATATCTTAAAAACAGTGTTATTAAAAACAATGCATTAGCAATGTTGTAGGGCTTATTTGGAAGCCAAGAAAGATGGAAAGCTCTCATTTATTCTCTTTTGAAATAGATTAGCCTCAAGTATTAATCCCCTCTGGTTAATTATCTGTAGACGTGTTCATATTTAGGCTACTAACCTATTGTACCCTACTATTTTCCAGAAGCAACTCATTTCTATCTTGTGTTTAAAAAGGAGCATAACTCCACCCCGTCACCCCCGCCCCATTGGTAGCTTCTTAGACAAGGTCTCGTGCACGATTATCTACTATTAAATTCTTCCTGATCAAATTAAACACACCAAAGTTCCCAGAGCTTACTTCTGTAGTCTATGTAATTTTATTATGTTTCCATAATCACAGATTTCACTCTTATAATATGTACCACTTATTAGATGGATGTGAGCTTAGGAGGGGAAGGGAAAAATGGATTTGACAATGCGGATGAAGTGACGAAAATTCTTTCCCAGTACTGGATTCAAAGTGCTCTCCATGACAAAGAGTCAGTTGTGTAACCTTTGTATGGGAAGAAAAGTAGATTTGTTTTCATAGCAATGTGACTCTGAGGCCCTTAGTTTCCATAAACCTCTTTCCCAGAACTACTATAATTTCTCCATCTCTGGAATATTAGTGCTTAATCATTCTTGAAAGGTGAATCACTGTCTACCCATAACTTGATCTCCTATTTAGTGAGCTCATTATCAGCAATACCCAACTAAAGTATGCAAGCTGGCATTTTATAGCTTAAATAATAAGCTTGGTGGTTGCCACATAGTTTCTCTGACTTATTCAATCAGCCATCTTTCTCTCTCTTGCTTCCTTTGGAAAAAAACTAGAAGAAAACTATTAGAAAAGGGCCCTTACTTTGTCTCTGTCACTTTATTTCTTTGGTTTCTTGGATATTCCTCAGAATCACTTCAGTCCTCTTGCCCTTTTCCAAATACTGATTCGTCTTCTTGAGGATCTAATTATACCATCTTCACCTGTACTGACCCAGTCAAAATGTTATTATCTTGCCCAAAGGAGAACCTCAGAGAAGTAGATTGGCAACCTCAATGAATTAGCTAAGCTGTCCATGTACCCTTCTCCTTCGAGCAGCTAGCTTCTAGCTCTCCCAAGAATTTTGTTCTTAATTTTGCCTAATGTCTTCCAAATCTTAGACCTTGAAACTCATTTCAACTTTGTAAGGTATCACTGGATAACTTTTTTTTAGGTGGAGTGATAATTGAGACTTGAGGAGTAATAAATTAAAAGGAGTTAATTTCTTTCAGTTGCGACCCTTCTGCATGAGGGCAGCCTAGTAGGAATATAGAATAGAAAGGATGGTTCATGTTTTTTCCTCCTCAAATTTAAATAGCCTGGTCATTTGACTACTTTAAAATTACCTATACTGCTTCACTTCTGTAACAACAATGCTACTTGCTGCTACTGTGGCTGTGTAAGGCCAATAACACCAGCACACATCAGGGCTGCTAGCACAAGTTCTTTGATCTGTTTTTCTAAAGAAAGCAACTTAAAGGGGTTTACAATCTCACTTTAATCAAACATACATATATTGTTCACTTAGTTCAGGGGAAAAAGTCAGCACCCTGAACTTCAGAGCAAATACAAACAGAAATTACAGAGAAAATATAAACAGAGCAAATAACACAAATCAACAGACAGGCTTCTAGCTCTCTCACCAAAACTATACATATATAGCTAACAAAGAGAGAAGCACCAGGATCTGGATTTTCAAAGCCAGGGGGCTCCTTAATGGCTACCCAGAGTCTTTACACCAACACTTTTCCAGTGAGTGAGTAGTGAGTCCCAAACAAAATGCTAGCCTCAGAGCATATATACCCTTTCTCAGGGTCAGAGAGCTTCACAACTCTGGAGGGCTTCATGCCTCTCCTTAGGGTCCTGAGGGTTTCACACCTAACTAGCAAAAGGGTGTGGGCCTGGGGCCTCAGCCTAGTTAGTGAAAGGGTGCGGGCCTTCCTACCAACAAAGGCAAGACTCAATCAAAGTCACTTGATTGCCTTGGTGCTGAGAAGCACTCCAAAAGAAAACAACAGTAAAAAGTCCCACTTTGCTTGCCCTTACAACTTCTTACCCCCTTAACACGATTATTAGTCACTGTACCCAATGAGCTCTTGGGCCTTGCCATCTCCATAACCCTCCTTTATGCCCTTCTTATCTACCCCCTACCCAAACTCTCCTTTATCTGTTATCTTCCATTGTTGTTGTGGTTGTTGTTGTTGTAGTAAAGTGCTTAGCATAGTGCCTGGTACATAGTAAGTGCTTTATAAATGTTAGCTATTGATATAATAATTGTTATATATTAATATTAATCATCATCATAGCTAACATTTATATACTATATGCTAGGAATTATGCTAAACACTCTACAATAATTATCTCATTTGTTCCTTAATAACAACCCTGAGAGGTAGGTGTTACCATTATCTTCTTTATTATTATCCTATTTTCAGATAAGGAAACTAAGGCAAACAGGTTACTAATTGGTGCAGGGTCACACAGCTATTAAGAATATGAGGTCAAATTTGAACTTAGGACTTCCTGACTCCAGGCCCTGCCCTCTGTTCACTTCACCAACTAGCTGTGAATTCCTTCTTGTTCAGTCATTTTCTTTTTTTTTTTTTTTGGCAGGGCGATTGGGATTAAGTGACTTGCCCAAAGTCACACAGCTAGTACATGTGTCAAGTGTCTGAGGCCGGATTTGAACTCAGGTCCTCCTGACTCCAGGGCCAGTGTTCTACTCACTGTGCCACCTAGCTGCCCCGTGTTCAGTCATTTTTAGTTGCATCTGACTCTTCAAGACTCGTTTAATGTTTTCTTGGCAAAGACACTGGAGGACTTTGACACTTCTTTCTCTAGCTCATTTTATAGATGAAGAAACTGAGGCAAACAGGGTTAAGTGACTTGCCCAGAGTCACATAGCTAGTACTTGTGTGAGGCCTGTTTTAACCTCAGGTCTTCCTGACTCCAGGCTCTATCCACTGTGCCATCTAGCTGCTGTTTTCTTTTTGGAGTTGTATCTCTAACATTTAGCAAGGTGCTTTGGCATATAGAAATAGTGATAAGGACCAGAGATTTTCATAAATGGACCAGTGATTTCATTGATAAAGGGAAATTACCACATATAGAAACTCCCTCTACCAGTGCCATGAGCTTCTTCCTTAGTAAATAGTCTTAAAGAATTGCCTAGATTACTGGTATCAAACTCAAACAGAAACCAGGGTCACTATTTTATACATAAGGATCCCTGTGAGCAGGACATAAACCAAGTTTTAAAATAATTCTAAGGTTATGAATCTGGAGAATGGAATGATGGTGGTGACTTTGATAGAAATAAAGAAGTTTTGAAGAGGGAGAAAGACAGTATATTCAGTTTGGGGCCTGATGAATTTAAGATATCTCTAGGATATCAAGTTTAAAATGTCCAGTGGTGATGTAGGACTGAAGCCTAAAAAGTTAAATCTATGGGAACTAATGAGGATAATGAGAAAATGTAGAGGTAAATGAGAAGAGAGAGGTCCCAGGAGAGAACATTGGAGTATATTCAGTTAGGAGGCATGATATGGTTCTTAATCCAAGAAAGGAAATGAAGAACAAAAGCTATGTAGCAGAATAACTCAGAGAGGAGAGGGTGGTCAAAAGTGTCAGCTGCTCCATAGAGGGCAAGAAAAACAAGGATTAATAAGAGCACATCAGATTTGACAATTAAGAGAGCTTTGGGAACTTCAGATAGAAAAGTTTTAATGGAATCATGATCTTAGAAGCCAGATTGCCAAGGGCCTTTTTCAAGTACTTTATAAATGTTCTTTTTTCAGTTATTTATAATAAACCAATAAATGACCAATATAATATTATATTGTAAAATATAAATATAAATAATCAATATAATAAACACATAAATGACCCCACCACAAGTATAGAATGCTACACTAGAAAGAGCATTTACTCTGGAGTCAGAAGACCTGGGATCAAATGGCAACCTCAAGGCTTACTGCTTGTGTAAACTTGGAGAGTCACTGAACAAGTATTAATAAGCATCTACCACATACCAGGCAGTGTACTAGACAAAGAGGATACAAAGAGAAATTTGAAACAGTCCCTAACTTCAAGTGACATATTCCATTGAGGGAGACAATATGTGATATATAACTATGTGTAAGATTTTAAGAGGTGGAAGTAAGAATGTAGTACATTACAGGCATGGAAGGACAGCCTGCAGAAAGGCAAAGAAAAAAGATGGAGTAGCAAATATTAGCAACAGCAAAAAGACCAATTTGACTATACTACAGAGTACATGAAGTTATAGGAAACAAGGTAGGCTAGAGCCAGGTTGCAAAAAGCTTTAATTCTCAGAGTAGGTCATATTTAACTTTCACTAATCAGGGGGCAGCCAGGTGGCACAGTGGATAGAGTACCAGCCCTGGAATCAGGAGGAACAGAGTTCAAATTTGGCCTTAGACAATTACTGGCTGTGTGATCCTGGGCAAGTCACTTAACCCTAATTGCCTCCTAGAAAAAGAATCAAATAGGGAAACACTGACATTTACTGAGAGGAGGAGTAGTAACATGGACATTCCTGTGCCTTAGGATACTCATTTTGTCCAGAATATGCAAGATAGAATGGAAAGGGGAGGAACTTGAGGTAGAAATAGTCCAAGGTTGATGAGAATTTGAACTAGGTTAGAGATGAGAGGAAGGATGTGAGAGATGTTGTAGAGGTGAAATCAACAAAATTTGGCAGGTAAGTGAATATGTGAAAAAGAATAGGGAATTAAAGATGACTCTGAAAACATAACCCTGGGTGACTGAAAGGATAGTAGAGCTTTCCTCAAACATAGGAAAGCTCCAAATAAACGATTTGTAGGAAAAGGTATGAGTTCTGTTTTGGACATGTAGAGTTTAAAACACTTATAAGCTATCCAGTTAAAAATATCCAATAGGCAGTCGATTATGGAGGAATGGAAATGATGAGAAAAACTGGAGTTGAATATATAGATTTGGAAGTCATTTGTATAGATATGATAGTTAAACCTAAAAAAGTGAGGGAGGTCACCAAGAAAATGAATACAGAGAAGAAAGACCAGGGCAGAACTTTAGGGGTACATTCACAGTTAGGGGGTATAATATGAATAACAATTCTGAAAAAGAGACTGAGAAGAAGCAGTTAGACATGAAAACATAGAACCCAAAAAGCAGAGTCATGGAAACCCAGAATGGAAGGAAATGGGGAGGGAATAACATTTATATAGCACCTGCTGTGTATCAGGCACTGTGCTAAGCACTTTTAAAGAAATAGCTCGTTTGACACATGTGCTATTATTATGCCCCTTTTTTCAGCTGAAACTGGCAGAGATTAAGTGACCTATTGTCATGTAGTTGTAAGCATCTGAGACCAAATTTGAACTCAAATTTTACTGACTTGAAGTCTAGTACTGTATCCACTGTGGCACCAGATGCCTGGAGAGAGCGTCCAAGAGGAGAGGGTGGTCAACAAAGTCAAATGTTCTATAGAGGTCAAGAAGGAGGAGATTTGAGATGAAACCATTATATTTGGAGATTAAGAGATCATTGGTAAGTTTGGTAATACTCTCTCTCCCTGGCATCAGTTTCCTCTTCTGAGAAATGAGAGGGTTGGACTAAGTGGAGAACGAGGTATCTTCAAGCTCTAAATCTATGTCTCCATGGTGATACTATTTCCTCTTACCATTGCTTAAATAATGAAACAGAATCATCAGGTTTGGAATAGACAGCCTCTAATGTTTCTTCCAATTCAAAGATTCTACAATTTGATGACTTGTTTATATAGCTGTATTATCTTCATTAACATCTGTGCACATTAGCATTAGCTGTTTACAGCTTAGATCATCATAATCAGCAAACAACCAGGTCACTAGAAGAATTCAGGTAGAATCTGGATGACAGTGTATCAGGAAAGAGAAAATTCCTGCATAGAGTGGATGAAGGACCTCTCTAAGGTCTCTTCCAACCATAAGATTCTATAATCCTGTAGAGTAGCTCCTCTGCAGCAAATACTTTGGAAAATACTTTGGAGTTGGAGAAGCAGATTCCCAAGGCAACTGAGTACACATGTCAAGTAAAGTCAACAAACGTTTATTAAGCACCTAGTGTGTGCCAGGCACTGTGCTATATGTTAGGGATACAAGAAAATACAAAAATAGTCCCTGATCTCAAGGAGCTTACAGATTAATAGGGGGTGGGGCATTGCAAACAATGATATGCAAAGTTGATGTGTACAGGATAAAGTGGAGATAAGGAAAGACTTCTCGGCAAATGTTAGATTTTAGCTAGAATTTAAAGGAAACCAAGGAAACAAGAAGGTAGAGATGAAGAGGAGAGCATTACAGGCATAAGGAAAGCCAACGGAAATTCATGCACTTGGGAAATGAAGTATGCATTTGAGCAATGGCAAGGAAACCATTATTATCAGAGTAGATAAAGCGGAGAAAGGTATAAGAAGACTGGAAAGGTAGGAAGCAGGCTACGAAGTTATTCCAAAGCCAGACAGAGCCACAATAAACAAACAAACCCCACCAAAACCTTTATTTGTACATTTTGGATTACAATCAAGCTATGTAACTTCTCCCTACCTCAGTTTCCTCATTTGCAATATGGTGATAATAATTGTAATCAAACAACTAGTAAGTATCTGAAGCAGGATCAGAACATAAATCCAATTCCATAGCTTCTTCTATTGCACTGCACTACAAGATACCATCTAGCTTTCTCTTGAAGATCTCCAGTGAGAGGGAACCCACTCAAAGATAGCTTAGAACAGGAGGGAGAGAACCCAGCTACCCCACACCTACTCCAGCAAAAACCTAAAATTCATATCAAACTGAATAGTGATCAATAAACCTAATAAGAAACTATAGTAAGTTGTTTCCTTCATGCCAGACTTATACAAAAAGCCAGCTAGAAGACTATGGACAATAAGAAAAGGAACCACCAGCAAAAACAGTGCCAGCACAGAAAACCAAGCCAATGGCATCAGGGAGTGACCAGAGACAAGCTAGAGAATTATGTAGCTTACAAAGAGGCAGAAAGAACGGAGGGCTTTCTGGAGAAAGCCCCAGATTGAGGAAATTAGAAGTCTTGATGGAGTGATAGAGTGATAGCCTTTGTGGTAGACCAGCATTCAAACTAGAACCTTGGAGGTCTAGGGGCTTTGAGGTCCTCGTCACTCTGCCTTGACATAGTTTAAAGGGATCCTGAAGATTCATCATTCTAAAACTCAAAGATCCAAGAGACCCTAACCTCAGGAGGTTCTGGTTAGTACCGGTCTCAAGTGATCCAGGGTAAGGGGAAACACCTCACGCAGAAGTGGAGCAGGGAATGATGACTTGACCTGGTATAAAACTCCAATTCAGAAACGAAAGTTGAAGAAATGTGAGCAAAAAAAGATATAGATTAGTATTTTTTTAAATGTATGTCTAGCATTCCTCTAAAGGAGGAAAGCATGACTCCATAAGAAACAGAGATTCAAAGAGGTGGGGGGAACCAATTTTTAATGAGGAATATAAGCATAACTATGGAAAAGATAAGATATAGAAAATGAAATGAGAACTCTACAAGCAATATTCAGAATGATAACATATAGTTTAGCAGAGAAAGCGGTAAACTTACCCAAGTATTAGACTCCCTGAAAACTATTGGTCAAATAGAAATCAACGACTCCATGAGACAGTAAGGACTACAGCACTGATATAAAGAACAATTGGCCTAGAAAACAGAGGAATGAATTATAATTTAACAATTATTAGACTCTGATATCACGAAAAAAAGTACCTGGGCACTATATTTTTTTTTGATTTTTTTTAAATTTATTTATTTAACATATTTGGTTTTCAGCATTGATTTCCACAACAGTTTGAATTACAAATTTTCTCCCCATTTCTACCCTCCCCCCAACTCCAAGATGGCATATATTCTGGTTTCCCTGTTCCCCAGTCAGCGCTCCCCTCTGTTACCCCACTCCCCTCCCATCCCGTTTTCCCTTCCTTTCTTGTAGGGCAAGATAAATTTTTATGCCCCATTGCCTGTGTATCTTATTTTCTTGTTGCATGCAAAAACATTTTTGTTTGTTTTTGAACATCTGTTTTTAAAACTTTGAGTTCCAAATTCTCTCCCCTCTTCCCTTCCCACCCACCCTCCCCAAGAAGTCAAGCAATTCAACATAGGCCACATGTGTATCATTATGTATAACCCTTCCACAATACTCATGTTGTGAAAGGCTAACTACATTTTGCTCCTTCCCAACCCATCCCGCTTTATTGAATTTTCTCCCTTGACCCTGTCCCCTTTCCAAAGTGTTTGTTTTGATTACCTCCACCCCCATCTGCCCTCCCCTCCATCATCCCCCCCTTTTATTTTTTTTTATCTTCCTCCCTCTTCTTTCCTGTGGGGTAAGATACCCAACTGAGTATGTATGGTATTCCCTCCTCAGGCGGAATCTGATGAGAGCAAGGTTCACTCATTCCCCCCTCACCTGCCCTCTCCCCTCCTCCCACAGAACTGCTTCCTCTTGCCACCTTTATGGGAGATAATCCACCCCATTCTATGTCTCCCTATCTCCCTCTCTCAGTATGTTGCTCTCTCATCCCTTAATTTCATTTTATTTCTTTTAGATATCTTCCCTTCATCTTCAACTCACCCTGTGTCTGTTCTCTCTCTTTTACATATATATATGTATATACATATATAAAAACACACACACACATATATATACCTACATACACATGCATACATATACACATAGATACATACATACACATTCACTTATATATACACATAAACATATATGTATATATATATGCATATTCCCTTCAACTACCCTAATACTGAGGTCTCATGAATCATACACATCATCTTTCCATGTAGGAATGTAAACAAAACAGTTCAACTTTAGTAAGTCCCTTGCAATTTCCATTTCTTGATTACCTTTTCATGCTTCTCTTGATTCTTGTGTTTGAAAGTCAAATTTTCTATTCAGTTCTGGTCTTTTCACTGAGAAAGCTTGAAAGTCCTCTATTTTATTGAAAATCCATATTTTGCCTTGGAACATGATACTCAGTTTTGCTGGGTAGGTGATTCTAGGTTTTAATCCTAGCTCCATTGACCTCTGGAATATCGCATTCCAAGCCCTTCGATCTCTTAATGTAGAAGCTGCCAGATCTTGGGTTATTCTGATTGGGTTTCCGCAATACTCAAATTGTTTCTTTCTGGCTGCTTGCAATATTTTCTCCTTGATCTGGGAGCTCTGGAATTTGGCGACAATATTCCTAGGAGATTTCTTTTTGGGATCTATTTGAGGAGGCGATAGATGGATTCTTTCAATTTCTATTTTGCCCTGTGGCTCTAGAATATCAGGGCAGTTCTCCTTGATAATTTCTTGAAAGATGGTATCTAGGGTCTTTTTTTGATCATGGCTTTCAGATAGTCCAATAATTTTTAAATTATCTCTCCTGGATCTATTTTCCAGGTCAGTGGTTTCTCCAAGGAGATATTTCACATTGTCTTCCATTTTTTCATTCCTTTGGTTCTGTTTTATAATATCCTGATTTCTCATGAAGTCACTAGCTTCCACTTGCTCCAATCTAATTTTTAAAGTAGTATTTTCTTCAGTGGTCTTTTGGACCTCCTTTTCCATTTGGCTAATTCTGCCTTTCAAGGCATTCTTCTCCTCATTGGCTTTTTGGAGCTCTTTTGCCATTTGAGTTAGTCTGTTTTTTAAGGTGTTGTTTTCTTCAGTGTATTTTTCAGCATTTTTGGAGGTCTCCTTTAGCAAGTCATTGACTTGTTTTTCATGGTTTTCTTGCATCTTTCTCATTTCTCTTCCCAATTTTTCCTCTACTTCTCTAACTTGCTTTTCCAACTCCTTTTTGAGCTCTTCCATGGCCTGGGACCAGTTCCTGTTTTTCTTGGAGGTTTCTGTTGTAGGCTCTTTGACTTTATTAATTTCTTCTGTCTTTATGTTTTGGTCTTCTTTGTCAGCAAAGAAAGAATGCAAAGTCTGAGACTGAATCTCGGTGCGTTTTCGTTGCCTGGCCATATTCCCAGCCAACTAACTTGACCTTTGAGTTTTTCAGTGGGGTACGACTGCTTGTAGATTACAGAGTTCTATGTTCCACGTTTGGGGGGGAGGTGCCAGCTCTGCCACACCAGCACTGCTCCTTCCCCAACCCCCAACCCGAACTGGGCTTAGATCTTTGGCAGGCTGTGCACCCCTGCTCTGATCCGCCACTTAATTCCTCCCACCAGGTGGGCCTGGAGCAGGAAGTAACAACAGCTGTAGCTGCCCCACCTCCGCTGCCCCCGGGGCTGGAAGCCAAACTTCGAACTCCTTCCACTCTGGCAGCTTTTCCCACTAACCTTCCCAGCAGTCTTTGGTGTTTGTGGGTTGAGAAGTCTCATAACTGCCGCAGCTCACATATTCAGGGCGCTAGGGCCCCCTCCTCCCGGCTTCTGATCTGGATGGTCCACGCCACTCAGGCTGGGCTCTGCTCCACTCCGTTCCCAGCTCCCAGCTCCCAGCTCCGAGCTCCATGTGGGATAGACCTCACCCAGAGACCAACCAGTCTGTCCTGGGCTGAAGCCCTGCTTCCCTCTGCTGTTTTGTGGGTTCTGCCGTTCTAGAATTGGTTCAGAGCCATCTTTTATAAGTTTTTGGAGGGTCTCGGTACAGAGCTCACATTATTCCCTACTTACCAGCCGCCATCTTGGCTCCTCCCCCCTGGGCACTATATTTTAAGAAAGCAAATTAAACTGCCCAGGTTTGTTAGATCCAAAAGGCAGAGTGAAGGGGGGAAAGATCTACCAATCATCCCCTGAAAGGATTCACAAAAGGAAAAGTCTCCAAAATAGCATAGTCAAAATCTAGAGCTTTCACAAGAAAGAAAAAATGGTGAAAAGAGGAAGAAAGAAGCAATTCAAATTCCAAGGAAAAGGTCAGGATCATACATAATTTAGCAACTGCCACCATATAGGACTGGAAAGCTGGGAATATGATATTGCAGAATTCAAAGGATATAGACTTACAACCAAAACTATCTTACCCTGCAAATCTAAATATAATACATTATGAAAAAAATGAATCTTTAATGGCATAGAGGACTTTAATAATTTTCCGATGTAATTATCAATTTATACAAGGAACATTTTATATATATACACATATATGTATGTATGCATACACACATTTGTGTACATTTATATTCGTGTATATACATACAAAATTTAGAGAAATACATAAAACTTTGATCAATATAATGACCAACCATGTCTTCAGAAGATCTATGACGAAAAATTCACCCATGTCCTGACAGAAAGATGATAGACATATGGTACAGAAAAGAACATTTTATGGACATGAACACTTAACAAGATTCATTTAGCTTCACTATTCTTATTTGTCACAAGAGTTGTTTACCTCCTTCATTACCCTGCTTTTAATTGGGGAGAAGTTTAAAAGTGTCAATGCCCCACCAAAAACAGTCCATCAAACATTTTTAATGCACAGGACGGAATAAAATTAAGTTCAAGAGGAAGCACAGAATAGCAGAAAAAGTTTTGAAAGTAACAAGTATAATTTTCATACAATTAAAAAAAACAAATGATATGAAATATAAATTCATTGTTTAAAATAGAATTCTCATTTTGTGTTCTGTTGTGTACATAGAAATGTTTGGGGAATATTTAAGTTGACGATAAAAATAAAATTATATAAAAGAGACACAAACTTGGTGTCAACAAGATGTGCAATCAAATCCTACCTTAGACTTCTATAACTTTATGACTGGGCGAGTCAGTTAACTTCTCTCCACCTTAATTTCCTTATATATATAAAATGGTGACCAACAACATCTGTAATGTTTACCCAATTATGCAATGTGAAGTGCCATATAAATCTCTGATATCATTAACTCCTATATGATCAGACCAATATCCTAACCCCTCCCACTACTCAAGTTAGGCTAACTTTTACTTTAAAAGGACCTTCTTCAAGACTGCTTGGTTTGCTCAAAGGACTGAAGATTTAGATTGTTGATGTTGGTTCCTCATTACATGAGTACAAAAAGCTCCACAGTCATTTTGATGCTTAGCTGATGGATTACAATGCAGCTGTACTCAACTGAATCAACCTGTAGTATCCTAAATTCCAATACTTGTTGAATATCATTTTGCTATTGTTAAGTAAGTTGCTCTGTTTCCCTGTGTGTGTGTGTCTGATTTTGTCTCTGTTTCTGTCTGCCTCTGTCTCTGCCTGTGTTTCTCTCTGTGTCTTTCTGTCTCTCCTTGTCTCTGTCTCTGTCTCTCCCTGTCTCTGTCTCTGTCTGTCTCTGTCTCTCTGTCTCTCTCTGTCTCTCAATTGAACTGTCATTCTGTTCTCATTTTGTTGCAATATGAAGTGAAAATTCTTGGCTTGAGTCCAGCATAGTCCAGAACATCCTAAAACAGCTCATTCCATCATTGGCTATCTCTACTAAGATGTTTTTCCTTATATCAAGGACAAATTTTCTTCTCTGCAACTGATACGATTTACTCCTAGTTCTGCCTTTTGAAGGCTAAGCAGAACAAGTATAATCTCTCTTCAACATGATAGCCATTTAAGTAATTGGCAACAGTCATTATGTCCCCCATAAGTATCACTCTTCCAGGCTAAAGATCCCGGTTTCCTTGAAACCATCTTCCTATGGTATAATCTAGAGGCTATTCAGCCTTCTGGTTATCTCCTCTGGATACTCCCAATTATCATCGTCCTTTCTAAGATGTAGTACCTGGGATTGGTACTGATGAGATCCAACCAGAGAGCCTATCACCTCTCTGCTCCTAGACACTAGGTCTCTCTTTAAAGTGAGCTTGCAGTAGAAAAGCAGTATTCTTTGCTCTGCCTTATATACATATATTTGTGCATGTATATTTTATTGTTAAAAGGGAAATGTTTTACAGAGAATTAAACGATTTTGTTGCATTATGGCTACGTTGTTATTGTTCAGTCATTTTCAGTTGTGTCTGACTCTCTGTGACCCCATTTGGGCTTTTCTCAGCAGAGGTACTGGAGTGGTTTGTTATTTCCTTCTCCAGATCGTTTTTACAGATGAACTGAGGTAAACAGAGTTAAGTGACTTGTCCAGGGTCACATAGCTAGTGAGTGTCTGAGCATGGATTTAAACTCAGGAAGAGGAGATGTCCTATCTCCAGGCTCCACTCTATCCTCTGTGTAGCACCTATACCACTGATCAAATCCTGTGCTTATTGCAACCAATGTATATTATACTTTTCTAGTTATAATATGGAAAGTTTATAATGCAGCGCATAGTCTATACTTGTCTCCAGACACCAATATTACAATGGATAGAGAGAAAGTGTTTCTACTTTATAAAATCCAGAAGATAGAACTCACCAGGGGGGCACTGAGATGCATCCTCAACATATAATGCTTCCCGTCATTTCAGAAGATTCAGAAAAAGGTAATTCTGTTTAAAAGGATCTTTTAATCACTGGTACCTGCAAGCTCATTCTTTTAGCGTCCTTTCAGTGCTAGGTAAGGTTATTTCATGTTAACTGCACAATTAACTCGTGTCATCAATGAAACTTTTTCATTTGAATTAGGTCCCCTGTCCCTATAAAATGAGAATTTCCCTCATTTGCTGAAGTCTTCCAATTACTTTCCAAGTTGAATTAGTAGTGCACTAAACTTTTATTTCCAAAGAAATGAGTTCAAATTGAGGTCACCAATGTAAATGAGTTGAGTGATCTCACCCTAGTCTTTAAAGGTGTCAGAAAAGTTATTATCTATTTCAGTTTATTTTACAAGGAAACACAAAGAATAAACAACAACAAAAATAGTGCATAAATGGCAGGCCATTTCAGCTCAATTTCCAGCTCTCACTGACGTAAACTTACTTAGCATCAAATCTGATGGGATGCCTTAGATTCCCAGGTACTCAAGGGAAGTGAACAGCTGGTTGAAAAGTAGAGAAACCAAAGTCCTGCATAACCTATACCCTGCTTAGGTCCAGGTCAGTGTGACTGTGATTAATAGGAACAGGTCACTGGAAACAGAGTTCTTTATTTGGAGAGGTCAGGTGAGCAATGGCTCTCTGGGAAGATGTTGAGAGAGATACTATAGAAGGAGTTTCTCTCTGTCTCTCCATATGTGTATATAATGTATGTATATATGTATGCATATATGTACATATATATATTGTATGCATATATATGGAGAGAGAGAGACAGAGACAGAGATGGAGACAGAGACAAAGAGGGAAAGAGAGAAAATCTGAAACCGATAATACTGCTTGTCCACTACCCATGTAATTTCGCTGTAAATCACTTTCCTGAAAGACAAATTGTTAAAGATCAAGGAAACAGCTACATTGGTAGGACCAATGAGGCTGGCTACTTAGTATCTAAAAGTATTAAAAAGTTTTATCTATCTCAATTTATTTTAAAAGAAACAGAGAGGATAAAAACAACAATCCCCTTTTAAGGAAGAATGGAAGACATTATTTGTCAGACAAGCTGGGGGAAGGCTCTGAGCTAAGAATGGGCAAAGACAGTTTAAGAACTGGGTTATCCAGTACATATGCCAAAGATAGACTACTTATCAAATCAGGCAAGCCAGGTAGGGAATAGGGAAACTTTTAGGTAGGAATCAATGCTCAGAGGCAGAGAATATAGACATGTGGTAACCTACCATATCTAGATGAGAAAAACCAAGCATAGTAGGGAACCAGTCTGAGGTAGCCAGGTTGTCTTCCAGAAGGGCAAATTGCATTGATACTGCCTTTCAAAAGGCATAAAGGTTTCTGTTCTACCTTGCCCTTTGGCAGAAAGGGATTTGCCCTAGTGACTCTGTGCAGAAGCAGCATCCTCTTAAAGAAAGGAATACTCTAACATGGGATGCCATGCTGTTTCCTCAGAGGAGATGGGAAACTCTATTGAGGCCTGGATCACAATCTCCTCTGAAACTTTATGGATATTGCTGTCCCAAGGTAAGAGTCTTGGTACTAGTAAGAAGGTCCTGGTCTTGGTTCCTGAAATCCCTAAACAATCTCAGGATCATACATTTATGAAAGGTAGTATGATATAGAGGTAACCATGTCATTCAGAGCTAGCCTTGAAACCAGGAAGAACTGGGTTCAAGTCCTACATCTGACACATCCTGTGTGTGACCCTGAACACATAGTTTCATTTTGCTAGGCAGTTCTCTAAGACTATAAATTCCTGACCTGCTCTGGTAGAAGGAATTTTCTCAACTGAAGTGCCCTATGTCAATAAAGTCGTATATCCAGTCTCTGTTTCAATCTCTCTCATAGATTTAGATGTGGAAAAGACCTCATAAGACCATCCAGTTCAGCCTGATCATTTTACAGAAGAGGAAATAGGCCCAGGGAGGTTAAGTGACTTGCAAAACATCTCCCAGGTAGCAAATTTCAGTATCAAGGTTAGGATTTGAACCAAGGTGTTCTGGCTCCATATTTGCAGCTCTTTCCACCATACTACAGCCAAATTGATTTCTTCAGCTTTAGTCTGTATCAGCTGTTCAATAATCAACTATTTTTGTCAGTAAATAATCTAGTGCAACTAGTATGGATCGCACGTGCCTCAATGCTCTATCCATTTTTCCCATGGTCTTTTCATCTTTGTGTTTCTAGGTCATAGAGAGTCTCCTGCTGGCTGTCAGTGAGTCGGGTTCACACACTGAACTTTTTTAAAAATCATATTCATGTAATTCATAATGGCGATAAAAACATCTGGGGTGAAATATTTGACCAAGTGTTAGAATTCTGAAACTAGGGCCAGTTTATTGCAACTCTCAAAGAAGGGCTTAACCACCAAAATTATGCCTAATTATCCTGTTTGGTACAGAAAATATTATCACCTGTGTGTTAACTCTAAGTGATAAGTGCAGATCCATTACACCTAGTAGGCAATCACTAAATATTTGTTCAATTGAATAGTATAAACAAAATACAGAGGACATTTGGCAACTTTCAGAGAGTGCCCTCAAGATGCAGGATCTTTCAACTACCTCAGCCATGTAGAGTTCCTTCCTCTCATGGGGACAGATATCTAGAGAGTTCTTAGAGTGACAACTTTAAGGAAAATGAAATCATTGTATATTGCAGGATCACAAGTACCCTTCACTACACTCCCCTCAAAAAGAAAAAAATCCTTCAGAAATTGCTCATGCACTCAGAATCTTTTTTTTTTTCAAAACAAAGTGAACTCACTGCTGTGATGGTGAACATTTGTTATTGTCATAGCAGAAGGTAAACTATTTTCATAAATATGCAAATATCTCCTACAGGGCCTCTGTAATATTTCCAACAACTTTGCTGCAGCGTCTGTCTGTTTTGAATCTGATGATATTAAAAAGAAGGATAAAGTGCAGAGCATGCAGCACAGGAAAGCTAGCAATTAGAACACAGTATAGGGGGCAAAACTGGGATATTAAGAGCCACAGAGATAACACGCATTTAATTTGATCTTTCTCCCCAGTGTGAGGACATCTAAAAACAACAGAGTTGTTTCTACAGAATAAAATTTGGGTGGGGAGGAAATGTCTCTTATTTTGTTATTAGATTTTTAATTCCTTCAATATTTTGAAATTGAAGGAAAGTTGTTAATTTTCAGAAAATGTGAAGCCCTGGGTTCTTAAAGGTAGACATAGTTGGTAATTGTCTATGCGGCATGATCTTACAAGGAAGTCTCATTGTTTGAAAATATTTCTCCCACAGTCTGAAATTCCACCATTAACTTTGGGCTAAGCATTGTTGTGCTCTCTGTTGCCATTAAAACAAAAACAAAATACATCCAAGAGTAATATATTTATCCAGTAATACTGTAATGTAAAAGAATTTATCCTCCATCTTTGATAGAATCCAAGGTGAATGAGAGCACAGGGTTGGTGAGGGAACAGAAAAGGGGACGGGGAAATGAAAGGATCTGAGAGCACACTTAAAGAGAAAGCTTCGGCACTAAACACAAATTCTCTGAGTTGACAATTTTTCTCCCATTGAGCTTGGAAAGCTATAAACAAACTTCTTGGCCAGGTATGAAAGGGACAAAAAAATTGTTTCTAATCTTTTTTCTATATTCTCTGGGTATTTATGCTCTGCTTTCCCCTCTCCTCAAAAAAAAAAAAATTGAAAAGAATCACATTACCTTTATAGGATCTACACATCTTCCTACGTAGGAGAACACTGTTTTAGACATTCATTTAGATTAAATTAATATATATTAAATGCCCACTGTTTGCAAGGCACTCTGCTAACCACTGGCAATACAAAAATTTTTAGTGTGCTGAGTAAAGGGAAGGCGGTCTGGAGAGCATTATGGAAGAATTGCAATTACTACAAACATTCTGGCTTTGTCTTACTCTGTAATGGCAATTCTCCACCCTAATTAGGGATGAAATGGTGAAACTCTAGCTAGAGAACTAGAAAGAAGCATTTTTTGACAGAGTAAGGTAGTTTTTAAATAAATTCCCTAGAGTATGTTACTTTATTTAATATTTAGAGAATATTTAGTGTTATTTAACAATTTAATAATTTTTAATAATTACAGAAATACAAATTAAAAGAACTCTGAGATTTCACCTCATGCCCTTCAGATTTATCCATTTTAGAGTCATCCATTCATTTCACAAGCATTTTTAAGTAGCTACTATGTGGTATGTGGTAGGTACTGTTCAACACAATGAAAAATAGCCGCTGACTTCAAAGACCATGCATTCCTTTCAGGGTAATAGAAAAGAAGTCCAGAAAATTCTATGTAGTGAGGGATTGTAGAAAGCCATCAATACCAGACCATCAATTCTGGACTTTATTTAAGAAATGATGGGGAACTGTGAAAACGTTTGATTGATGGAAGAACATGGTCTGTACAATAGGAAGATTTCTCTGGGAACAATGTGTAGGACGTATTGGAGAGGGTACAGAATAAAGTCTTACCTTTCATCTACCCATTAGTACACTCCTGCAATCTCCTAAGCAAGATGAAGTAAGGGTGGGACTTAGATGACTGGTATGCCTTAATCTGCACTCTGAGTCCATAGCCTCTCTATTTCAAGGTGGGTAGCACATTTCATTGTGAGTCTGCTAAAATTGTAGTAGGCCACTGCACCAATCAGAATTTTCATGTCTTTCAAAGTTGTCTTTACAACATTGGTATTATAAAATTTGTTGTACTGGTTTTGTTTACATAATGCTGTGTTAGTTCATACAAGTCTTCCCGGGTTTCTCTGAAATCATCATCTTTATCACTTCTTATAGCATGATACATCTATCACATTCATATATCATACTTGTTCTGCCATTCTCCAATAAATGAGCATTCTTTCAGCTTCCGATTTTTTGGGGGAATTCTCATATTTTTATTATATAATATTTTTAGTTTTCAACACTGATTTCCACAAGATTTTGAGTTAAAAATTTTCTCCCCATTTCTGCCCTCCCACCCACTCCAAGATGGCATATATTCTGATTGCCCCATTCCCCAGTCAGCCCTCCCTTCTGTCACCCCACTTCCCCTAATCCCCTTTCCCCTTACTTTCTTGTAGGGCAGGATAGATGTTTATGCCCCATTGCCCATATATCTTATTTCCCAGTTGCATGCAAAACCAACTTTTTTTTGAGCATCAGCTTTTAAAACTTTGAGTTCCAAATTCTCTCCTTTCTTCCTTTCTCACCCACCATCCCCTAAGAAGGCAAGTAATTCAACATAGGCCACACATGTATCATTATGCAAAGCACTTCCACAATAATCATGTTGTGAAAGACTAACTATATTTCCCTCCATCCTATCGTGTTACCCTTTATTCAATTTTCTTCCTTGACCTGTCCCTTTTCAAAAGTGTTTGCTTTTGATTACTTCCTCCCCATATCTGTCCCCCCTTCTATCATCCCCACTTTTTTTATCCCCTTCCCCCTACTTTCCTGTGAGATAAGATGCCCAATTGAGTGTGTATGTTATTGCCTCTTCATGTCAAATCGATGAGAGCAAGATTCATTCATCCCCCCTCAGTTGCCCCCTCTTCTCTTCCAACAGAACTGTTTTTTCTTGCCACTTTTATGTGAGATAATTTACCCTATTTTATCTCTCCCTTTCTCCTTCTCCAATATATTTCTCTCTCACCCCTTAATTGTATTTATTTGTTTTTAGATATCATCCTTTCTTATTCAACTCACCCTGTGCCCTCTTTCTATACATACATACATACATACATATATATATATATATATATGTATATGTATATGTATATGTATGTATATTCCCTTCAACTACCCTAAAACTGAGAAGGGTCTCATGATTTGCACAAATCATCTTTCCATGTAGGAATGTAAACAAAACAGTTCAAAATTAGTAAGTCCCTTATGATTTCTCTTTCTTGTTTACCTTTTCATGCTTCTTTTGATTCTTGTACTTGAAAGTCAAATTTTCTATTCAGCTCTGGTCTTTTCACTGAGAAAGCTTGGAAGTCCTCTATTTTATTGAAAATCCATATTTTGCCTTGGAGCATGATACTAAGTTTAAGGTAGGTGATTCTTGGTTTTAATCCTAGCTCCTTTGACCTCTGGAATATCATATCCCAAGCCCTTTGATCCTTTAATGTAGAAGTTGCTAGATCTTGTGCTATCCTGGTTGTTTTTCCACAATTTTTTTCTTTCTGGCTGCTTGCAGTATTTTCTCCTTGATCTGGGAGCTCTGGAATTTGGTGATAATATTCCTAAGGGTTTTCTTTTTGGGATCTATTTGAGGAGGTGATCGGTGGATTCTTTCAATTTCTACTTTGCCCTGTGGCTCTAGAATATCAGGGCAGTTCTCCTTGATAATTTCTTGAAAGATGATATCTAGGCTCTTTTTTTGATCATGGCTTTCAGGTAGTCCAATAATTTTTAAATTATCTCTCCTGGATCTATTCTCCAGGTCAGTGGTTTTTCCAATGAGATATCTCATATTGCCTTCCATTTTTTCATTCCTTTGGTTTTCTTTTATAATTTCTTGATTTTTCATAAAGTCACTAGCTTCCACTTGATCCAATCTAATTTTTAAGGTGGTATTTTCTTCAGTGGTCTTTTGGACCTTCTTTTCCATTTGGGTAGTTCTGCCTTTCAAGGCATTCTTTTCCTCATTGCCTTTTTGGAGCTCTTTTGCCATTTGAGTTAGTCTGTTTTTTAAGGTGTTATTTTCTTCAGAATTTTTTGGGTCTCCTTTAGCAAGTCATTGACTTGTGTTTCATGATTTTCTTGCATCACTCTCACTTCTCTTCCCAATTTTTCCTCTACTTCTCTAACTTGCTTTTCCAAATCCTTTTTGAGCTCTTCCATGGCCTGAGACCAATTCATATTAATCTTGGAGGCTTTTGATGTAGGTTCTTTGACTTTGTTGAATTCTTCTGGCTGTATGTTTTGATATTCTTTGTCACCAAAAAAAAAAAAAACTCAACAGTCTGCTTCCTTTTTCACTGCCTGTTCATGTTCCCAGCCAACTACTTGACCCTTGAGCTTTTTGTTGGGGTATGACTGCTTATAGAATAGAGAGTACTCTGTCCCAAGCTTTAAGGGTTCTGATGCTGTTTTCATACCTACTTCTACACAGCAAGCTCTGCCACACCAGCGCTCCTTCTCCCCCAAGGACCACCAACCAGGACTGAGACCCAGATCCAAGCAGGGCAAAGCAAGCCCTGCACTCCCACTCTAATCCGTGGTTTAATTCCTCCCGCTGGGTGGGTCTGGGCCTGGAAGCAAGCTCAGCTGGGACTCTGGAAGCAGCCACAGGAGCTTCCTGCTAGTGCTGCCAGCTGTGCTGCACCACCTCCCCTGCCCCTGGGGCTCGGGCCAGAACACTCTCACTCCCATCCAGCAGTTTTCCCACTAACCTGCTCTGTTGTCTTCGGCATTTGTGGGTTGAGAAGTCTGGTAATTGCCACAGCTCAATGATTCATGGCCCTAAGGCCTGCTGTGGTTGACTCCTGGTCTAGTCTGTCCTGGCATGGTCCACACTGGGCTGTGCTCCTGTCTCAGCACCATGTGATGGAGCCTTCCCAGAGACCATCCAGGCCATCTTGGGCTAGGGACCTGCTTCCCTCTGCTATTTTGTGGGCTCTGCAGCTCTAGAATTTGTTCAGAGCCATTTTTTACAGATGTTTGGAGGAATTTGGGGGAGAGCTTAAGTGAGTCCCTGCTTTCCAGCCTCCATCTTGGCCCCCCCCTCTCACTCTCAGCTTCCAATTTTTTGTCCACCACAAAAAGAGTTGTTTCAAATTTATTGTACAGTTATATCCTTCTGAGCTCTTTGTGGTGTAGACCTAGAAGGAATATTTCTGGGTCAAAGAGTATGCATAGCTTAATAATGGGGGTCATAGTTCCAAATTATTTTCCAGATTGTCTAGTCTAGTCCACAGCTTCTAGAACAATGTATTAACAAATCTGTGTGAGGTACAGTAAGTCACACAGTGGATGGAGTTCTGGGTCTGGAGTTAAGAAGATGAAAGTTGAAATCCAGCCTCAGACACTTACCAGCTATGAGACCCTAAGTAATCATTTAACTTTTTATCTCAGTTTCCTTAACTGTAAAAAAGAGAGAGAGTTTACCTTGCAGGGTTGTTGTAAGGATCAAATGAGATACTATTTGTAAAGCACTCAGCACTGTGCTTTACATAGTAGATGCTATAAATACTTATTCTCTTCCCTTTCCCTATTTTCCCACAGTCCCTCCAGGATTTGTCATTTTTCTTCTTTATTTTGTCATATTTGCTCATCTGAAGGGTATAAGCTAGAATGTCAGAGTTGTTTTAATTTCTAATTCTCTATTAATGATTGATACCATTTATTCATATGGCTGTTGATAGCTTTGCTTTCTTCCTCTCAAAGCTGCCTTTTCATATCTTTTCACCATTTGTCAATTGGGGAATGGCTCTTATTCTTATAAATTTCAATCAATTCCCTTTATATCTTTAAATGAGTTCTTCATCAGAGGAACTTGCTTCTAATTTTAACTGTGCTTGTTTGACTTGTAAAAAAACATTTGAATTTTTCATAATTAAAATTATCCATTATATCTTCGGTGATCCTTATTTCTTTTTTTTTCTTTTCTTGTTTGGTCATGATTTTTTTTCATATCTATTGATCTGAACCCTGTACTTTTCATTTACTTTTTTATATCACCTTCTATGTCCAAGTCATGTACCCATTTTTGGAACTTATCTTGATATATGGTGTAAGGCATTAATCTATACCTAGTTTCTGTCAGACTTTTCCATTTTCTGAACAGTTTTGTTGAATAGTGAGTTTTTAGCTCAATGAATCTGACATTTGGATTTGTCAAACACTAAGCTACTGAGTTCATTTCTTTCTGTGTGCTAGTACTTAAACACTTCCACTGATCAACTGCTAGACCTCCCTTTTTTCCTACTTTTTTCACTAGTTGCCACATGATTCTTGACATTTTATTCATCCAGATGAATTTTCTTAACATTTTTTCTAGTTCTATAAAGTAATTCTTTGGAAGATTGATAGGTATTGAAAAGGTGACCTCTAAATCAGTTAATATTGATAACTTTGATTTATCTTAGTTTGGTTGAAGGATTTAGCTTAGATATCACTGGACTCTTTACTAAAGATCAAATTGCCCTTTTCAGACAACTGAAAGGTGGAGGTTGGCTCTCAGCTCACCACAAGTTCCTCTTTTTAAGTTCAGTGAGCTACATAGACCCACAGTAGAAATCTTTAACATACCACTGAAAGAGACTTCTCAAAAAATTCATATAATGATACATCTGAGTTCTAAAACAATGAAATATTGACTCTAGCAGTTACCCCATCCTACAAACTCCCTGTTATGCCCCCACATGGATAGCAGCTGAATATTGCAAATCTGCATACGTCTCTGTAAATCCTATGAATGAGCCTGATAAATATAATTCTTTTTTTTCTGTAATAAAGATAAGGTCTGTAAACCTGTCTCATTGTCACTAATCACTGAAGGATTAGTTAATCTGATTTAATGGTAACTTGCTGGGTAAATTCCCAGGAGTAATAAGCCTCAGAAATTTTCTTTTTTAGATATAAATTTAGCAGTGTGGCCCTAAATAAATTAAGCAACGTAGGTAGTATTGCCACTCATTATATTGGCTTAGCCTGCCTATATGCAATTAGCATTTATCTAGTTATTTAGATTTGTTTTTATTTGTGTTAATACTTTTTTATATTTGTGTTTGTGGATTCTGTGGCTTTGTAAGTAGACTCTCAAATATTCTATATGTTCTATAGTTATTTGAAATGGAATTTCTCTTTCTTTACCTATTGGATTTGCTTAGTAATACAAAAAACTGATGAATTTAAGTTTTTTAAATATCATGAAATATTAAGGTAATTGTTTCAATTAATTTTGTTGCTGTTGATTAAATTTCTTTAAGCCAACTGTCATATCATCTGGAAAAAAGTGATCATTTTGTTTCCTATTTGTCTATGCTTATTTGCTCAATTAATTTTTCTTCTCTTATTGCTATAAGCTAGCATTTCTAGAACTATATTGAGTAGTTCTCCCATCCCATTCTCTTATAATTTTCTATGTCTTCATTTCCCTTCTCCCTTTAAGTATTTATTTTGCTTCTGATTAATCCTTCCCTTAATCTGTTCTCTTTCTTATTCCCAGCTTTCCCTTTTGCCTTTTCTCCAGTGAGTAAATTATATTTCTATTTTAAATTATGTATATTTTTACCTTCTTTGACCAGTTCAAATGAGAGTGAAGTTCAAGTGCTGGCTATTCCCTCTTATCTCTTCTTCTTTGTATACACTTCTACTTTTGCAGCTTAATCAAGTGAAATAATTTTGCCCATCCTTCTCCTCTTCCCAACCCAGTACATTCTCCTTCCTTTACTCTTTCACAGTCATTGAAACATGATAGAATCACTCTCAATTGCTATATATAATTAGATGCCCTCTATTTACTCCTGATGATGGTAGAGAAGGAATACATGAATCATCTCCCCATGATAGAATATTAATCATTTGTCCTCCTGTAGTATATGATTTCTTGTTCACGTTTACCTTTTTATGTTCCTCTTTACAAATGTGTTTACATGTAACAACAATGTGGCTAGAGGTGTAAGACCCAACAAGACCAGCAACAAGAACTGCCAGCACAGGTTCTTTGATCTGCTTTTCTAAGGAAAGCAACTTTAAGGGGTTAACAATCCCACTTTAATCAAACATACATATATCATTCACTTAGTTCAGGGGGAAAGCCAGTACCTGAACTTCAGAGAAAATACAAACAGAAATTACAAACAGAGACAATATAAATAGATCAACATTTCTACCTAACCAAATCACAATATACGTAGTTACCAGAGAAGCATCAATGTCTGGGTTTTCAAAGCCGGGGGACTCCAGCAGCTACCTAGAGCCTCCACACCAACACTCTTCGAGTGAGTAAGAGCCCCAAACAAAATACTAACTTCTGAGTTTATATACCCTTCTTAGGGCCCAATGGCTTCATACCTAATAAGCAAAAAGGTGTGGGACTGGGGCTTAATATCTAGTTAGCAAAAGGTTATGGGCTTGAGGCTTTGCACCTAGTAAGACTTAATCAAAGGCACTAGATTGCTTCAGCATTCTAAAAGAGGAAACAGTAAAAAAAAATCCCACTTTAATTAATATTACATTGTATTTCAAAGTTGAAACTCATCTCTGGTCTTTTCATTAGGAATGTTTGGAAATCATCTATTTCCTTAAACATCTATCCTTCAGCCCCCAGTAGCATTGTATTCAGTTTTGATGGATAAGTTATTGTTGATTATTAGTCTATATCTTTTGGCTTCTTTATAGTGGTGGGGGATAAATCATATATGATTCTGACTGTTGGTTTTTGGTACTTGAATTCTTTCTTTCTGGCAACTTGTGTTATTTTTTTTCATCTGGAAGCTCTTGATTTTGGCTACAATATTCCTGAGAGTTTTCATTTTGGGATTGTTTTCAGGACATGATTGGTGGCCTCTTTCTATTTCTCTTTTGCCCTCTGGATCGAAGAGATCTGGATAGTTTTCTTTTATGATTTCATGAAATTTGGTGTCTAAGTTCTTTTTTTTGGCAGTCACTTTCATTTATCCAATAATTCTTAAATTACCTCTCTTCAGTCTGTTTTCCAGGTCAGTTATTTTTAACTAAAATAACTTATATGTACTTCTGTTTTTTCAGTCTTAAGATTTTGGTTTAATATTTCTTGCTATCTCACGGAGTCACTAGCTTCTTTTTGTAAATTCTAATCTTCAAGGAGTTTTTTCACTTGAATAAGTTTTGTGCCTCTTGTTTCAATCTGTTACTTCTCTTTTCAAATCTTTCTAATATAACTCTACTTCTTCCCCAAATGTTTCCTCTAGCACTTTCATTTCTTTCATCTTTCACTGTTTTTTAAACTCTTGTTTGAAATCTTTTGGGAATTCTTGTTGGACTTGTGTACAAGCTCTGTTTTTCTTTGAGTCTTTGCTTAGAGATGTTACTCTTCTTCTGGTTTGTGTTTTGCATCCTTGTTAACATAATATTTCTTTATGTTATGATCCTTTTTTGTTGTTGTTGTTTGTTCATTCTTCCAGCCTACTTGCTTTGAACTTTATGTTAGGACCAGACTGTATACTTCTGGGAGTGAGAGTGGTGAATAACTCCCCTGAGCTTTTGTTCTCCTGGCTGCTTATGCTACTTTCTTGGGGGTACTCAGAGTTGTGTTCAAGGACCACTCAGGTTGAAGACTTGCAAGCTTTCAGTGCTCCCAAAGTGCTTCTATCCAGGGTAAAGTCTGATCACTGCCCTCCTGGTCTGAGTTCTGTAAGTTCTTGGCCTGAGTTTGGTTTAGTCTAACAATCCTTTATCTTTCCCGTGTTTGTTATCTTCTCCATGATCAGAAGTTCTAATAGACTGCTGCTGGAATCAGTCTCTCTCAGACAGCTGGAAAGCTCTATAGGTTCAGTGACAGAACTACAGATTCTTCTTTGATCTAGATTCCTGCACTGGTTATTTCACTGCAGACTTTATATTGGGCTTGAGGCTAGAGATGAGATCCAACCTCACTCCCTGGGTCATAGCCACTCTGCTGTTGTTTGCTTCTGAACTTATTTCTATCTCAGAATTCAGCCTACAGCCTGAAACTGCTCATTACTGCAGAACATCATCTCTAGGAACAGGTTCACTGCTCATTCTGCACTGAATCTTTGTCTTGGAACTGGGTAGCAAGTGAGAGAGCTACTAATTAGTACCAGTTCCCACATCTTGCAGTGGCCAAGATGTCCCAGTATGGGTCCCAAACCTCTTCTTGCCTATCAGCACAGCCGTAGTCCTCTTTCAGCTCCTGTATGCTGGAATGCTTTGCCTGGGGGTGAGCTCCTGGCCAGATCATTTCTAGTCCACAGACCTATTTCTCTCTTGCTATGCATACCTGGGTTTGAAAAATGATTCACTGTGATTCTTTTTTTCTGAGATTTTTCCATCAGGACTCTATCTGGTACATTTTCTAGATCTCTGTGGAGGAGGTGTTGGGAAGAACTTGGCTATTCTTCTCCCTGCTACGCTGTCTTCTTAGTTAAATCACTTTCCCCTCCCATATGAACACTTAATAGTTGCTAATTCTTGCCACTTCTTTGTCTATGATGGCTTGCATCCTTTTCTGTTCCCTTTTCTCTATTTGCACAACCACTACCCTAGCTCAAGCTTTTAACACTATGCACCTGGATTTCTATATTGGCCATCTATTGGATTCCCTGCTACCAATCTTTCCTCTCACCAAGGTCTTCTCTGGAAATTTGGTTCTTTGATCATGCCTTCTTTCCTTTTCCAGTGTCTCCTTTCATACTATTTACAAATATGCTCAGATTTCTCCAGCTCAAAAACCTTCACTTCATCCAAACATCCCATCACACTATAGTCCTTTATCTATTCTTTTCCCAGCCAAATCCCTAGAAAAAGCTGTCTGCTATCATTACCTCCATTTTCTCACTGTGATAGCCCCTGCAATTGAGCTTCCAACCTAATCATTTAACTAAAAAGATGTTCCCCACAGTTACCAATAAGCTATTAGATGTCAAATCAAAAGACTTCTTGGTTTTTATCCTTCTCCACCTCTCTATAATATTTGACACAATTGACTACTGTCCTCCTTTTACATATTATTTCCTCTCTTGGTTGTTTTGACATATCATTTCCTCCCTTGGTTATTGTTTCCTAGTTCTCATCCTACCTTCCAATCCCTCTTTTTTAGTCTCCTTTGCAGGTTCAAATCTTTGTCCTATGCTTTATGTTTGGGCATGCCACAGGAATATGCCCTGGGCCCTTGGCAATTCCAATATTGCCGTTTGCAATTCCTTTAGTCCCCAAGTGTTCAAATATCACCTCCATGGAGATAATACATCTAACCCCCAATCTTTTTCCTGAACCCCATACTATATCACCAAGTGACTGACTATTAGACATCTACATATGGATTTCCCATAAACATCCCAAACTCAACTTGCCTGATACAGAACTCATTATCTTTCTTCCAAAACCCTCTCTTTGTCCCAAGTTTTCTATTTCTATTGGGACACCACATCCTTCCAGTCACCCATAGATGTAATGTTAGAATTATTCTTGACTCTTTCCTCCCCCATCCTTCATATTCATTCAGTTTCCAGGCCAGCTTTCACATTATATCTCACATCCATCTTTGTCACTCCATTCACATGACTATCTCCCTGATTTAGAGCCTCATCACTTGCTACCTGAACCATTACACTAACAATTAGGTTTCTTTCCCAGCCTGTAGTCTCCCTTTTAAAAAATTTCCCTTACATAGCTGGCAAATTACTATTCCTAAAACGCAGTTCTTACTAATTCATTTTCCTGCTCGGGAAACTCCAGTGGCTCCCTCTTGCCTTTAGTATAAAAAACCCCAAATTCCTCTATTTGGCTTTTAAAGCCCTTCAAAATCCAGGTCCAGCCTACCTTTTCAGGTTATGCACGTTATTCCTTTTCATCCATTTTATGGTCCAGCTAAAACTTCCTCATATAGCACATTCCATCTCTCATTCTCCTGCTTTGGTATAATTTGTTCTTCATGCTAATAATGAGGCCTGCTTCAACTCAAGTGCCACCTCCTATAGAGAGTCTCTCCTGATCCCTTGAATTGCTAATGCCCTCCCCACTGAATTTTTTAAAAGTATATTTTGAATTTGATTTTCTATGTTTCTCTCCCAAATGAAGGTAAGTTCATTGAACATAGAGACTATTTTATCTTATCTTTCTATCCAGGGCCTACCCTGGCACATCGCCAGTACTTAGCAATTGGCTAGTGAATTCAATATTATTACAAAGAGCAGCAGGTCCGCATTGCCCATAACATACAATACTCCTTAGCCAGACTCAGGTTTAAAGAGTTCCTGGTTATGACTTGGATCTATTTTTCCAGCCCTATTTCACCTCCATAAACTTTCTACTGTAGCCAGACAAGACCACTAACCATTTCCTAAACTCAAGGCCTTCACACAGGCCATTCCACATGCCTGGAAGGCCTTGTTGCCCAAACCTCAAAATCTTTGTTTTCCTTCAAGGCACAGCTGAGATGCTTTTTCTTTCATTGAACCTTCCCAGATTTCCTCCAGTCTAGTGTTATCTTCCTCCTCAGTTTTCCTTTTTTTAATACTTATTTGTATCTCCTTCAAAAGAATGAAAGTTGTTTGAAGGCAGTTTCTGTCTTTGTATCCTTAGCACCCAGCATATTGTCTTATAATAATATGAGCTTTAAGATTTACAAATGGTTTTGCAAATATTATCGCATTTGATCTTCATAATAACTTCATGAGAAAAGTGCTCTTATTACCAATTTTTCAGATGATGAAATGGAAATTCAGAGAAGTTAAGTGACTTAACCAGGGTCACACAGCTAATAAATTTATGAGGCAGGATTTAAACCCTGTTCTTCCTGATTCCAAGGTCAGAGATCTAACCACTGTGCCACCTAGCTACCTCATAGTCACCTTTTTACATATCATAGGTACTTAATAAATGTTTGTAGAACCACGTTATTGTTGCATAGTTGATTCCATTTTCCTAAATCCTGTTTGCCAACACATATAAACCAATGCGACTCAATTATTTTTTTTTGGTGAAATGGCTGAAGATTATATGATGTGAGTTGATTTTCCTTTTCTCCATGGTTGTTTAGAGTTTGCATCATACAGTTTAACACAATGAGTTCAGCAGTGGAGTGTCTACACTTGCATTACCCAAAGTCCAGGGAGAAGCAGAGTCAACAGGTAGTTAGAGAGTATGGTCAGTGCCAGTCTGGGTGACATCTATTCAGTTGGGTTGATTGTCATGCTTCTGGAGTAGCATGGTACTCTCAGCCTATTTACATCCAGCTCCATGCTTCAGGATACCCAGTTTGAATCATGTTATCACTTTGACAGACATGGATTTTTCTCCAGTTGTTAATAAACTCGGCTGTCATTCTAACAATAAAGTCTAGAAAGTTTTTCATAGTTCACAAAATAAAATAGGGGAAAGCCTGCTTGTTTGTCTATATCTGCACAACATTTTTTTAAAGGGGTAGAGTGGAAGAGGGAAGAGATGATAACAAAGGGAACCTGGAATCAGTGGGAAACTTCATTTTCCTTAATTAGCATATTTAAGTGAAGCTTAGAAACTGCTCCTTCCCTGAAACATTGCATTTTATTAAAAGCTGTTTAGAGCTCATAACCATTCTGCTGATTTTCTCAAAACACGTTCTCCTTATAGGCCAGTGCTAAACTGTGCATATGAAATGAGCTCAGCTTAATGTCGTGTTAAAAGAGTTTGGTCTCCAGAGCTGTCTCTCTTCTTAATAATATGTAATCATACTCCATCTATTTAGTTTTCATTTAACTTGCCCCATGCAGGCAATGAATCCAGTTTAATTAAATGTGCCTTTGAATAGTCAAACAGTACTCGTTTGCACCTAGCAAGCCTCCACTCCACCCTTTTAGGACCCCCTCAAGATACAAAAGCCCAATAAAGAGAATATGGAAGATGTACGTGTAATAATGCTGAGGAAGTCTGACATTTGCTCTGTAATTTAGTGAGCCCTGCAGTAGCTTCTGGGCACATTGTCACAGTGTAATGATGACAGCATGGTGCCCACTGGCTTCTGGGAGCTTCAGATCTGGAGAAGCTCTAATAAACAACTCTTTTCAGGTTACCTGGGGACACTTTGGGGTGGTCACATGCATGCAGATAAAGTCAGCCCTCCTGGGACAGCAAAGATGACTTTGTTATTTCCACAGAGGCATGGGCAGCCCTGGCTAGGCCAAGGCTGGACCAGTGCCTCAGGCTTTGTGCTCATTAGCTTTGGGAATAAATCTAAACCCAAGGAAGGCTCCTAGAAAGCTTTACCCTTTTTATCTGTACCTCCAATGTAGTCCCTCACATGTGGACCTCCTGAAATATGCCCTTAGGTTTGAGACTAGGTTAGTATCCACTCAATGCCCACTAGGGAGAACTTCTTTTACCAAATGACTAGGGCATATTTTAGTTCAAAGCAAAAGACAATTAATTGGATGTTATGAAATAAGAGATAAGAAGATTTCTAGGTATTTATAGAGACACATTCTTCCAGGGGAGGAAAAACATACAGTAAACACATGTGGTAAAATAGATGTATAAGGAACATGTATGACCAGGGCTCATATGGCAGGAGCAACTCCTTATTCTGATGTTCTTTAGTTCTACCATTAGGTAAGTTGCTTTCTCCAGGAAGCCTAGGTCCTCTGATGCTCTACTCTTTTTTTTTTTTGGAGGAGGAAGGAAAGGCAATGTGGTTAAGTGACTTGCCCAAGGTCACACAGCTAGTAAGTCTCAAATGCCTAGGCCCGAATTTCAATTCAAGTGCTCCTGCCTCCAGGGCTGGTGCTCTATCAACTGCCAGCTGGAGTCCCCAATCTGATACTCTGATACTCTATTCTCACGGACAACTTGCTCTCTGCTAGAAATTTCTACTCCTGGATGCCTCTGCTGCTGCTCTCTATTGCCATCTGTCATTCTTCAGTTATTATAGTGCCTCTTCCCACCCAGTGGAAAGGAGAGTTTGCCAGCTCTTTTACCTTGATATCCCCAGAGGAAATATTTAGCTTTTTTGTGATGTAAACCCCAATCAACCATACATAGCCAGCTAAAGAAGTCCTTAGGCATCTTTAAATCTGTCTTTTCAACTGCTTTTTTTTTTTTGTGGTGGCTCAGCTTAATCTAAATCCTCACCTGAGTTATAGTCTGAAATTTCTTTTAGTTATATTGTCTACCTGGGCCACTGGTCTGAGTTTCCTTCAAGTCATTCCAGGAATACTATTTCGGGAAACTATTAAGATTCTGCCTGGAGTTGTAACTCCCCTCTTGGCCCTGGTGACCCTAAAAATCAATTCAGGAGCAAAATGAATAAGGACAGTTGGGGCTGTCAATCACTGTTCTAATTCCTGTTTTTGTTATACCAGCAACAGAATTACTAGTCTGTGAATACCCAAACATAGCCCCATGGATTCAGAATCTCTGGCAGGGTTAGTGCTCCTGGTAACTAAAATGAATAAGGTGAAAAGCTTTTACTGGTGCTGTTATTATCATTATAATAATGACAGCTTCCATGTATCTTTATCATAACAATACACGAGACAGGTTATGAAAGTATTAGCGCTCTCTTAATAGAGCAGATGAGGAAATTGAGGCTTAAAGAGTTAGGTACTTGTATGTGGTCCCAGGTAGTAGGTGTTACAGTCAGGATTTGAATCAAGACTTCTGGACAATAAATCTGGGCAGCTGGGTGGCTCAGTGGATAGAGCACTGGGCTAGAAATCTGAAAGACTCATCTTCTGAGTTCAAATCCAGCCTCAGATATTAGCTGTGTGAGCCTAGCCAAGTCATTTAACACTGTTGGCCTCAGTTTTCTCATTTATAAAGTGAGCTAGAGAAGGAAATGCCAAACTTCTCCAGTGTCTTTGCAAACCCAAATGCAGTTGCAAAGAATTAGACATGACTGATTATCCATCTACCATGACTTTGTACCTTGGCTTCTGTTTGTTTCGTGTGTGTCATTGCTGTCTTCTCACCTCTTTGGGATCAGGAAATACGTCATTTTTTCTTTTTTGCCTACTCATAGCCCCTAGCAGAGTGTTGTGTATAGTGGGTGCTTGAAAAAATGGCTAAATTATAACGGTAGTAATAATACCTTGTACTTATAGGGAAGATCATGCTTTCCAACAAAAGCATTTTCTCACAATTATTATCCTGTGAAAGAGAGCAGATATTATCCCCATTTAATAAATGAGAGAATTGAGATGGGGAGAGTTTAAGTGAAATGACTAAGGTCACAATAAATGATGTGGCAACAACTTAAACACAGGTTTCCTAGCTCCTAGTCCAGTGCCTTTTTCATTAAAACATATATTAATGAGTTATAACTTAAAAATGATCTGGAGCATAGGTTAAATCATTTCTCCATGGTCCCTCAGTGGTGTCAGAAAAGGGGTTTGAACCTAGGTCCACCACTCTATCCCTAGACTACACTGCCTCAGCTTAACCGTATTGTTAACTAAAGTCTCCAGGCTTCCAAACAAGGCACAAACACAGGCCCTGAAAATACTGTAGCCAAAGCAAACAAATAGAGTCTGGTAGGGGCTCTCTTAGATCCTTTCTTCCTTTTTGGGACTGCACTTGGCTCAAGAAGATGTAGTCTGAGCACATTCAGTTGGAAACACTTTCACAAAAATGTGGAAAGAGTTGTTTCAGCATCTTTCAAGCTTCCTGTTGTTCCCACTCTTCTTCCTAATTGCTCATTGAGAGCCTCTTCACTGGGAACAGTCAAGAGGAACAGAACTGAAGTCCATGGAAAAAAATGCTCTCCTGGAAAGAATTGGGATTTATTTTTTTTTTCAAGGCTGAGGATTTAAATGAAGAAAGATTGAATTTCTTGAATCATTAGGAAAGTGCAGGCTAATGTATGCATTCCACCTGGAGATGCCCATTCAAGTAATTACCAAATCTAAAGGCCCCACCCGGGACAGGAGATCACCAGCAAGACAGTAGCCATTAGCAGCATATTAAATTAAGTACTCATTCTAAGATCCACACATTCAAGGACTCAATTGTGCATTACGGGCTCCACATGGACTTCACTTAACTGGAATCCTGGAGAGAAAACAGCATCTTGATTTCAACTAAATTGCAGTAGGAAAAGATGAAAAAGGGAACAGAAAGGTAAATGTTTTTCCTCACAGTTCATCCAAAGCAGTATGGCGTACTTAGAATCCAAATGATCAGAATGGTGCAGCCAGCAACCAGATTGTCTTGCAGAGCATTTTTCTAAGGGGCAATGGAGAGGGAAAGAGTAGGGGCAGGATGAAAATTAGTTATCTTGGTTTAGCTTTTTGCCTATTAAAATGCAAATGCTATTAATTCTTAATTACCCAAAGATTGTTGGACAATCCTTTTTTAAAAAAATAGATTTTTATTGATATCTTTTGTCTTTATATCACCAATGTTTCCCTCTGTACCACTCTCCTTCCCATTTCCCAGATAACCATTTCTTGTAGCAAAGACTTAAAAAAAAATAGGAAGAAGAAAAAATAATCCAGATCACCAATTTCAGCCCTGGAAAACTGCCTCTCCCTAATATGGTTTAATAGCTCATCTGTGACCTAGTATTTTAGAGCATTGCCTCAGGTACTGAGAGATTAAGTGACTTGTATGCATTTGTTTGCATGTTCACACACACACACACACACACGCACATACACACGCACACGCACACACACACCCTCCATTAGATTGTAAGCTCCTTGAGGAATAGAAATGTCATTTGCCTCTTTTGGTATCCCCAGCACTTAGCACAGTGCCTGGCACATAGTAGGTGCTTAATAAATGTTTATTGAATTGATCACCCAATAAATATCAGAAGACCTGAATCTAGGTTTTCCTAATTCTAAGGCCAGATTTCCATACATTTATGTCAGGCTTCCTCTCTCTTCATCCATGTCCTTTGGCATTTCCTTATTTTCTCTTGCCATGATTTCTTCCTGTGACCCCCCGCCCCAGGATAGGCAGAGTAACTGATATTTATTCAAATCACTTATATGTAGTGTTTGTCTCCCAACTGTACTCCCTACACTTGTAATCATAGTTCTAGGAATGCAGTTTTCAGAACATTTATGGTAAAAGTATTCCAACATATAAAAGCCCTCATTACTTCATGGCTTGGACTGCAATAAAGCAATAGCTTTTTAGTTAGTCTCCCTACCTTAAGTCTCGTCATTAATCACTAAGTGGCTAGATCTGAATCTCAGGAATAATCAGGGAAGGATTGCATGGAATCTTGGACCCAATAACTATTTTTCAAATCCAATATCTCTTCAGGTGGGAACAAATTAAAGAAGATCAGAAATATGCCATCCAATGATATTTGATAATGGATAGAGCCAGCTTTGATCTGGGTAGTGGCAAAGCTAGACTGTTTAAATTTGCTATTTTCAGTTTTTCTGATAGCATACAGAGGCACACAGATTTCTGCAGCAAAGATTATTCTGTATTGCTCCTAGAATTTACAATCAGTGATATTGCTGAATGGCAATTTCAGATGAGACATGGCCTATCAGAAATAATTCTGTACCTTAACTCTGCCATCCAAATTGGAATAATAGGAACTCATGAGACTCTGATGCCCAAGCCATATGGCCTGTTGGTTGTTAATTTTTTTGGTAATACTAAATAATAGATTAGAATTCAAAAGAAATGGCTCAGGGGAGGGTTAACTCTAAATGGGTCAAATGAGGGTACTAAGAATAGATGAGGTTATCTATTGACACCTCATGAATTTGTTTCCACAGTTGGGTGACTTACATGTTATCAGTAGGACAAGGAAAACCAGTCTACACAAGCTAAATGGCCAAGAACAGATGAAAAGAGAGCTAATAATACTGTAATTAGGAATAATGCCAAAGCAGAACCTGCAGATGTCCTAGCATAAAAGGAGAAGCCAAAGAAAAGAATGGAGCTTTCATGAAACAACAACTGAGCATGCCTAGTTTCAAACTGACATAGTTTCAAACACAAGAGGAGAAAAGTAAACTTTGGGTCACACAACTGAGGTTGTTGACTTGTCAGTTAAACATTGATATTGCTTCCCTTTATTGCTATATGCCACACTGGAATGTTTGTGTGTGTTTTAACAAACTTGCTGGGGATATGTTATTTCAGAAGTACTCTATGGATGTTGTAGAGTATCAAGATGAAAGATATATTAAAAGATTGAAAGTGCCTGATCCTCAGCAAAAGGCAAAGGATGCTAGTACTAAGAGGTATTATCCTTGATCATTTATACATACACAGATCCTGCCCCAAATGAAAGAGTAAATGACTTAACCCGAGTGGCTAATAACCCAAAGGTAATAGTAATTTTTAAAAAATGTGAATACATCTTTTAACCATTCTGTCTTCCATCCCTATTCTATCCTCCCTCCCCCAAATAGGTCAGGGGTGGGAACCTACAGCCTCGAGGTCACATGTGACCCTCTAGGTCCTCAAGTGCGGCCCTTTGATTGAATCCAAAGTTCACATAACAAGGATTTCCCACCCCGGGTTATCCCTTCTCCCCAAGTATTTCTTCAAAAACCTTTCAACCACCTTGAGGCATATACCAGACAGAGACTATGCTAATCCTTTCATCTCTAGGACTTTCTTTATGGGTCCCTGATGTCCTTATTGGTGACCACCTCTCTTGACCCAAAATTCAAGAAAGCCCCAGCCATGCTTCATCCTTTGGTCATCTCAGCAGTCTCACCAATGGCCTTGTCACCATGCACCCTACACTCTTGGGTGCACCTTGTACCCTGCTCCCCTTCCCCACCCCATACATACACGCAACACACACATTACTTCTAGAATCATGATCAAATCAACTGTGCCACTGTTCCTTGATGAAAAGTATTAATTGCCCCACCCCTCCTTTACCCCATGAATCTATTCGCCATCCCAGAAATGATCAGGACCAAAATGCTCCTCCCTGGCTACTATGTTCCTATGTGTGTTGTCTCATCCATTAGAATGTAAGCTCTCAGAGGATAAAGACAAACTTTGTTTTTGTATTTATTCATTTAGTACAGTGCTTGGTATACAATAAGTGTCTAATAAACTATATTCCATTCATTCATTCATTCATGCTCTAGGAAAGGCAAAGCAGTAATTAGGTAGCACATAACCAGTTTTGTTCATATATTGGCAATATGTGGTTGTAGAGAACTTTGTAACTTTTCAAAACACTTTTACATCTATTATCTTAAGGAGTAGGTACAATTATTCCCACTTTACAAATAAAAAGTGAACTACAGAGAAGTGAAGTTTTGCAAGGTTACATAGTTAATCAATGGAAAATTTAAGATTATCACCAAAGTTTCTTGATTTTCAGCCCCTTTCTCTTAGCACTAGATTTCATTGCTTCAAAGCCATTTGAACTCTTGATTGCTTTCTTGAAGGCAGGTCCCTTGTGGGAATTTTACACTAAACATATTTTGAAGAAGCAGAGAAGTTCGAGGGTCCTAGGGACCTAAAGAAAACATGAGGGCAATCACGCTAATATAAAGAAGCCTTAACAGGCAGAGGACAGAGAAAAGGTGAGCAGATAAATTTTGCCTATTTTACAATCTTTCCCAAGGCCATTCATATTTTAAACTCCTCAGTACGCTGACTCAAAGACACAGTTGTCAGGGGATACTTAAAAACTACCTATGAGTCTCTAAAGGAATGAAATAAGAATATGAAAAGGAAAATCAGAATCCTAAGAAGGGTAACCTTGAAATCATTGTTTCAGTGTAAGGAATTTGGGATCGGACAAGGACAGATCACAATATTTTTCAGACTGCACCCAATCCTCCACATATATTATCAACAGAATGGACTTCACTACAACCAACCAAAGTTGCAAAGAGTTGAGAGCTGCTCTAGGGGCAGCTAAGTAGTACAGTAACTAAAGTGCCATGTCTGGAAGTTGGGAAGACCTGAGCTCCTATCTGGCCTTGGATGTTCACTAGCTGCAAGACCTTGGGCAAGTCACTTATCCTCTGTTTGCCTCAGTTTCCTCAACTGTAAAATGGATACAATAATAGCACCTACCTTCTAGGGTTGCAATGAGGATTGAATGAGATAATCTCTATAAAGTGCTTAGCAGAGTGCCCGGTACACAGTGGGTGCTAAATAAATGTTAGCTATTGTCATTGTTTGTATCATTATTATTATTAACTTCATTTGGAACTCTCAGAAATGTTAAATTTAGACAAAAACACCTGAAACTAGCTTCCCTCCCCTACTTACAAAGACAAAGACAGTTTTGGAACCACATGATTAGAAATGTGAAAGTTTATCCTGAGGCCCAGAACTCTTTATCAAAGTGAGTTAATGTGGCATCTATATTCAGGAGAGAAGAGCATTGAAAATTCCTGTGCCTCAACCATGGGATCCAAAAAAGTCCTTTGACAACTTGACCACTCTGAAGAATGTCCGTTTTGGCTTCAGGGAACAGGCAGGTGTGAAACAGTCAATCACAAAGGATTTGTTAAGCATCTACTATGTCCCAGGTACTGTCTAGTAGGTGCTAAGGATACAAATACAAGGAAGGAATGAAATAAACCTACTCACAAAGAACTCACCTTCCAACATACAGAATAATAAATTCTTATATATAGAATAATTGCAAGGAAGGAAAGTGCTAGAAGTTAGAAAGATCAAAAAAGATTTTATGTAGAAGGTAGTGTTTGAGCTGCTTCATGAAGAAAGAGAGGGTGAATATGAGGTTCACTTCTAGACTAAAGAAAAGATGGGGAACTCACAAGAAGCAGGTAGGGGAGAGGTAACACAGGGTGGATGTTGCAAATAGGAAAGAAAAAGCAGTTTATGAGGAAACTTGGAGGGGTGCCAGGGGTTATGAGGGCATCTTTGAGGGTCATCTGTGACCAAAGTTTGGTCTTCTTGTGGCTCTTAGAGAGTGTGGTGTTTGTTTCTAAGCACAGAGGAAGTGCAGTCATTCCAATTTTCTTTCAACTTAACCTTTTCCTTTGGGGAATTGACTCTATGCTGTTTCTATCATCTGCTTCCCTAATCCTCTAAGAACCAAGGTAAAAACTAATTTACTGTCTTTCATCATCTCTGCTTACAAACAATGTTCTTTCTTTCCTCTCAAGTCTATGTACATCTGTTTGAAGGAGTGAAGTGTTTCCCTTCTTTTTGAGGGATTTCTTGCTATTCTCCTGGTAAGACTGGCTAATATGCATCCTCTTGGATCTCAGTGTGTTGTTTTCCCAGATGTTTTCTCCTTTTTGCCAAGGAAAAAAAACTTTTAAAATCAAAAGAAGGTAAAAGGTTCTATTAAACTGATTCTGAGTCTCAGCAGTAACCAAAAAAATCTGTCTTGAAGTGGATTTGTTGGCTGGGGATAATTATTATTACATAATCATTTATCTGGGCCCTGGAAAAACATCTTTTAGAATAACTTAGTATCTTCATGTCTCTTCATGTCAGTTGCCACTGATTCATTGACTATTCTTCTTTTCTAAATATGGCAGATTTTGAGGTCCCTTTATCTCAGAGATGTTTTGTAGACAATGCTTTTTCATTCATACCAAAGTGTTCTAGATGACTCTGATAATGAGAAAATCTTCTAAACTGTTTTTACACCATCAGCAGCCACATAGCCTACAAAATCTCTACAATAAAACTCTAGTTTCCCAGGAACATAGATAGAATAACTTTATCCTAGGTCAGTGATTACGGTCCCTGATTGAAAATTCACACAATATGGAGAAGGGCAACATATCCAAGAGGTGGCAGAATCAGCCTATAAATTTTCCCAGGCTGGGATAATCCTGATAACTTCAGCTTCCAGGGTGGACAAGATCATTTTCTAGAGTTGGTAATTTGTTAGGATCATAGACTTTAGAGCTGGAATGGATCTTAGAGGCCATTGAGTCCAAACCACTCAAAAAGAACAAAAAAAGTCCACAGTACTGTGGAGCATTTTCTCTTTCTGTTATGATCATGGCTGAGGGGCAGAAATAGGAAGAGGGACACTAAGAATTCCAGAGGTCATATCCTGTATATCAATGTTAATTAACTTGTCTGTGCTTTAAATGGAAGATCTTTGCTCAGTGACCAATGATTTGATATACCATTGGATGAACTGACTTGTATTAATATTTATAGTCTACTCATTAATGAAACAGAAGAAAATAATTAAACTAAAATGGAAAGGGTCATTTTTCCAATGGCATCCAGAGAAGCAAAGGCCTTGTTCACCCACAGCAAGGGCACCATGAGCTGAGTTGGTAAAAAGAAAGACTACCTGCCCCTAGAGTCCTCTCTCATTTAGACCTTGTGTCTTGTGGGTTGGGGTTTGGTTGCATTTTATCCTTTTCAGGACTAGAATTATGTGGTGGAATCCTCACACCCAGATTCTCCCATGGAGACCTTAAAGACAGGATTCTGGGCCAGATATTGCTTCCAGCCCAGGAAGGAAGCCCTAAGATGCCAGGGTGCCCAAGTCTCAAGTCCAAGGTAGGGCTTTGGATTCATAATTTGTGGGAGTAGTCTATATAGGAACCAAATTAAACTATGAATTTAATGTCCCTACTCCCCCCAAAGACTGAGGGATGGTATAATGGGGGATTATGTCCTTTACTTTTTTCTCTGAGATGGGGGGAGGGATCCTGTTTGTTCTTACTATAGCTTTGAAGTAATTCCTTTGGAAAAAACTAAAAAAAAACCCTAAGTGAAAGAATGGGTCACCTATTCTCCTTGGGGAGACAAAGAAATTAATTTCATCTTGTCACTAAAAGTAGTAAAAAATGGAATTTCATGTACCCTTTTTTCTTATTGATTTAAACAGCTTATAATTCTCATAATCAAAGACACCACCATGAAGATAAACAACTAATATTTCTATAAAGCTTAAAGGTTTGCAAAACACTTTCCATGTGTTCTCCTGTTTTGATCCTCATGACAATCTTGTAAGATGGGTGCCCTATTTTTGCAGATGAGGAAACTGAGGCTGAGAAAGATTAAATGACTTACCCAGCTTCACACAGCTAGTAAGTGTCTGAGGTAAGATTTGAATTTAGGTCTTTCTGACTCTAATTCCACTATTCTATTATTCTTCCAAAATCAGTTGATGCAGTAAAATCTGTTACAACAGGGGAAGAAATATAAAAAAAAATTAAGAAGAACTTTACAAGAACTCTCAAACAAAGTCAACATGTAGTTTATAATCATTGGCTTCAATGTGAAGATGGACACAGGGAAAGAGAGAAAACGTGATAGAAAATATGTTGTAGGCTTGAGAAATAAATAAATTCAAGTATTTGTTGACTATTCAGTCATTCCTGAATATCAGTGAATACTTTCTTTAAGAAAAGAGTTGGAAAGTGTTGGATGTGACCAAAAGTAATTAAACCTACAAATATTATGGTGTATATATCAAAACAAATAAAGTAAGGCAAGTATTCCTGTAGCTCTTAAGGAAGAAAATCTGGAGAAGAAAATATATGGTTGCAGTATTCTTTTAGATTCCAAAAGAATCTGAAGTCTAGAGACTTATCCCATATCTCTAAGTTTGTACATACTCAAATTGCATCCTATAGATTGGTATTATAAAAAGTGACCTTAATTAAGACATTACCCTTTTTTAATAATAATATTTTATTTTTCTCCCAATTCCATGTAAAAACAATTTTTAATATTCACTTTTTAAAACTTGTGAGTTCCAAACTCTTTCCCTTCCTCCTTCTTCTTCCTTGTCCTTGAGAGGGCAAGCAATTTGATATAGGTTTTATGTGTTCAATCATGCAAAATATATTTTCATATGCTGTGAAAGAAAACAGACCAAAGAGAAAAAAGAAAACCATGAAAAAAAATAAAGTGAAAAGCAGTGTACTCCAATCTGCATTCAGACTCCATAAGTTCTTTCTCTGGAGGTGGAAACATTTTTCATCATGAGTCTTTTAGAATTGTCTTGGACCATCACGTCACTAAGAATAGCTAAGTCAATCACTGTTGGTCATCATACAATGTTGCTATTACTGTGTACAATGTTCTCCTGGTTCTGCTCACTTCACTTTGCATCAGTTCAGACAAGTCTTTCCAGGTTTTTCTGAAATTATCCTGTTTGTCATTTCTGATAGCACAACAGTATTCCCATATAACACAACTTGTTCAGCCATTCCCCAATTGATGGGCATCTCTTTAATTTCCAATTCTTTGCCATCACAAAAAGAGCTGCTATAAATATTTTTTGTAAAATAGGTCCTTTCCCATTTTTTAAAAAAAATTCTTTTCGATGCTGACCTAGTAGTTGTATTGCTGGATCAAAGGATATGCACAGTTTTACTACCTAAAGGGACATAATTTTAAACATGCTTCTCTCTCACAGCATTATATACTCTTGGGCTTCTCAATCACTGCTCTCTCAACCTCCTGAGCATAGAAGAATAAATTTGATATGTAAGTCTTTTTTCTTGATCCTTGGCTCTTTTGGATCTGATACCTGTTGGGACTAGTCAACATTCATTGACAGCTTGCCTTCGCATAGGTGAACTACAATTTGTCAGTTCTTCTCAATACCCTAAGATCATTCAAAACAATCTTTAGAATCTATCATCTCGTTCTTGTTTCTCGAATCCTCACTTGCTAATAGTTCAGTTTACTCCTTTCTTAGAATCTATCATCTGCATTCCCTTCCCCACACATCACGGATGTGTTGAGAATATAACTTAAAAGACTTAACCCCCTAGCACCCTGCAGTAGTGTGCAATTAAATTGAGACAGGTTAAGTGAGGCTGTGACAACATTCCACAGTGGAAGGATGCAGGAATCACATATAACATAAACTCTCCCTGTGCCCCAGTCAAAATCTTATGGGCAGAAAAACTCTCTGGGAGAAAAGTTATTCTCCTCCATGCCTATTCCCTGACTCAAGCTTGAACCTTCTGTCCACAGGAAGTATGGGAAGCATAGTGACAGTAAGGATGACAAAGATACCAACTTCCCCAGAGAAGTTCAGGGAAGTCAGGTAGTATATAACTGCAAATCTAATCTGGCCAAGATCTAACACCATTCCTTTTCTTTAATATCTGTGCTAGTATTCATCGTCACTAAAATAAGATTTATAAAGCAGGTATCATCTATGTCATGTTTAGAATTATAGCAGGTTTCAACAGGTGAATAGTACTATATTAGGGTATTGTATGCAGTCTGTATAGTTATATACATAATTTAGTGATCTGTACAATTTGGCTTTTTACATACAAACATAACTATGTTAACTATATTGATTAATCAACTATTGTCTTTAAGTGGTTCAAAAACCTAGAAATATGGGATGTTTTAAAATAGAAATACTAAACTATTGCTTGATTCTTGCATCCTATAATTTTAATGAGTTTTATTAATTACCACTTAATCTTGGTTTTCCACTTATACTATAGTATGGTTTTACTTTGTCTCACCTATCATTAAGTGCTTAAAAGTAGTTCCAGCTCGCATCTTGTCTCCAGTCTTTACAAGCCTTTCATAGCTTTCATATTAGACATCCCCAAGCTGTATTTATATGAATGCTTGCTATTTCACAGCCAGGTGTCACAAATGGCCTTATCTCTGCACTAGATTATGTTTCCAATAACAGCTAACATCACAGTTTAAACACTTAGCTTCTGCTGTGATATCTCCTCAAAACTGCTCTAAGGAGACTCCAATCATCAAGTCTACACAGGTAATGTAAGCAGTATTTTCCCCTATACATCTGGCATAACTATGATGCTCTTACTTATCTAAAACTGCTTTATTATATGGCTACCAACAAGCCCTTAATTTCTAAATGCGGCAATCTATTCTTATTCCTCATCCTTGACTTCTGTTCTTCCTGGACTCTCTCTCCTACTTGAGTTTTCATACCATTACTATTTCTGAATTTTCTTCCTATTTCTATACCACTCCTTCTCAGGCTTTCCATATCCATTTTATGACTACTCTCTGTAGATATGCCAGAGGGGTCTCTTTTTGATTCCCTTCTTTTCTTTCTCTAGCTCTCTCTTGGTGATCTCATCACCTCCCTTATGTTCCTTTTTTTTACTTCTATGAATATGAATCCCAGATTGACATATCTAACCCCTCACTCTCTTGACCTCTTAGCCTAGATTTCCAACTGAAAAATAAATATCTCAGCCTAGGTGTCGCATCAACACCTCAGACTCAACACATCCAAAATAGAAGTCATTATCTTCCTCTTTAAACATAATCCTCTTCCAAACTCCCCATTCTTCAAGTTTTCTAGCTTCTCAATCAGTCTCTGAATGGTTATATATAGTAGGTGTTTAATAAATGTTTATTGAATTAACTTTTTCCTCTAATCAAGTGAATGGTACTCCTTATCAATCACTCCCCTCAACTCACTTGATTAATCATTGTATTTTTTTTCTTTCTTTCCAGACCTGTGATTTCATTAGCAGAGGTAATGCCTGGCATGGGCTTTCCCCTACACTGACACAGACTGGCAATTCTGTAACTTTCAAGCCACAGAGAGTGGTGTGGGATCTGAGAGGTTAAGAGAGACACACGCAGTCACAGTATGTGTCAAAGGCAGGACTTGAAGACAGGTTTTCTCCAAGGTCAGCTTTCTATTCACTACACTAAATTGCTTCTCAACATTTTCTCTGACTTCTCTTTCATGATAGGGTCATTTACATGGAAATAAACCTTTGGCAAAAATATGACTGGAATTTCTTCTACAAGATGGCATTACCCACTGTTTGATTCTCTAAGGACGCATAGCCTTTTCACTTCTGAACATGTGAAATGTGTTTTGAGAAGAATGTTTTATAATAGTTTTTTTTCTCCCCACATGTCTGAGCCTCTTCCTTTCCCTCTGTAGTCTATACTATTTCACTTGGTAATCTGATCAGCAACCATGGTTTCAATTATCATCTCTACCTAATGATCTTCAGATCTACTTATCCAGCCCTAATATCTCTTCTAAACTCCAAACTAGCAGTTTCAACTGCCAATTAGGCATCTCAGCATGGATGTCCTGTAGACATCTCAGATGCAAAATATCCCAAACTGAAATCATCTTCCTCCTTCCCCAAGTAAAGCACCACCCCACCCCCTTCCAAACTTCCCTATCTTTGTCCAGGAACCACCACCCTCCCAATCACCCCGGCTTCCAATACAGGTGTCATCCTCAAGTCCTCACTCTCTCTCAACCCCTCCCCTATCAAATCCATTGCCAGGTCTTGTCAATTTTACCTACATAATATCTCTAGACTATTCCAATAGCCTTCTCGTCGGTCTCCCTTTCTCAAGTCTCTCCCCATTTTTATTTATCCTCCATTCATCACTCACCTGTTCAGTAAATTCCAGGGGCTTATGAATATCTCCAGAATCAAATACAAGACCTTCTGTTTGGCTTTTAAATCCTCTCATAACCTGACCCCTTCCTACCTTTGCAGTTGTCATTCCTTTCTCACTTCCATGTACTCTACAATCCAGTAACATTGGCCTCCTTTAAATTCCTTGAACATGACATTCCATTTTTCCCCTCTGGGTATTTTCATGGACTGTCCCCCTAGTTCCTTCCTCATCTCTGCCTCCTAGTTCACCTGGCTACCTTCAAGTCCCAACTAAATTCCCACTTTCCACAAGAAGCCTTTCTTGATTCCCCTCAAGTTATCACTCTGTTGATTGTGTCCAATTTGTCCTGTACATGAGCTGCTAAATGTTATAATGGATAGAGCATTGGGCCTAGAGTCGGGAAGACTTAGTTTTCCTGGAATCAAATCTGACCTCAGACTTTTACTAGCTGTGTGACCCTGGGCAAGTCACTTAACCCTGTTTGCCCGAGTTTCCTCATCCGTAAAACGAGCTGGAGAAGGAAATAGCAAACCACCCCAAATGGGGTCACGAAGAGTCAGACAAGACTGAAAATGACGGAACAATAACAAATCCTATAAATATTTTCTTCATACATGGTTGTTTGTGTGTTGTTTTCTCCATTAGATTGTGAGATCCTTAAGAGTGACGACTGTCTTTTACCTTTCTTTATATCGCTCACACAGTGCCTAGCACAGGCTAAATGCTTAACAAATGTTTATTGACTCACCGTCCAAGACAGTAAGGGGGCAAAATTGAGAGTCTAGTTCTAGTGAGCCTCAGGACCATGTTCATTCTGCTATATGATGTTGAGCAATAGCAAGCGATGCTTTGCTTTCCCATGCTCTCAAAAGTGCCATAGAAATTCTGAAGTTTACCTCAAGCCTCTCAAAATAGTAAAGACGATAAAAGAGAGAGCCAATCAGTTTTTAACAGGTTTACTAATTCAGTGTTTGTCAAGCTTTGGATTGGTCCAACCATCCTGGAAAACACCCTGAAATTACCTAAGAGAATTAAAACTGTTCATGCCCTTTGATCCACTGATCCCGCCATTGGTTGTTTACCTCCAAGCATATATATCTATATCTATATATCTATATCTATATCTATATCTATATCTATATCTATATCTATATCTATATCTATATATCTAGATATATATCTAGATATATAGATATATACATACATGCATATATAGATATAGGTATATATTCATATATATGAAAAATGTTCTTAGCAGCATGGCGTAGTGGATATAGAATTGACATCAGAGTTGAAAAGACTTGGATTCATGTCATGTCTCACACAAATACTAGCTGTGTAACCCTGGGCATTTTACTTATCCTCTCTAAGTCCCAGATAACAAATTTGTACAATTGGTAATGATCTGCGTTGGAAGCCAGACTTTTCTCATCTGGGGTTACCTATAACAATAAAATCAAAGATCTATCAGAAAAAAAAATTATAGCACTTCTTTGTGGTAGTGAAAAATTAGGAGTGGTGCCCTTTGTTTGAGGAATGGCTGAACAAATTATAGTATGTAAATGTAGCACAGTATTTATTGTGCTTGTAAAAAATGATATAAGAAATTCAGAGAAATGTGGGCAAACATAGTAAGCATTGCCCCCAGTTTTTACTGCCTTCCTTTGAGTAATTACTTTGGGCCTACTTTCTATAGATTTTACATTTATTTTTTGATGTTAATATAGTTTTTTTTACAATGGAACATAAACTACTTAGGGGTAAACACTGTTCCAATTTTGTGTTTACATCTCCAGCATCTAGTACAGTATCTGCCGCATAGTAGATACTTACCACATGCTTCTTGAATAAATGGATGAACCAAATAATTTGAAGCTTAGTCCAACTCCATTATTTTACAGAAAAGGAAATTAAGATGCTCAGAGGTTAAGTGCTAAGTTTAAGGTCACAGACAACAAAGACTAGAGGTGGATTTGAATTCAAGGCCTCTGACTCCAAATCCGGTCTTCTTTACATGTCACCACACTGTCATGCGGCAAGCAACACTCCTAGTATGGTTGGAACTAGATTAAAATGTAATTAGGAAATATTCAACAAGTAAATAAAAACATAATAAAACAGAAATGACATTGCATTTCAGAGCTAAGATGATATGTAACCAGCAACGACCCTTATGTACAGATTAGTGGCCACTTTTTCTTTTTGAGTTGGACAGTACTCTCCTGATGACCCACTGTTGTCTAGTCAATATTTATTTTATATAAATCAACATTAACCAATATAAATGTATCATGTTATAGTAGACGAAGGCATAAACCATCTAAGGCTAGCCTATCAGAACCCATGTTCACGTAGATCTGACCAAATTTGGGTATATTTGAGTACTGGTCTGGTGATGGACTACATGTTCCAAGGACCTTTGCTAATTTCAAAAAGACTCATTACCAGAGGGTTGGTGAACAAGCAGTGAATTTTAGTAATTCATTATTTCATTTGCTAAGGTGTGGCAAGGCTTTAGCCAAGATTGATGTTAAGTACTATCCTCACCATGAAATCACACAACCTTGAAATATTTAAGGAAAGTTTGTGCACAATGTAAAAACTTTCCAAGTTCTTCATCCATTGTTTTTCCAAAATTTTGCCATTTCTATCATTCATTCAATAACATGGATAAAAGCATAAATGCATGAGTGTAATATATAAAACTATAAACTCCATGTCAGGCAGAGTAACTATATAACTTGGCACAGTACCTAACAGAGCACAGGACATTAAAAAAGATAATAAATAATTTTAATGAGGATGATGACAAGGACCAAGACTATCTAGTGTTAGAAATCATAAGGCTTATTTCAATGATGTCAGAATGTTCTGGACCATAGGAGCCCTTTCTGATAGAGAATATCAAAACCAAATGTGTTTTAATGACAAAAAAGTAAATCAAATAACATGGAACTTTGTTCCACTGTTATCACACACTAACAGGTTCCCTTTTTTGTTCCTTGCCTGATTCCCACCTTGGGAGCTGGGGTAGATCTGGCCTTCCCATCCAGTCTCATTGAAACTGACTCTGTTGCCAACTCAGTGCCATTTGCTTCAGACCATTAGCAGCTTAGTAAGCAATGCATAAGGGAAACTGCCAATGTGATTGAAATTGGGACTAACCATATACCTCTCAAAACCAAGGTTCAAATAAAATCAAGCACTTTAACAGAAGGGAAAAATTGGAGGGGCCCACAGAAATGATCTTTGGGCCACATTTCAGACTGTGATGTGCCTTAGTATAGAATTTATCTCTTTTACTTACTTAGAACAGAGAAAAAGCAAATCAGCTCTACAATCAGTCTCACACACCTGAGTTATGTCCCTGAGGATGGACACTCAGTTGGCACACTAATAATTGCTTTTAATACAAAAAAAATATCAAATGCACCAGTACAGGGTGAGAAAGACTCATCTTGAGAGCAATTAAGGCAAACAAATTTTTAAAAAAGATCTAGGGGTTTGTGTGGGACCACAAGCTGAATGTGCAGGAATAATGTAATGTGTATGTCAAGAAATTTTAATGATCTCAGGCTGCATCAATGAAAATAATAACAAGACTACAAAAGTACCTTCCATACATGTTCTATTGCAATAGTTTATCATGACATGGAGGTAGCTAAAGATGGTTCAACACTCAAAGTATTCCTAATTTCAGATAACATTGTGCTATAGAATGCTACAAAGCAGAGCTATAGCTAAGGAAGTCTCACTAAGGCCTTGTCTTAGAGCACCAAAATGCAAGAGGTACTGGGCACTCCTGTAACCTTTGAGCAGTACAGAAATAACTGAACTTAGCATTTAGGCAGAAAGGAAAATAGTTAAAATAGGAAGCTACCACATAATATTTCCTCCCCATGTGTTATCACTTCAGGTGAATTCTTCCCTCTCCATCCATGCTACCTTATTTTCCTAACCTTTATTATAGTTTCAAAGTAATCCATAGAAGTTAATTTGAGGGCATGTTGATATCACTAAAAGTATTCAAGCAGAGCCTGAATGAATACTGGGATACTATGAAATGTTATTTTTGCATTTGGGTCTTGATCTATATCTGGCCACTGGACCCATATGGCTCTGGAGAAGAAGGTGAGGCTGGTGACTGCACAACCCTCCCTCACTTAAATCCAATTCACTTGCATGTCATGGCATCACTCCCTCATATCATGGTCCACGAAGGACAAACAACAGCAATAAAGGAATAGATTAGATGATCTGAAGATAAAAGTCCCAAATCTAAGAGTCTATGATTTCATGAAATTTTAAGTTATGTCTTCCTAGAAGACAGCTTCCTCACCTACAGATTGACAACACTTGTCTAAACACCTCTTAGCTGACTTTGAACTTTAGATTTCTATGAGTTCTATTATTTCTGTACAACAAAACTGCGATTCTCCAAAAATTTCAAAGGGCCTCAGCAAAGCTTGTTACTATGACTAAACAACCAAAAACAACCCCCCGCAAACATTTAATCATTCCAATATGATTTAATAATAGCTGGAATAGGTTTTCATTATATGACAAGGAGTAAGGCTATTCTCAAAATTGGTGATAGGATAAAATGACTTAATTGGTCTTGGCTCATCTTTATTTTTTTAAAACTTTTTAAAGTTTCCCATTTCCTTGCCATATTAATCTCCCAAGAAAGAGATATGTTCCTTATAGAAGGAAGCTTACGGGCAAAGAGTTGATTGGGAGAGTACCTGAATAAACTCAAACCACTTCTATGATGAAAAATTGACTATTTTTTGGCTCACATGGTTTTCCAGTCATATGCTTAAGCAGATTTTTCAGGGAAAGTGGATCAGTGATAGTAATCATTCATGTTTCTATAGCACAGTAAGGTTTACAAAGCACATTACTCCCAACTCTGTCAGGAAAGTAATGCCCCCACTTCATAGATGAAGAAGCTTAGGCACATAGAGATTCAGGGCTTGCTCAGAGGTTACAGAGGGACTAAGATTTGAATGGAAGTGTTTTGAATCTAAGACCAAAACTCTGCTTTATATCACATGACCAATCCATTCAATTCAGGTCTGTCAAAACCACTGAATTGATGACTGTTTCTCATCTTTCAAATATGAACAATGTTTGTATTAAGCCAATATGTCCTTTGGTTAAGCTCCAATTCAGAGATGATAATTTAAAAAGAAAAGTTAGGTAAGAATTAATCTGCTACCCTTGTTCCTTTGCTTCAGATCTCTCTTGTTCTTTTTTTTTTCTCTAAAACTAAACTTGTTCCCCAGAAAATCAATTTTCAAGAACATAATCTGATCTCCCAGTGATCTTCATGTTTCCTGACTTCACAGTCAGAAAAGCCAGGGAGACTGACATCATCCTTTGAGCTTAGTCATTTAAAGGCAAGTCCCAGTGCTCCAGAAGCACTTGAATTTTTGGATCATTTCCTTGGACCCCTAGTGAGGGGACCTGTTCTGATCCTAGAGTCAGCCAAGGAGAAAACAGGCCGGTACTGGGCAATTTTCTGCTGCCAAGCATTACCATGCCTTGATCCAACCTAATAATTTTTAATCACCATTTAAACAAAAGCTGTATTTTTTTAAAATAATCTGCCTTTGAATCTAGTTGTAGTACTCTGAAGTGAATCTGTTTGTATTATTTCTTACCATTTTAAAAATAATATTTGCTTTCCATGGAAAAGAAAATGTATGAATATTTGCAGGCAAATTGCTTTCCTGGGCTCCAGATGCCTCCAATAATGTCAACATTTTCTTGTTTGTTGTAGCAATCTTCTGTATATGAGTGAGTGATTGTGTGTGTGTATGTGTGTGTCTATTTTCCTTCCTTGTTTTCTGTGTCTCTGTCTTGCTGTCTCTGTCTCTCTCTCTCTCCTTGTTTCCATGTCTCTCTTTAACTCTCTGTGTCTCTGTCTCTTTCTTTAGAAAATCTTCTCTAGGAAAAGAGGATGGATTTGCTTTCCTTGTTCCATTTGTATCCTCATGTTTTGCCCCCTTTATTCTAGCTATACATATACCCTGAGACTGTATACTGATCTAACAAAAAGACTCCACTAATTAAAGCATGTCTGAATGAGTGTGGTGTCTGCTGGCTCCTTCTGTCTCAGAAATCTCAAGAAAAATCCTTTCAATTACCAAGTAAATATGCACAACTATTGTACCATGTCATCACCACCAACCACAGCCAAATTCAAAGTGTGTTCCCCTTTGAATGCTCAACCTCCTTGTCTTTGATTTCCATCTTCCTTCCTTGATTAGTAGAAGCCAGGCCCCTTGGAGCTCAGGGACTGCACAGGAGAGCTCTTGGGGAGCAGAATCTTAGCTAGACTTGAAATGATTCACATAAGACGAGTCACAGCATGTTTTTGAAACAGTCATATTTAATACTCGGAGATTAAAGCCCACATGTCACACAAATAAAAAACTGTACTTCACAAAATAAAAGAGGATATCATGATTATATGATCGTTTAGAGTCCCCATCCAAACTTGCAGACTTATCTCACAGCAGTGTGGACACACAAATAGCTCTTCTATTGTCTCAAAGCAGCAGGCTCCATTTTTTTACCCAGACACAGGAGGACTCTACAGGCATCTATTGCCATTTTCCTCATCCCCATCTTGGAGAAGCTTCAGCTGTTTGCTTGAAAGGAGCATTGGTTGACTGGGTTACGAAAAGTTAAGGATTGGGAAACCATTAACACATTTACTTTGGAATTCTGTTTTCATCTAGTATAAAAGGAAGGACCCTAAACTGGTGGATCATAATGCCTGAGTTCAAGTTCCTGATCTGGCACTTCCTAGCTTTGAGACAGTGGACAATTCATTCAGCCAATTGATTATGGTTGTTGTTCAGTCATGCAATAATGTCCAACTCTTTGTGACCCCATGGACCATCACACACCCAGGTCCTCCTCTCCTCTAGTATCTCCCAAAGTCTGTCCAAGCTCGTGTTCATTGCTTCCACGACACTATTTATCCATCTCATCCTTTGTTGGCAAGGTGATGTCTCTGTTTTTCAGTACACTGTCCAGATTGCCATAGCCTCCCTTCCAAGGAGCAAGTGTCTTAACTTCATGGCTTCAGTCGCCATCTGCAATGATCTTTGAGCCCAAGAATATAAAATCTGACACTGCTTCCATTACTTCTCCCTCTACTTGCCAGCAAGTGATGGAATTAGTTATCATGATCTTAGTTTCTTTTAAAAAGCTTCAAGCCAGCTTTTACAATCTCCTCTTTTACCCTCAACAAGAAGCTTCTTAATTCTTCACTTTTCTGCCATCAGAGTTGCATCATCTGCGTATCTGAGTTTGTTGATATTCTCCAGGCAACCTTAATTCCCATTTTAATTCATCCAGCCTGGCATTTCACATGATGTACTCTGCATATACGTTAAATAAATAAGGTGATAATATACAGCCTTGTTGTACTTCCACCAATCAGTTGTTCCATGCTTGGTTCTTACTATTGCTCCTTGGCCCACATACAGATTTCTCAGGAAAGAAGTAAGATGATCTGGTGACCCCTTCTCCTTGAGGACTTTGCCACATTTTGATGTGATCCACACAGTCAATACACACTTATTAAGTTCTTACTTTGTGCCAACCACTATGCTAAGTTCTGGGGATATGAAGAAAAGTAAGACAGTCTCTGTCAACTTCAACTATGTGGGTAAAATATCTATATATAGCAAAGAAACAGCTAGATTAGGTAGGTATAGTTAAAAGAGCAATGCAGCTACACTCAGAAGTTCTGGGTTCAAATCCTGCCTCTGCTATTACCATGTATGTGATATTGAACAAACCATCTAACCTTCAGAGGTATCAGTTACCCCATCTATAAACTGAGGATTCCATCAAAAGCCACGTTTAAATCTACAATTTTAGAGTATGTTGCATCTCTAATATTCTATTATATTCTCTTCTGTTCTAATTCATAGCACAATGGTTGGCACACAGTGAGCTTTTAATAAGTGCATCTGGGGCAGCTAGGTGGCACAGTGGATAGAGCAGCACCCCTAGAGTCATGAGAACCTAAAATACTTAATAGCTGTGTGACCCTGGGTGAGTCACTTAACCCCAATTGCCTACCCCCTCCCAAAAATGCTTCTTAATCTTTTCTACTCTTGCTTGGACTTTGGTGGAATGATAAAAAGAGAATCAGGATGTTTAGGGGACAAGTTGACCACCCTTTATCTTCTCTTCTGGCACTATGCTGACCAACCATTATCTGTCATGGACCAGGAACATGAAAATATCTTTTTAACATGCCTAGAGCCAACTAAAATGTTGCTCAGTCCATTTAGACACTTCAAAAAGAAGTAGCAAATCCTGATACAGACCTGACTTTTTACTAACTAGCTGTGTGGCCTTAGAAAAACCACTCAACTTCTCATCTGTCAAGTCAGAGTCATTGCTGTCCCTACCTACTTTGCTATCTTCACTCAGTTAACTATTAAGAACCTACTATAGGCCAGGCATTAAGCTAGACACTGGGAATTCAAAGAAAAATACAAACACCCTCAAGGAGCTTACACTCTATGGGGGGGGAACAACATGGTATAAAATAATAGGGTCACAGCTAAAGAACTTGAACAGAACAAAGAGACCATTCTAAATCCTTAATTTTACAAAGTCATCATGTGACTTGCCCAGGGTCACTCAAGCAGAACAGAAATGCAAATTTTCCTAACACTAAATCCCGGATTCTTTCCCCTGTGCCTTGTTGCCTCTTTATGTATGTACATCAAATCACTCTGAAAAGTAGAGTGGGCTATACAAAGAGTAGCTATTATCATCACTAGACATACAGCTTAAAACAACTCTCTGTCTCAGTTTCCATAGTTACAAACCACACTTGGAAATACTGTCCTAGTTTGATAACTATTGAAGAAAAGTTAATGTCTACCAAAAAAAAAAAACTTTTACAAGGCAGCTAGGTAGTACAGTGGATAGAACACAAGACCTGGAGTCAGGAAGACTATTCTTCATGAGTTTAAAGCCTGTCTCAGACATTTACTAGCTGTGTGACCCTGGGCAAGTCACTTAACCCCATTGGCCTCAGTTCTTCATCTGTAAAATGGGCTGGAGAAGGAGGAAAGGGCAAACCACTCCAGTATCTTTGCCAAGAAAACCCCAAATGGGTTCACAGAGTTGGACACGACCAAAAAATGACTCAGGAGCAACAACAAAACAACTAATTCTGAGGATGTAAATGTTATATCTAGGTAAAGTGCCATACTTACTATGACTAGAGTGTTTTCTTAATTTTTTCTTTTTCTTTTCTTTTTTTTCTGGAGTATCTTTCCTTTTCCTTCTCTATTTGGATTTGCACTAAGCAAAGTCACATTTCTGGAGGGAGCTGTGATTTGAACAATATTATCTGAGTATGACAAAATCAAAACAGGGACCTTATCAGTTACCATCAAGAATCACCAGGGAACCTCTTTTTTCAAATACCCCTAGAAGGAGTAAAATACCAAGGCTTTATTAATACAAGGAATTAAATATTCATTCATGAGATATAACACTGAGGTTTGGTGCGATGAGATCCGTGTTTGGATGCAAAAAAATAAATAAATAAATAGCAGCATACAACATTGTAGATCAAGGAGCTGTTCTCCTGTGAGAAAATCCCCAAACTAGAGAGAAGAAATCTAATGTAAGGCATTTGGATTAGGATAGCTGTCTCCATCTATCACAGGAACCAAAGCTATATTGTGATGAGTATATTGTAGATTGCCCAGCCTACAGGAAGGAATGTGTTCAAGAATCTGATGACAAAGTTGTCACTGAAGCAAGATGTAGTTGTGGTGGGAACTGGAAGCTTGGGGCTACCTAGAGCTTGACAATTTAGGCAGGTGGCAGCAGCAGAGATCACAAGGAACAAGGAATCTTGGGCTTGAGGCCACTTCAGAGTAAGTTTTCTTACTGACCTCAGAATTCCATCCTCATTGCCAACTGTCTTCATGCCACTGAGCGAGGATTCAGGATTCCAAAGTACAGCACCAGGAAGCACAGAGAAGGGAGTTAGGAGACAGGAAAGAAAGCCAGCCTGCTTTGTTCATAATAAGAAAGGGAAAATAAAAAGGATGGAAACAGACCTGCCAGGGGCTCTGGGTGGAATTAGGCATGCCAAAAGTAGTAAAATGAGGTGCATTTTTATTGAGTTTTTATCCTGGTTAAATAAGGAGAAGGAATTGGGGAAAGGCAGTAGAAACCTGGGACCTGGGGATTAGTGCTGATTCATGCTGGAGGTATGCTGGAGGAGGGTCATGCTGTGGTAAGTGGCTGCTAGCTGATATTCAAACTCTGCACTATTAGGAAAAGTGGCTTTCAGCCATTTTTGTGGGCTTTGACAAGTCATTCTTTGACCCTTCCAGTCTGGCCTTGGCACACCCATCAGTTTCTACAATAGTCCTATTGGGATCTTCTGCTTACAGACATCTACTAGATCCCTGACTGCTGAAACAAACACAGCTCTCACTCTGGGAATCTCATCAAGATTAGTGAGTAGCTTTACATCCAGCCTACTAGCTCTAGCTGGCCCTAGCCACCTTTGTCAGCTGCCCTGATACCACCAGCATATCCTCCAGCACTGCCTCTCCCGTTTCAAGCTTTGGAATCAATCAAAGCGCAATTCTACTCCCCTACGGGTTATTCACCATTTCCACGAATTTCCCTTCCTTTCCTATGTGTCTCCTTCCTTGATTGGAACATAATCTCCTTAAGGACAAGGACTATTTATTTGACATCTATCTGTCTTTAATAAGTTCAGGACACGAGGCTTAGACAAACTACCCACAAAACTGAAAGATATGGTAGATGTGACTGTTGAATCACTGTCTGTGATCTTTGAGAAAAGGAAAAATGCCACAGGACTGGAAATGGACATATCTCTTTATTTTCACAAAGGTGGAAAGTAAGCCTGAGAGCTTGACTTTGATTTGTGACAATTTTCTTGAATTTGTTGTTAAGAGGATGGTTTGTGAATATGAAGAAAATAAACGGTTATCGCTATGAACCAACATAGATTCATAAAGTACCAATCACGTCAGACCAAGTACATTTCCTTTTATGACACAGTTATTAGACTAGCAGATAAAAAAGTCTCAAATATAGTAAATTCTGGATTTCAACAAGACATTTCAGTCTCTCATGTTATCCTTGTAGACAAGATGGCAACATGTGTCCTGGGTGATAGTACAGTTATTTGGAATTGAAGAGCTAGACTAAAAGAGTAGAAGGTAGTGGATCAATGCTAGTTTGAAGAGAGGTCCATTCAACACTTTTGTCAGTGATTTGGACTAAAGCATAAGTGGCATGCTTATTAAATGTATGGAGGCACCCAGCCCCGAGTAATTGCTAGTATGGTAGATGATGATAGATGACATAACTGGAATCCAAAATGATGTAAACAGGCTAAAACAAAGATTCAAATCTAGTGAAATAAAGTTTAGTCAGAATATATACAGAAGAGAGAAGAAGGAAATTCCAAAAATGACTGGGCAGTTTTGTTACTATTTTGCATGTTTAAAAAAAAAAACAACTAGATAACAGGTCACAATCTCATGTAAAAAATAAATTAGAAGTAAAGTAAAAACCTGAACTTGTATTTAAAAAATCAGCTGAATAAACTCAGGATAAGGAGGAATGGATCAACAGTAGTTCATATCAGAAGACCTGGGGGTTTAAGTGGAATACAGTTTAACATTAGTTAGTCATATGGTGTGGCAGCCAAAAAAAGATGGATTCAACCAGTGTCTAAAATAAGGGTTATAGCCCTGATGTACTCTTTCCTGGACTGATAATATCTTGAGTATTATGTTCAGTTCTGGGAACCAAATTTGGCAACCTGGAGTGAGCCTAGAGCAGAATGACCAGGATATTGAAGGGACTTGAATCATTCTGTACATGGAAAATTTAAAAGAGTGTAGAAGTGAGAGTTAACAAGGAAAAGTACAAACTTAGGTATAACATTTTCACTGTTGGAATTTTTTAGAGGTTTTCTTTATTCTTTTTTTGGTAGGAATATATGCTGCTGGTTCTCAGCTAGTAGAAATAGGAGCAATGGATGGAAATTGAAGAAAGACAGGTTTTGGTTTGATATGAGGAAAGAAGCTTTCTCACAATTAATGCTGTCTCAATAATGAAGGGAACTGCTCTAGAGAGAGGTGACATTCCCCTCCTGAAGATCTTTAGCAATGGTGAAATTGCTTTTCAGGGATGTTATAGTACAAAGGTTCCCATTTAATTGGTTCTAGGAGTTCATGCTAAAATTTTTAAAAGATCCCTTAAGCAGTAAATAATTACCCATTTATGTTACAAATATATTTTTACTCTATGATGACACACGTGTTCATTTTTGATTCACTCTGATTTTGTTCCTGTAGCAATTTGAAACCATCACGATCCTGTGATGAAGATTTGGGTGTTTGTGCAGTGATTGCATCAAACTCTTACTGCTTCTGACTAAGTGCCACATATTCTTGAAGTTTCTCACCTGTCATCAAACTATTTCCAAACCACAATAAGGCTTCAACATTTGAACACAAACCAGTTTTTAACAGATGGTCAAATGTAAGTGTACTTTTATTTGTGTTATGTCTACTGCAACAGAGTAGCTACTCTTATTCCCCTCAGTTACTTTGTAATCTTACATAATTAGTTACGTAATCATGTGATCAAGATGTTTGTGTTCTTGCAAGCTCACATGTCAGGCTATTTCAAAATGATAATTGCTGGGCATGTGCATAACAAATTGTCTTGAAACTATCAAGTAGCATCACACACACGTTCTTCAGATACAAACCTTGTATTTTCTCTCCTTGTAGTGTTAAGGCTGATTTCCGATTTAAAATTATTTTCCTCTTTTGCTACTATTCTTCTGTCTGGGAGATTTTCAGAAAAGCTGGTTAACAATGCTGAATAGTCATTCAGTACAATTTCTGTTAGTATATAGGCAGTGTGCCAAAGTTACAAGAGAAGGGGGTCACCTCTAAATGGATTCTTTCTTTACAAAGGTTAGTTTATATGTAAACATTGTTTAAAGTGAAACTATCTCTCTTTATATATATATATATATATATATATATATATGCATACATATACATATATACATATATGCGTGTATATACACATAATATGATTAATTTTTAATATATTTACCATTTAACCTAGCACTTGTCATTATTCAGTAGAAAAGTAAATATTTTATATTGTAACCAGCTTTTAATTTTCATTGATTGGTTACATAGCCATTTCCTCCAGAGTCCATGTAAGCTGGTTATGACAGTGTTTTGCTTTGTAGAAATGTCCCAATGCCAGTCTACTGTTAAGAAACAAAATCATTTTGAGGAGTAGACATTTGCTTCCATTTTACTAATTCAGTGTCTTAATATATTTAACAAGTATTGAATGTAAACATGAAATTTGTTTAAAAATATTTTTATTTTTTTAAAATTATAGCAGGCCCATTTGAATTAAGACTAGTAGTATGTGAGATAAAGAATGTTAAAAACATGTTAATGAAGAATCTCAAAATATTCATTAGATTCAGCATACTGTGATCAGGAAATTTTATTGAATGACTTTCATTAAGTCATTCGATAAGGACACAATTCTGAAATAATACCCAAAAAATGTGCAAGATACCTGTATTATGATAAGCTTGAAGAAGAAGAAGAAATAAAACAAAGAATATATTAAATTCTATTTTTCATTTCTTGGAGATAATGAATATCTATGACCTAAATGTGTAATTTATGGAATAGTACTTATAAAGAGCAGCTTCGCCTTTTTCTGGACATTTACAATCAAAGCATGAAAGTTATGTTGCTAACTTTATTTTTCTAAATAGATTTTAAAATGCACTATTAATTCATTTTTTTGTGAATAAACAAGAAAGGAGAAATAAGGTTGAGACTTCAATATAACATTCAAAAAAAAGTTTGTCATGTACCAAAGCAATTGTCAAGTGTACATGTGGACAGGACTCGGTTAAGAAGTCAGAAATGATACATGTTTCTAACAATACGGTGTCTCATCAGATACATGATATGACTGATATTGTTGAATCAGTTATTGTAGAAAGAATGCCAAAAAGTGACCCACGAACTTTGCAATTAGGTGAAATAACTAATGTTTGTCACCTAGCCATTTTAATTATAAGATACCCTCATGATGGTAAATTGGAAAAGAATATGCTGTTTTGTTGTAATCTAACAAAAGAACTGTGGAAGACATTTTTCATTTAATTAATTTGTACTTTAAAGAAAAAAAATCAGTTGGCCCTCTTGTAGAATTTACACAGATGGTGAAAAATCAATGACTGAGAAATTTGGGGGTGTTGTTTTGTGTATTAAAAAAATGAATGCAAATATAGTCTCAATACCCTGCAGCATATACCAACAAGTTTTGGCATAAAAGAGAATACCATAACAACTTAAAAGTGTGTTAGATGATTCTGTCAAATTAATTCATTTTATAAAAAATCAAGACCCGCTAACTCTTGATGGTTTACCATTTTATGCAGAGAGGGGTAACAATCATGTTCTACTTCTAAAACACACAGATGTCAAGCAACTTTCCTATGACAGAGCTATCACTCATCCATTTGGATTGAGAGAAGTGTTCGTTGTCTTCTTCACTGCTCATCCTTGAGTGTTCGAGTAATATGACATGACTGAAAACATATCTTTTTAAAAAGAATGGTTGAACTCAACAAATCATGAGATAATGAAAATGCAAATGTATTCAATGTTCAAGACAAATTTAAAACTATGATTAACAAGCTAAAATTTTGAAACCACAAACTAGAGAACAGTATCGAGTACTTCATGATATAATTTCCTATTACAGAATGAACTATCTCTGGATAAATCTGTGAAGAAAGACTTCAGAGATCATCTAAATTTTTTTAAGGTGAATTTCATTGGATATTTTCCTGAAATTTCCAACAAATTAAACTGGATTATTAACCAATATAATATGTTTTTTGCATTTCTGGCTGATGAATTAACAATGGATGAAAAGTAAAATTTAACTGATGTCAATAGATTAGAACTACAAATATCAGTCAGAATTACAGTTAATTATTTTTCTAAAAATGAGATGAATGCCAAAGTCTCAGCAAGAGAGATTTTAAAATCTTCATGCCGTGTTCAACCACATACTTGTGTGAGCAAAGATTTTCACTAGATTATTGTTTTTTTTTCATTTTGAATCATTTACTTATTTAATATTTTTAGTTTTTAGCATTTTCACAAGATTATGAATTATATATTTTCTGCCCATTTCTACCCTTCCCCCCACTCCAAGATGGCATACATTCTGATTGCCCCATTCCCGAGTCAACCCTCCCTTCTGTCACCCCACTCCTCCCCCATCCCCCTGTCCCTTACTTTCTTGTAGGGCAAGATAGATTTTTATGCCCCATTGCCTGTATATCTTATTTCCTACTTGAGTGCAAAAACTTGTTTTTTGAACATTTGCTTTTAAAACTTTGAGTACCAAATTCTCTCCCCTCTTCCCTCCCCACTCCACCTCCCTAAGAAGGCAAGCAATTCAATGTAGGCCACAAGTGTGTCATTGTGCAAAATCTTTCCATAATGCTCATGTTGTGAAAGACTAACTATATTTTGCTCCTTCCTATCTTATCCCCCTTTACCCAATTTTCTCCCTCGACCCTGTCCCTTTTTGAAAGTGTTTGTTTTTGATTACCTCCTCCTCCCTGAGCCCTCCCTTCTATCATCCCCCCTTTTTTATCTCCTTCCTCATTCTTTCCTGTGGGATAGTATGCCCAATTGAGTGTGTATGTTATTCCCTCCTCAGGTCAAATCTGATGAGAGCAAGAGTCACTCATTCCCCCTCACCTACTCCCTCTTCCCTCCCAACAGAACTGCTTTTTCTTGTCACTTTTATGTGAGATATTTTACCCCATTCTGTCTCTCCTTTTCTCCCTCTCTCAACAGATTCCTCTCTCATCCCATAATTGGATTTTATTTTTTTTTTTAGATATCATTCCTTTATATTCAACTCACCCTGTGCAACTCCCTTCAGCTATCCTAATACTGAGGTCTGAGGTCTCATGAATTATACACTTCATCTTTCCATGTAGGAAAGTAAACAAAACAGTTCAACTTTAGTAAGTCCCTTATGATTTCTCTTTCTTGATTACCTTTTCATGCTTCTCTTGATTCTTGTGTTTGAAAGTCAAATTTTCTATTCAGTTCTGGTCTTTTCACTAAGAATGCTTGAAAGTCCTCTATTCTATTGAAAATCCATATTTTGCCTTGGAGCATGATACTCAGTTTTGCTGGGTAGGTGATTCTTGGTTTTAATCTTAGCTCCATTGACCTAAAGAATATCATATTCCAAGCCCTTCAATCCCTTATTGTAGAAGCTGCTAGATCGTGTGTTATCCTAATTGTGTTTCCACAATACTCAAATTGTTTCTTTCTGGCTGCTTATGTTATTTTCTCCTTGATCTGGGAGCTCTGGAATTTGGCGACAATATTCCTAGGAGTTTTCTTTTTGGGATCTTTTTGAGGAGGTGATCTGTGGATTCTTTCAATTTCTATTTTACCCTCTGGCTCTAGAATATCAGGGCAGTTCTCCTTGATAATTTCTTGAAAGATGATATCTAGGCTCTTTTTTGGATCATGACTTTCAGGTAGTCCAATAATTTTTAAATTATCTCTCCTGGATCTATTTTCCAGGTCAGTGGTTTTTCCAATGAGATATTTCACATTGTCTTCCATTTTTTCATTCCTTTGGTTTTCTTTTATAATTTCTTGATTTCTCATAAAGTCATTAGCTTCCACTTGCTCCAGTCTAATTTTTAAGGTAGTATTTTCTTCAGTGGTCTTTTGAACCTCCTTTTCCATTTGGCTAATTCTGCTTTTCAAGGCATTCTTCTCCTCATTAGCTTTTTGGAGCTCTTTTGCCATTTGAGTTAGTCTATTTTTTAAGGTGTTGTTTTCTTCAGTATTTTTTGGGGTTTCTTTAGCAAGTCATTGACTTGTTTTTCATGGTTTTCTCGCATCTTTCTCATTTCTCTTCCCAATTTTTCCTCTACTTCTCTAACTTGCTTTTCCAAATCCTTTTTGAGCTCTTCCATGTCCTGAGACCAGTTCAGGTTTTTCTTGGAGGCTTTTGATGTAGGCTCTTTGACTTTGTTGACTTCTTCTGGCTGTATGTTTTGGTCTTCTTTGTCACCAAAGAAAGATTCCAAAGTCTGAGTCTGAATGTGAGTCCATTTTTGCTGCCTGGCCATGTTCCCAGCCAACTACTTGACCCTTGACTTTTTTGTTGGGGTATGACTGCTTGTAGAGCAGAGAGTATTTTGTCCCAAGCTTGAGGGGCTGCACCATTGTTTTCAGAGCTATTTCTACACAGCAAGCTCTGTCACACCAGTGCTCCTCCTCCTCCAAGAACCTCGGACTGTGACTCAGATCTTAAGCAGGCTCTGCACTCCTGCTCTGATCTGCAGCTTAATTCCTCCCACCAGGTGGGCCTGGGGCCAGATGCAATTGCAGCTGTAGTTCTGTCCTCAGAGCTGCACCACCTCCCCTGCCCCTGGGGTGGTGGCTGAAGGAGAACTCCTTTCACTCTGTCCCAGCAGCTTTTCCCACTAACCTTCTCTGTTGTCTTTCGTGTTTGTGGGTTGAGAAGTCTGGTAACTGCCACAGCTCACTTATTCAGGGTGCTAGGGCCTGTTCTGCCTGGCTCCCGGTCTGGTTGGTCCTGGAGCACCCCACACTGGGCTCTGCTCCACTCTTTTCCCAGCTCTGTTCCACAGACCTTACCCAGTGACCATCCAGGCTGTCCTGGGCTAGAGCCCTGCTTCCCTCTGCTATTCCATGGGTTCTGCAGCTCTAGAATTTGTTCAGGGACATTTTTTATAGGTTTTTGGAGGGACCTGGGGGGGGGAGCTCATGCAAGTCCCTGCTTTCCAGCCTCCATCTTGGCCTCACCCCTTACAGTATTGTTTTAAATCAAAATACAGAAATAAATTCTATATAGCCCCAGACTAAAGACCGCATTCTGTTTAGTGCTCAGCTAAAGATTGACAACTTTTAGTCAATTAAAAAAAATCCATCAAAGTTAGGTTTCTATGTGATTACAATATTACAATAAACATTTTTGAAGTTATGACATATTTTATTAAAATAGTAATATTCAACAAAATTTGTAAAATAAGGAATTTTAATATGCATAGACGTCTTGCTGTATTGCTCCTTTTAATTCTTATAAAATATCCCACAAAATATTCATAATTAATTTAAAATTAGAACTTTATAATTTTATATAAAAATTTACACATAAACAAAATAAAATTTATATTTATATTTATAATTACATAATATAAATTTTAATTTGGAGCTTTGGGGTCAAAAGTTAGCACTTGATGACTAGTATAAGTGGGGCAGCTTGGTGGCACAGTGGATAGAGTGCCAGACCTGAAGTCAGGAAGATTCTTTTTCCTGAGGTCAAATATGGCCTCAGACTTAATAGCTGTGTGACCCTGGGCAAGTCACTTAATGCTATTTGTCTCAGTCTTCTCATCTGTAGAATGAACTGGAGAAGGAAACAGCAAGCCACTCCAGTATCTTTGCCAAGAAAACCCCCAAAGGGGTCATGAAGAGTTAGACATAACTGAAAAATGCCTGAACATCTTCAATTACCCTGGGAACTTACAACACATTTTGTTGTTATTGAAAGAAGTTCATAGAACAAAAAATGTTGGGAACTCTTGTTGTGGAGGAAATTACTGCTCTGAATCAGATGGAGCTTGAGATTACTTTCAACTTTGAAATTTTATAGATCTATAACAACAACTTAGATGCAATAAAGCATGCTTTATAGTGAATTGTCCTTGGAGTCAACCAAACCTGAAATCTAGCACTGTCAGAGACATATACTAGCTTTGTGTCCCTTGGCATATCAATTAACCTCTCAGGACCCAAGAAAATACAAAAGACTAAATTGTTCTGAAAGTATTGATCCTTCCTCACCATGAACACCCTATACCAATGAACTCAGATTTGGTTAAGACTATATACACATATATACATATGTGTATATATATATATATATATATATATATATATATATATATACACACACACACATATATACATATGTGTATATATATACACACACATACACATATATGTATATATTCTGTATATAAATAATATCATATATGTTATATATCATATATCACTGTTCATGAGTTTATCTTTTTTTAAATTTTAGTTTACAAGAAAGTCCTGGTTTATAAGATAAAACTAGATGTCTATAAAAGGAAAGCTGAGTGACTGAAAAGAAAAAAAATATTCAAGAGGAAAAGGCAAAAGGAAATGAAAACATAATTCCCCATCCCCATTTTTGTCTGATGGCCAGTCTTTGCTAACTGAAAAAAAAGACAACTAAAAACTGACAGAATTTCTTGCTGAGAGTATCTGCATCTCGCATCTTGCTCTGCCCCGCCCCCAAATTTTGACTACTTTTTCTCCCCTTCAAATGGTCAGGGTGTTGAATGACTCTTAACTCTAGGATCTAGGAAAAAAGTTCAGGAAATGGCTGCTTTCCTCATTTTAGCTTTGTAATGGAGGCTAGATAATCACCAATTTCATTCCTTTCTGTCTCTTAACCAACAGGCTGCTACAGCTTGAGAGAATGAAACATTGAACCCAGGGGATTAACAACATACATCAGCAGCTTGGGTGGATTTTAGTTTTTCACAGCTTCCTACACTGGGAGGCCTAAACTCCACAAATATCTTCATCCTCCCACCCCCTCCACCCCTTTTATTTAAACAAGCATGATTTAGTATGGGGGGGGGCAATGAAAGATTGGATTCGAAAAAGAGGAAGGATTTAGAGACATAGGAAGCAGCTTAAGTATCTCAATTTTCCCTCTGTGTGTGTGTTTTTTTAATGAAAGAGGTTCTCAACTTAATCGGCTAGTGTCTTTTATTAAAAGCTATAGGCCTAGGAAGAAAGAAATGATGTTACATTTTATAATGATAGTCTGAAGGACATTGTCAGCTACAATAAGCCCTCAAACAATGCCTTTTCCCTAACATTTATTTTTTTCTTTCATGATGTTACTAAGTACAAGGGTTGTCTCCTACCTTACCTCCCTAGTTCCATTCCTTCACTGTCATTCTATCAACAAGAGAGAATTTCTGGTAATTCTAGAGCAAGGAAATTTTAGAAATCCAGGATTTTGTGTTGTTTCCCATACTAAAGAATCTGAATAGATAGATATCCTCGTTTTCTACTACAAATCTGAATGACTTTGAGTAAAAAGTGGTGGAAGCCTAGGTTCTAATTTCATCATTGTCATAAATTAATTGGATGATTTGTGGGAAGGACCTCAAACTCTGTGCCTATTTCTTTATACATAAAATAAGAAAATGATACCTGTCCATCAAACAATATATGCATATGTATTTATCTATCCCTGTACCTACAGACAAGTAGATACATGCATACGTAGGCATATATATGTATATATATATATGTATATACATATATATGCATATGTGCATGTGTGTCTATAACCAACATGAGTGTGTGTATGTATACAATTAACTAATTAACTAATGAACTTGCAAAAGGAAATCCTATGGAAAACTAGAAACAAAGCTGTGGCCTATTGAATGAGTAATGGCTGCATAAATTGTAGTATATTAGTGCAACAAAACATTAATATCCTGTAAAAAATAATGAATGTAAGAAGTTCATAGACACATGGGATAACTTTTATGAAGTGATTTTATTGTCATTGTTCAATCATTTCAATCAGGTCCAACACTTTGTTTGGGGTTTTCTTGGCAGAGATCCTGGAGCGGTTTGCCATTTCTTTCTCCAGTTCATTTTACAGATGAGGAACTGAGGCAGAAAGGATTAAGTGACTTGGCCAGGGTCATACAGCTAATAATTGTCTGAGGCTGGATTTAAACCCATGAAGATAGGTCTTCCTGATTCCAGGCCCAGAACTCTATCCACTTCACCAGATATTCACATAAAGTTTTCTTTTCATCAAGTCTATGCCTCCGGAGAATTGGTGAGAATGAGGGGTGTCGCATGCTCCCATACTATCTGAGTAGAGAGATGTAGAGAGATGAGAAATGTTCGAAAGAATATCCAGGCCTTTTGTATCAATTGAAAGCCTTTGATACAAGGGTTAGTGTCAAGTTGTTCTCTTAAAAAGGTCCTCCAAGTTTGCAGGTCCCTTAGCAATGAATGAATGTACCTGTCCCTCCATGACCCTGCTTAATTATTTTTAGCTATTTTTTCCATTTTGATGGGCATGATCCAGTACCCCAAAATTGTTTTAATTTGATTCTCTTTATCACTGAAGTTGAGTATTTTTTCAAATGATCATTAACAATTTATAATCTTCTTTTTTGAAAATTGCCTATTCATATTCTTTGACCGTTTGTTCACTGTGAACTAGGAATTAACACTGTTGCTTCATTTCCAATCTTAATCTTTCTAATATATCTTTTTCCTCTCTTTTTACACTTAACTAAAATTTCTAGTATTGAGTCTCAGATTGGCAACCAAGTAGGGAAGACAGATTCCTTGGGTCCTACTAATTAGGCCTATTTGCAGGAGAGTTGTGACTCCAGACCTAACGAGTTCAGGTGAGCATGAGGTAGAAGAGAATAGGGCCCTTTACCTTCCTCTGGATCCCCAAACTGGTCCAACAGGGAGATGGGAGAGGATCATTGATGGTAGAGGGAGGCAACATACCTGGCCCAAGACAGTTCTGGCTCCAAGATACCAAGGCTACCATTCCAGACCGTGAAAGCCCCAAAGCAGCAGCTATTATTAAAATCTCCCTGAATGCAAGTTTTTCGCTCTTCAATCATTATCTTTGGTGATATGGAGAAGGGCTAGAATGGAGTTTCTTGACCAGTAAGAGTTGACTCACTGCTTGTGCAAGGAGGCGGTGGGGTGCTATGATCCAGAACACAATAAGCCAATCACCAAAAGCATTCATTCTCAACCAGTATTTTCTGGTTCTAAATCTGTGGTCCTATGAATCCTCATAGCTACTGGGGTATTAAATTCAAACTTCAATACAGATTGATATTATATCATATGTTCATAGACTATGAAGGGACAACAGCTGGCCACCATTTGTAGCTGGTCATAGTTCTTGTTTATCCCCTGAGCTATAAAGGAATGGTGAGAATGTTCTCCTGATGCTGGTAATTGATGAAGAAGGTGCAGTTGGGAGCAACTCTTTAGGTCTTTGTGATATAGTGTATAAAACTATGGAATATGGGGTTCAGAGAACAAAATCTTGGTGAAGATTTTGAAGAACAAAAGAACAAAAATGAAGAAGAAAATCTCATGCTTTCAGCAATTGAGTGTATATTGAAAATAGAGGTATGAGTCACATGGGGATTTGTGAGTAAGTTTGTGAATAGATTTTATGATAGCTTGAGGGTTTACAAAGTAGATAACTCTATCATTTTTGTGGGTATTTTCAAGTACAAATTCCTGGGGAATTGGGGTCACCACCTAAGGAGCACCTCACTTCAAAGATCATGAGGAGAGTAAGAATTAGTGTACTAATTCTAAACATTCCCAGTCGGTGCAACCAACCAATGTGATTAAGTGAATAGTGGTCCCAGTGTCCTCCTACAGAGCCATTCTTGTATCTGCAATGATGACAAATTCTGGCACATGTTACATCTGAATGGTGTAATTCTGGGTCTCTACAAAGAAAAGTATGCTGGAGAAGTAGGGGTGTAAAAAGGTTCTGGAATGTGTATATGAGAGATCCTCAATTGCATACTCTACTACTGAAGCTGCCAACACACCAAATCATATCTTTACTTACTCTTCCCACTCTTAAGTCTTTCCCAATTGCAAACTCATTCCTGCTCTAAACTCCATGCTCCCTTTTTTCCTCATATGACCCTTATACATAGACACATTCCTATTGCTCAACGAGGACCTAGTTTCTCCCACCACACTTAACACCATTGTCACAGATATCCATGACAATTCTTAAATAGGCTCAGGGAAAAACTAGAAGTTGCATAATTCTACAACCTTAGAGAAAGAGCTGAGCCTCCTTTGTTAACATCCTCAAAACCTGATACTTTTCTTCTTTTTAGTTCCTTTCTCCAACTTATAGTTCCTCCTTCTTGGAAGCCACTTGTTCTATACCCTGAAGAAAAAAAAGACAAAAGGAAAAGTCTCTTGCCTTCATTGAATTCATCTTCTATTAGGAAAAAAATATCATGTGGTCTTGTGTATGTATGAGTGTGTTTGTAATGTATGCATATATATCCGTCACAGGTTCTGAGGTTCACTCTCCCAAATCACACTCACACTGGCTGGCTGAGTCCCTGGAGGGTGTCTCAGGTTGTAAGAATAACCCCAATAGGATTGAGTAGTTTTCTAGTACTATAGCTCATAAGCCCACCCCAGAGTGCTTCCTCAAATGATTATAAATTGATATCCATTAGTCAGTCAGACTTAATTAGCTTTTAGAAATCAGTATTTATTAAGGTGATATACTAAGAACAGTTGGTACAAAAATCCCCTCAAAGTGGGGGCATACTTTCCTACAAGTGCTACAAAGTTCAGTGGAAAAGGGGATCCTACTTCTAGAGTTCATATTACAAAGGAGTCAACTCAGAGTTCCTGATTATTATCAGCCTTTTCTCCCTTCATGGGGTCCTCACAAAGTCTGCCTTAGGTATTGGATAGCTTTCTGATAGTCTCCTTAGAGTTCTGGAGTTACCTAGTTCAAGATATCTAGTTCATCCTTAGCTTAGAATGCAGAAATGCCATGAATCACTGCTAATTGAGGACATTGTTAGAAGGCTGAAGAGAAGTTCAAAGCTTCAGGATCTTTTGAAGTTGTCAAGATCTTCCTCCAGTCAAAGAGAGAAGTAAAGGAATGGTGACAAAGGTTCTTTTCTTCCCTCCCTCCAAGTGAGTCTTCTGAAGGCCTTCATTGGAATTGCTCACCCCTAGAATGCCAGGATCTGAAATGGCATGCTATTTTATTCAAAACCCACAGGGCTTGACTAACTTTCCTTGGCCAATCCCAAGATACCTCTTGTGCAGTGTCATTCCATTTTATCCAATGGCTTTTGCTTCATTGAAATTAACTAACAAGGTTGTCCTCACCTAGTCCAAGGCCTTCAAGTGATTGATAGATTCAAAGTTGCTTCATAAGTCTCTTTTCACACTTAATTCATATCTCTGATTGAGTGATTCCATTGAAAAGTCTGGGTCCTGTGCAGTAGGAGTATGAGACACCTTTCTTACATAGGTACCTACAAAATAAATGCAAGTAATTTGGGGGCAAGGGCACCAGCAGATAGAGGGATTCAGAAAAACTTTACGTAGAGAATAATGCTTGATATACCCGTCAATTGGCAAGTGACTAAATCAGCTATTGTATATTGTCCACGTGAGTATAATGGAATATTACTATGATATTAAGTGAAATCTATATGAGCTCTGGGAGACCTTATCCCAATCCTCACTTTTACAGATGAATCTCAAGTGCTGAATCAAGGCTACAAATCTCTTTCAGAGTAGATGGTACAATGAATAGAGCAGTGGACTTGGATTCAGGAAGATCCGAGTTCAATTTTGGCCTCAGATATTTATTAGCTGAGAGACTCTAGGCAAGTCACCTAACCTCTGTCTGCCTACAGTTTGGCAACTGTAAAATGAGGATCATAACAATATCTACCTCCCAGGATCATTGTGAGGGTCAACTGAGATAATATTTGTAAAGTGCTTTGCATACTGCATGGTACTTAGTAAATGCTAGTTCCCCTCACTTCTCCTCTTCTAGGGGTACCCCATAAGGAGCCGGAAGGTTCTCTAATGCCATCAGCTTGAACCACCCAGCCTTATGCTTCCCCCCAAGATTATCAGTTGAGAATCATTTTAGTCAGACAACCTTAAGTAGCTTTTAGAAACGGAGTATTTATACTTACTAAATTGGCACAATAAGAATAGTTTGAGAAAGTATGCCCCTAAAAGTCTAGGACACACCTTCCCATAAGTACATGCAGAGTCCAGGGAAAAATGGGCTGGAGCTCAGGGACAACACATGGTAAATTGGTAACTCATAGCTCCTGTTCACTGGAACTCTTTTCCTCCCTTTTGAAGGGTCAAGAAATTCCCTTTGAGACCAGTGAATCTACATCCAATCTGTCCTAGGATCCCAATGTAGATTCTGCCATCATCTGATCTGGGGATGTTGCTAAGGTACATATGAGGGCATGGAAGTCCATGGGAAACAGACTCTTTAAAGCTGGACAAAATGGGAGCACGGAGGGGAGGCGAGACAGAGACAAAGCCAAAGTCAAGGCTTTTCTTCTGTACCTCCAGAGAGGAAGTTTACTGGAACATCACATTCCAATTTCTGGAATTCCCCAATTCCAGCTAACTAGATTTAGTTATGCAGGACTCAAAGGGAGAAAAAAATACCTCAGCCACTTGGAATAGACGGCTTCTCTGCCATCATTTCTCTTCATGTAAAGGCTTTCAAACTTTTCATACTTAGTCTAAAACTTAGGATCGATTGAGACACGTTCTTACCTAGATAAGGTTTTAGGGCTAAAATGGCCACCCTATCTCTGTATAAGAAACAGTGAATTTGATGAAAACAGATAAATCTAGGAAAACATATGTGAACTTACACAAAGTAAAATAGAACCAATAAAATAATATACACAATCACAATAACAATACAAACCAAACAACTGAAATCGAAAGCTATGAAATAATAACCAAGCTTGGTTTATATCCCAAAGAAGAACTATGAGAAAATCCTCACCTGTGATTCTTTGTAGTGGTGGAGAACTGGGTACTGAACACTGAATATAAATATTAGACTTTTTAATACGTTGGCTAGACATGCTAAGAGACAGCTGACAAGGCATACATTGGGAAATGTTGGTGATGTAAAAAGCAATGAATGATATCATTAGATTAATGATATCATTAAAATATATTTGTAAAAGAAGGTAATGTTCAGCTGAGTTCTAAAGGGGACAATGGATTCTAAAAGGAGAGCATTCTAGACATGGGGGACAGTCAATGTTAAAACAAAGAAATGGGAGATGAAGCAAAATGGCAGGCCAGGCTGGGCCCCCAAAATGGAGAAATGTGCAGAAAGGAGAGTTAAATAAAGTAAGGCTGGAGAGGGAGGTTGGGGCCAGGTAGTGAAGGGCTTTAAAGTAAAATAGAGGATTATTGTGCTATAAGAAATGATGAGCAGGCAGACTTCAGAAATGAAAGACTTATATGAACTGATGCTCAGTGAAGTGAGCGGAACCACAGTAACAGTTACAATGTGTGATGACTAACCTTGATAGACTTGGCTCTTCTCAGCAATGCAAGGTTCTAAGACAACTCCAAACGACTCATGATGGAAAATGCTACCCACATCCAAAGAAAGAACTACGTAGTCTGAATTCAGATCAAAGCATACTATTTGCTCTCTTTTTTTGTTTTGTTTTGTTTCTTCTTTCTCATGGTTCCTGCCATTAGTTCTAATTCTTCTTTACAACATGACTGATGTGAAAATATGTTTGATACGAATGTATATGTAGAGCCTATGTCAGATTGCATGCCATCTTGGGGAGGGAAGGTGGACTTAGAACTCAAAATCTTAGAGAAGTAAATATTAAAAACTAAAAATTAATTAATTAAAAAACATAAAAAAACATATATACATTAAAAAAATGAAACAGAGGAACTTATGGATCTCCCTTATCAACTCTGATTCCTCCAATACTTCTTGCCCTGGTGAGATTTACAAGTATGACTCAGTCCTCTGAAAAACCTTAAGCTTGACTCTCTTGAGTCCTTTTCATCATCTGGCAGTCCTAGGCTTACAGTTAGTTCTCCAACACACTTTCTCCCAGATATCTCCCGTACCAACTCTTCCTGTATCTGATTCCTTTAACTTAAGTCAAATAGCCCCTGGCATATGTTACAGATTCAGTTATTATTCATCATCAACACCTTAGTATGGCTACATTTAGCTGATATTGTTCAATGTAGACAGCTAACTGGGATCAATGATAGGAAACAGGAAAGGCAAGTGACTCGATCCTCATAGAAGTCCATGAGACTGTACACTCCTTGAGAGGAAGGACTGTCTTTTGGCCTTCTGGATATCAACCCATTGCTAACCGCAATTCTTGGCATATAACAGCTGTTTAAAAAATTCTTCCTGATTGACTCATTGGACTGGAAGAGGTAGGAGGATCTGACCAGCAATGGAAAAGGCCTTGAGAACATGGCGAGGAGATGCCATAACATAAGGAAGGGTCTGGTCTCAAAATGGAGAGATGAAATGGAAGACAGGTTGTTCCCAGAGTTGGCCTTGCCTATAGAAAAGAGCACCTCTATGATTGCAATCATCAGGCTGCGTGGAGTACAGGCCATCTCACTGGTTCTTTCTCTCCGTCTCTCTCCTCTGAAAAGAATCAGGAAGGATCAGGGAACTTTTGTGTTTCTTTGTTTTTATGGAGCCATTTTCACCTCCAATGACCCTGGGCCAGAGACAGTTCAAGTATTATCTCCAATTTGCAAATGGGAAAAACCAAAGATGAGAAACTTTAAGTGACTTGACCACAGTCCCGCAGCTGATAAATGTCAGAGGTAGGGCACCCCAGCTCTCCCAGCTCCAAGTCCAGAACACTCTCCACTGCACCACACATTCCTATGAACTTCTCCACACACTTTTCTCAGACCCCAATACCGAGAAAGAAGACAGTGGGGAGAAGAGGCAAGAATCTTACTTTCTTGGAGGAGAGGCCTGACTTCAATAGGAACCAGCTTCCACTTTGCTTCTTCCTTCATGTGACTGTGATGATAGGGTGTAGTGATAGATCATAGATTTGGAATTGATAGAGACCTAGCCTAACACCCCAGATGAGAAAATCGAGGCCTATTAAGGTTAGGCAATTTGGCCAAGATTGCACAGGTAAAAAATGGCAAAGTTAGAATCTGGATTCAGGTCATCTGACTTCAAATCCAGCATTCTTTTCATGGCAACATGCCCACTGACACAGATGTAGAAATTGGATGATCCTCTCTGCCAAATTGTGTAAATGATGCTGTGGCGAGGGGCCACCTTGGCTAGATAATCATATGGTCCTAGATAGGGTCCTAGAGTGTCTTTGGTTTTGTATGCCTAGCTCATAACCCAGTTCTTTGTACGTAGTAGGTGCTTTTTAAATGCTGATTAGATTAAATTAGAATTGGGCTCTCACTGCTGCACAATAGTCCTTTTATTCATCTCTGATTGATTTGATTTCATACCTCATAGGGAACTGTTCTAAATTTTTTCTTTTCTCTTGTAGGCCCCAAGGTACTCCCTTCTTTCTCTCCAAACACATTTCTTTAATGAAAAAAATCAAAGAAATCCACCATGCGCTAACTTCGTTGTTGTTCAGTCATTTTTTAAGTAATGTCTGACTCTTCATTAGTCCATTTGGGGTTGGAGTGGTTTGCCATTTCCTCTTCCAGCTCATTTAATGATAAAGAAACTGAGAGAAACAACATTAAGCAACTTAGCCCAGGATCACACAGCTAGTAAGTGTCTGAGGCTGGATTTGAACTCAAGAACATGTCCTGGCACTCTATTCACTGCACCACCTAACCACCCTGAGCTACTTCAGCTGGCCTATTCTTTAACTTAAAGCCTCTCTGCACCTTAACCTATCTTTTTGTTGCACCACACACTGTAAACCAATATACTATACGCATTCAGTAAAGGATCTGTTATATCATCAGTTGGGACAGCTATATTGCATAGTGGTTAGAGTCCTGGACTAAGCATCAGGAAGACCTGTATACAAGATCCTCTCTGCCCTGAATTTTAAGAAAGCTTTGCTGTCTAATACAACCAAAAAGGCAAAATCCTCATTTGGGAGAACCTTAGTAAGGGAAAGAACTGCAGGAAAAATATATCTATATTTTTCCCTTGATTGGCAATATTCTTTACATATTCCTAAAAGGATCTCATTCTGTATAAAATAAGAAGGTTTGCCAGGATCATATAGACCCAGGCCATACACCAAGGGACCATTCTAAAAGCAAGTCCATGACCAATTAAAGACCATAATGTCTCTTAATAAAGATACAAGAGTAGAAAAAAAGAGATAGTAGAGCTTGTCTCCTTGCCAACTAATATACTGGCCAGTCCAAAGAAGAGATTGAGAAGCAGGGACCAGAAAAAGATCCTCAAAAGGGAATATAAATGACAAAAATGGATAATCAGATTCATAACTACCCTTCTTCTCTGTGGGGCCATTCATGGGCATACAACTACACAGGCTTAGGAAATGTGTTCTGGGGAGATCTGAACTGACACAAGTTGAGGAAGTGATGTTTTGCCCTTAGTGCTAGCCCACTATGAAACATGGATGCTTGTGTATATGACTGAATAACAGTAGAATTAAGGACACTTAAGTGCAAGCATACTATGATTTCTATGCTAAGGAGAACATAATGTTTTGCTACTAAGTAAGCTTTCAAGAAGGAAGTCCCTGCTCCTCCTTTTTGTCTTAGCTAAGCTTTGACACTGTGCTAACCCATTGCCCAGGGGCTATGCCACTCTGAAATAATCACTTTGTCTGGATCTCTTATGTTGCCACAATTCTTACTTTATAATTAATTTTCTTACCTGGCTGCATGTAAATTCCTTTTAGTTGGTCATGAACATTGAAAGTAGGGCCTGTTTCTTTCTTGACTTTATATCTCTAGCCTTATCATGGTGACTTGCACATAACAGATGTTTAGTAAAGACATGTTGAATTGGAATTTGAAATTGGACCTTTAGGAAGTCAAAAAGAATGATCAAATTATTAGGCAAATAAGCTTATATGTTGAAATAGTGCCCCCTCCACCCTATCTCCCATTTCCTGAAAAATCATGGTTCCACTATTGTAATTCTTCACTCCTGGGGTTTATAGTATGTTTTAAGGCCCTTTTATCCATACTTCAGAGCAACCTCTTCAATCCTTTCCGTAGGTAACTAGCTACTGATGACTTTTTTTGGGGGGAAGGGGCAGTCACAGGGGAGAAAAGCCTTGTATTCAGATCTAAATTTTAAGGATATTTTATGGAGGAAAAAAAACATTGGTTTCTCCATCCTTCTCCCCCTTTTTGTCTCTCCTCTCCCTCCTCCAATTTCTAAAAGTGCTGTTTTCATATCTATATATGCTCTCAGGAAATATCCATAATAGTCTTTCAAACCTTGATGTAATTGTAAGCCAATATGTCACCTTTCCTAGGGAAATTTGCATTTTAAGTCTTAACTCACTATGAAGTGAAAGGCTTTGTTCTTCGTTAAAAAGTAATTGTAAGAATCAATCAACATGGAAGAAAGTACTCATGTGGGGGAGGGGTTAAGGGAAGGAGATTGAAGGCTCTCTCAAGGTACCCTGAAATCACATCAAAGAGATTGGCACCTACTCTGCCTGCGTATAAAATCAACACTGCTTATGTGTCATTTACTTCCTTCTAACCAAGGTCTGCCTCCCATATTGGACTATGCTAGGGGAACTGAGGGAAACCAGTATGATCCACCATTTTTGCAATTTCAGGTCCAAAAACACATGCCCCACAAAGATTAAATGCCTATTATCTTCCTTATGATGTGCGAAATTAAAAATATATCAGATCTTTCTGTATTTCCCTTTTCAGCCCAAATGAATTCAATTAGGTTTCACTGCAAACTATAAAATACTGTAGGCCTATTTCCTCTTTAAATTGATTATAAATGTTGATGCTCTTAAGTATAAGTGCAAATTAATCTAGGGAATTCCATGAAATTTTATTTCTTAATTAAGCAATTTAAACTAAATTACTTAACTGAAATGACTGCTCTGGCTCCTAGGATTGTTCAAGGTCAGACAAATGTAATCAAATGTAACATATAGAGATTTTTTCACTTGGCATAGAAGCTCTTAACCATTTTTGACTTGTTGACTATGTCCTTGAACTAGCCTCTGGGGACAAGGCCAGCCAGTCTGAAGCAAGTTGACAAGGCTAGATGGTCAGCTTCCAGTGAATTAGAGTTTGCATTAGGAAATTGGAACATGGTTCCCATAGAATGATACACAGGGAGCTGAGGGCATGGTATACATTCACAAATTAAGGTAACAACTGGAATGCATCTGGCAGTTATCCTGTCTGATAGTCCATGCGGCTGGCCAGATGGACAGAGGGTAGTTTTTCAATCTCACACAAAAAACCAATTCAGCAGGGGGAAAAAATACGACTAAACTTCAAAATCACCACCAAGTACATCATTTATGGCTTGGGATACTGAGATGGCAGCAGGTAGGTGGCACAGTAGATAGCGTACTGGGCCTGAAGTCAGTAAGACTCATCTTTTTGAGTCGAAGTCAGACCGTAGATGCTTACTAGCTGTATGACCTTAGGCAAGTCACTTGACCCTGTTTGCCTCAGCTTCTCATCTGCAAAATGAGCTGGAGAAAGAAATGTCAAACCATACCAGTATCTTTGTCAAGAAAACCCCCAACAGGGTCATGAAGAATCCAACATGACTAAAACAACCGAATGACAACTGAGATGGCCCCAAGAAATGAGTTTTTCACAACTTAAGAATTTCCTGTGGAGAAATGGAAAGAGTGCTGATCTGACATCCAGCTTTCCATTCTGGCTCTCTTTGGGCCACTTCACCTTCTCTGGGCCTCAGTTTCCTTTTCTGTAAAATAAGGGGGTGGATTAGATGACCTGTGCAGTTCATTCTAGCTCTGGTTCTATGCACTTCTCTGCCTGCTTCAGTCCTTCCAATGTTTCCTTTTTCTCTCTGGTTTTTAATAGCTTATTTATTACAAGTGAAGGCTGAGATTGCATATCCCAAGGGTATGAGCTGTAGGCAGAAAACTATAAAATGTGCTGTGTCTCTCCCTTGGCGGAAAGAGGGTGTTAGTGTTAAGTCTTAATACTCCTTTAATTTCTAGTCTCTTTAGGAGGGGGAAAAACTGTAATGTCAGCATGAATTAAAGAAAGAATTGGCTTAAAGGTACAAACTTAAGAAATGTAGAGTTGGAAGGAACCTCAGCAGACATTTAATCCTGCCTTCATCTGAGAAGGAATCCAAGCTATAATAAATTTGATGGGTGGTGATCCAGTCTCTGCTTGAAAATTTCCAATGAGAGGCAACCCACTATTTGCCAAGGTGGTACTTTCCACTTTGGTTGCTGTCCATCTTTCCTTTTCAAAGAGGACCCCATGACATCACAAGAGTGATATCTTGATTCACACATGAACTGGATTTAAGTGAGGCAGAGTTGCACAAAGTTATCAGCCTCACTCTCTTCCAGAGTCATTGAAGTCCAGTGGCAGGACAAAAGTCAACACAATTGGTAATGGCCTGAGATGCACTGGATGAACTTGGTATCCTTGACAACTGACCAAGCTCTAGGTGCTCCACGGCACCTGGTTCAGTCACCTTCACAGCTGCTGAAACAAATTGTTCTCATCCACCTATTCTGGAGGAGGAAGTCTTCACATGCTTGGTGTAGACACCCCCTTGACTTACCTATGGGCTCAAGGATCATCAGTTTTCTTCAACTTGTTTTAACCTGTCTGCCAAGATAGCTTTACCAGAGTGTGGCTGCTATGCACGCTAAGGCTTCTCAGAGACACAGGTAAGAGTTGGGTGGCAGGTGGACATCAACTGTGGATGAGTAGTTCTGAAAAGGATTTGACAAGCCTTCATGCCAAAGGTTGTAGTCCTCCTTGAATACCCCGTACACTTTCTAATTGTGAGGAAATTTTTTCCTGTATCTGAAATGCTCATATTGACCTGTGCTCTTATCAATTTGGGTTTTCTATTCAGTGACACAGAGCATAAGCCATCTCTGCTTATTCATCTTGATCATCCCTTGTCCATGTCTTGCACAGATTTTGCAGAGGGTATCCACCCAACATGCTAAGATCTATACTGATTTCTACAGACATTTCAAGGATACCAGTAGAATATTCAACCTATCAACCAATCCACTTTGTCATTCCTTACCCTCAATATAAGATCATCCCATTTTCTCTTCCTATCATATACTTCACTGATGACACTTTTTTCTCTTGTTCTTTTCAAGGTTCTTCATTGATTATATATTGTAATCTCTACATCCTTCTCTATTTCCTGACATCAAACATAAATAGACCTCTTTTCATCTTCTATGAAACAATCTTCCAAATACTTAAATGCACTCATCAAGTACACCTCTGCTCTAAGCTAAAACTCCCTAATTCTTTCAACCAGCTCTTATATGACATGTACTGGTTGCCTTCTTCTGATCCTCTCTAGTTCTTCAATGATGTTCCTAAATTGTGTTGCCCAAACTATATTCAGTACCTCAGCTGTGATCTGACCAGGGTGGAGGACAAAGTGAATACTGCTTCCTATTCTGGAAGCTGTTTCTTTCCTAAGTCATCCTATGAGCCTCCTTACTGGTCATATCACCCTGTTTACTCACTTTAAGCTTATATTCAGCTATAATTCCCAGAGCTTCTTTCATGCAAACTGCTGAACTGTCAATATCCCAAGATGTTGTTGTTCCTCATTCAGTCATATGTGACTCAATGTGACCCCATAGAATTTTATCCATGTGGTTTTCTTAGCAAAGATACTGGAATAGTCTGTCATTTCCTTCTCCAGTGTGCCCCATTTTACAGATGAGAAACTGAGGCAAATAGGGTTTAATGACTTGTCCAGGGTGACACAACTGGTGTCTGATGTCAGATTTGAATTCAGATCTTCCTGACTCCAAGTCCAATGCTCTATTCACAGCACCACCCAGCTGTCCCATCCCAAGATAAGTAGGGCTAAAAGGTCAAAATCCTCAAAGGATTCACTTTTGCCATCTAGGATTAGACAAGGTATGGTATTAATCTTATTCAATTCATTTTTCTCACTAAGTGAAGTTTTTGTATTGTTCAAAAAAACAAACCTTTGCCTGAGTTGAGATTTATTCAATATCCTTTAGCTACAGACTATGTTGACTTCATAATTACAACCCAATTTTATCTATGTAATTGCTTGGGTCAGGAAGTATCATTTGTAATAGGATCTAATCTTTGTTTGCCTTTCTTCCCCAGAGTTTTCCATATGCCTTCATATTTATCTGAGAGTAGAAAAAATTATAAAAGTCTTTAGACAGCTATCACCACCATCATCTTTTATATGCTTTCTTTTTATAATAATTATGGATTCTCTGATCCCTCATTTTGGCATTGAAATGACTCTGAGCTCAAGAAGTCTATGCTGGAGGAGCACAAGCTCATGAAGCTCCTACTAGGTTAAAAGAAAAAAAAAGATTTAGTTCGATACCAGCAATAGACTATATAGTTAAAGAACCATAGCTAGGAATTTTGATATCCAGAGAAAAGGGCAAGAGAGGGTGCTAAGCTCACTTAGGCTTGTGGGAACCACAAAAGAAGCTAACCTTGGGGTGAGACTTAGAGGCAAGGACAGATGTAGGTAAGAAAGTATCTGCTGGTGGTCTGAAGGAAAATACTCGCTAGATGGTAGCACTGAAAGCAGTGTTATCAATGCTGCCTAAGTTCTGGTGCCCTGGAACAGCATTCCAAACCATCTATTCTAATTCCCATATATTGGTCATTTGACAACCAGCCAAGCTAAATGTAGAATGGTTCTCACTGAGGAATTGGTCATTATGTGGTGATTTGGGAAAGTAGAGAGGTTAGGGAAGAGTGAGAAAGTTAGGGAACAAGCATTTATTAAGTGCTTGCTATGTGCCAGGCACTGTGCTAGGATTTTTACAAATATCATCTTATTTGATCCTTAAGACACGCCCTGGAAGGTAGGTGCTATTATTATACCTACTTTAGAGTTAAGGAAACTAAGGAAGACTGGTTATGTAATTTGGCCAGCATCACTCAGGTAGTAAGTATCAGAGACTGATTTGATATTGATTTGATCAGAGACAAGATCTGAATTTGCATCTTCCTGACTCCCCGATCAGTGCTCTATTATTTATAAAAATTCAGTCTGTACCAAACAATCCACTAAGAGTTGGAGATATACATACAAACAAGCAAAATAGTCCCTGCTTTTAAGGAGTGTACATTCAAATGAGAGAAGGGAATTAAAAAAGGTAACCCAAAAAGTATGAGGGTAAGGAGAGGACATGGAGCATGTTGAACATGACATGAAGGTTCCTACAAGATAAGGTAAAAGCTTATCTGGGAGCCAAGGGACCCAAGAACAGAGCTCAGCTTACTAATAGAGAGGAGATAGAGGTATTGGTCCCAGGGGTGGGAAACCTATGGCCTCGAGGTCTCTTATGGCCCTCTAAGTCCTCAAGTGTGGCCCTTTGACTGGATCCAAACTTCACAGAACAAATCCCCTTAATAAAAGGATTTGTTCTGAAAAACTTGGACTCAGTCAAAAAGCTGCACCTAGAAGGCCACATGTGGCCGAGGTCGCAGGTTCCCCACCCCTGGAAGCTGATGACAAAGTATCGCATCAACCATTTATGAAGGCACTGAAATATTTGCCATCCATGTCATTAGAAGTCTCATGAACCTCATAGCTCTTTAGAGTTTTCGTGTACGAGTTCTCAAATCTGGTCATGGGACAATCCTTGCAACAATGTAAACAGTTGAACCAACTTTTTCTTCCCAAAAAAAGACTGAGGGAAAAAAAAGGAATGATGAGCTAATGACTTTGACTGCTTTCTACTTTTTATTTTTTTTATAATTTATTTATTTTCCATTTTCAACATTTACTTCCATAAGTTTTTAAACTTTCTCCCCTTCCATCCCCTCTCCTTCCCCAAGATGGCATGTAATCTGATATGGGCTCTACACATACATTCCCACTAAACACATTTCCCATTAGTCGTGTTTCATAGAAGAACTATGAGGAATGGGAGAAGCCATGAGAAAGAAAACAAAACAAAACAAAAAAGAAAAGAGTCTGCTTCACTCTGCATTCTGACTCCATAGTCCTTTCTCTGGATATGGATGTCCTTTGGAAAAGTTTTAGGTCCTTGCATTGCTGAGAAGGGCCAAGTCTATCAGCATCAGTTCATATAAGTTTTTCCAGGTTTTTCCCAAAGTCTGCCTGCTCATCATTTTGTAATTTCTACTTTTTAATTGGAAACCTCAAACCAATTTTCATTTTTCTTTTTGTATTTGCTGTTTTAGGTAAACTCAAAAAAGTACCTGTCTAATTTACCATTGTAACCATTATTTTTGATATACTTAAGATTCTCCAGATCAACATCCTATATTTATGGCAGTACAGGTTAGTTTTTGCCAGGAGTCCTGACTTGTGAAATGCCCATGCAGATTCTGATCGTGAAGGCCAGCAGGATCTCAATTCTAGGTGGAAGCTTTGTCCACTGCATTGAGACGTCTCTATGCCTGACCCATGTGCTTTCTAGTCCTATTTTTGTTGTTTGTTTTGTTGTTAGTTTCTTTGGTTTTTGGGGGGAGAGCAAGGCACTGGACAAATGGGCAAATCAAGCCTTCTGCTTGGAAGTAGCTTGTATTTGTCTTTTTTTTGTTTTCAACCTGGAAAGAGAATATGATTTTCTTTCCTTTTGATCTGTCACCAACAGAGTCTGTTCTATTACCCTGTTTCTGCAGCTTCTTTGCCCTCCACAGGGCTGTAAGCTCCTTACCCAGGTTAAATACTTAAAATCCCACAGATAGAACAAAGCCTTTCAAAAGTTTCAGCTCTTTAAATGTGTTCTTAATGGGTTTTTTTAACCCTTTAGGTCTCTTCTTCTCTTTTATTCTTCCACCTCTTTGTTTTCGCTGGTATAACCTTTTGTATTCTTAACAACTATCCTCAGAATATCAGGACTTAGAGCAAGCCTTCTTAACCTGAGGTCCATGAATTTGTTGTTTTGTTTTGTTTTTCTGAAATACCTTGACAATTGTTGTTGTTTAGTCATTTTCAGTTATTTCTGAATCTTGGTGACTCCATTTGGGGTTTTCTTGGCAAAGATGTTAGAGTACTTTGCCACTTCCTTCTTCAGCTCATTCAACAGATGACAAAACTGAGGCAAAAGGGGTTAAGTGACTTGCCCAGGATCACTTAGCTAGTAAGTGTCTGAGACTAGATTTGAACGAAGGAAGATGAATCTTCTTGACTCTAAGTCCGGCTCTCTATCCACTGCTGCACCCTAGATGCCCATACTTTGATAATTATCTCAATATAATTGATTTACTTTGTAATCCTATGTGTTTTATTTTTATAACTATAAAAACATGATCCTGAAAAGGGGTCACTAGGGTGCACTGGACTGTGAACACACACACACACACACACACACAAACACACACACACATTAGGAATCCCTGATTTAGAGGAATGTTGAGAATTTTAGCCAATCCAGATACTGGTGGCCTGTGGCATGCATGCCAAAGACTTTATGGAAAATTATTTTCAGTGGCAAACAGATATTTTCTCCTGCTAGGGGTCTCCAAAAAGTCACAAAGTTGTTTAGCATTTACCCCTTCTGTTACATCTCATGCTTCCTCATCCTCCTTCTCTCAGTCACCTATATAGCCCTCTCTTAAGTTCCCCTCTAGACATCCAAATCTGCCATTGCATCAAGCCCATTAATGCCTGCCCTCCACAAAAGAGCCCCAGAATCTCCCTACCGTTCTTCAGCTCTTCTCAGCAATATAATGATCCAAGACAATTCCAAAGGACTTATGATGAAAAACACTACGCGTCTCCAGAGAGAGAATTGATGGAGTCTGAAAGTGTCTCAGTGACATCATCAGGAGACATTGGTCCTGTCCCTAGCCTTTCATCATCAGTAATTTCACCTAGGTCTTAAGTGGAAAGAATTCTGATTATCTAGGTGAAGTGACTAGTACTAAAATGGTAGTGAACAAGAACAGGCATTGACTCTGGAGTCTGAGGACCTGGATTCAAATTCCACCTCTGGCATTAATTGTGTGTCCTCAGGCAAGTTATGAGAGATTGGACTAGATAGTCTAGCATCCCTTCCAAATCGAGGTCTATGTTTGTATTCTAGAAGCTTGATAATCTAGGAGTATTTGTATTTAAAAAGAAGACCTTATCATGCCGATGATCTTAATAACCCAAGGACATTTGTGTTTTGAAAGTAGATCTTATTAGCCCAAATGACCAGTGGACTGTATAGGGAGTTGTTTTGTTTGTTTGTTTCTTTGTTTGTTTGTTTGTTTTACTGGAATTTACTGCTGCTCATTGGCTACCCTGATGATAATGGAAGAACAAGCACAAAAACTCACTACCATGTATCTTTTTTAAAAAAAAATATGTTATTTGTTCCCAATTACATTTAAAGATAATTTTTAACATTCTTTTTTTAAATTTTGAGTTCCAAATTCTCTTCCTCCCTTCCTCCTCCCCAAGACAGTCAGCAATTTGATATATATTATACATGTGCACTCCTGCAAAACATATTTTCATAGTAGTCATGTAGTGAAAGAAGATCCAACCTCCCCCCCCCCCAAAAAAAGGGAAAAATAATAAAGGAAGTGAAAAATAGTGTGCTTCTATTTGCATTTAGACTCCATTAGTTCTTTCTCTAGAGATGAGTAGCATTTTTCATCATGAGTCCTTTGGAATTGTCCTGGATCATTGTATTGCTGAGAATAGCTGATGACCAGTAGGAGGCAGCAGAGAGCAGTAGGGGGAGGATGCTCAGCAGAGATCCCCAGCAGAAAGAAGCAAAAAGTGTCTCAGTGACATCACCAGGGGACATTGGTCCTTCTGCAGCATTGGAAATAGGACTTGTTGAGGCTGTGCATGTTTCCTGTCCTGGTGACTTGTGTTTCCTCTGTATGACCCTTTCCCCAGTGATAGTGTGGTAACCTGTGGCAGAGTACACCTCTGTGGGCATGAGGAAAATCATTCTTGTTACTTATTCTGTGACACTATGTTAAATATCTTTTGTAAAAGAAACATTTTGTTGGGAGCTTATAAGTTATAGTTGTGAATAGAAGATTACTCCAAGTATGCCATAAGCCTGCAGGGAGCTTGCTGGAGTCCCACATGGCAGAGGGGCCCTAGGAGCTAGAGGAGCATACATCTTTATCCCTATAGTATCATCTTGGTAACTTAATTAATAATCCTTGAGGGCTATTTTAGCCAAACTGCCTCCTTGTGCCACGTGGACACAATAAAGGCATAATCTCAAACATTTATAGAATGCTAAATGGTGATAATTTTTTTTTCAATCCCAAACCCTGGTATTCCTGTAGTAAATCTGAAGCCCACTGAGCTTCAATTTCTCTTTATTATTTAGAGTAGCATAGCAGAAAAAAGCTCTGCTCAGAGGTTCTGGGTTCAAATTCTTGCTTTGCTACTTTTATAGAAAGTCACTTAACTCTCCCCTCCCCCTACCCAGGCCTCAGTTTCATCATCTTCAAAATAAAGAGTTTGGGTTAGGTGAGATGAACTTTTAATTTTTTTCCTCTTCTCTAATCCTCATTAGCCCCTCCCCCTGATAGCTGCCATATCTTGTGAATTTTAACTCAGCAATATCACAATCATCTCTTTATTGCCTTTCACCCGAATTATTTCAATACCCTCCTAATTGGTTCCTACTTCCACCTACTTTGATTTAGTCTCTCCAATCCTTCCTTCATATAGCCATTAAAATGATATCACTAAAGCACAGATCTGATCATGTCTCACACACACACACACACACACACACACACATGCACTCGTGCACACACGCTGCTCCTCAAGAACATTCAATAGATCCTTCTTTCTTCTTGGGTGAAACACAAAATCTTCAGCCTGGCATTTAGAGTTCTCCACAGCCTGGATCCCACATACCTTTCCAGCCTTGTTTCATGTTGCTCCCCTTCATGCACTGTGTTAGAGATAGACTGAACCGCTAGCTGCTCCTGAAGCATGATATTCAGTCATATATTTGTAAAGGTGGTCCTCCCATATCAGTGATGCAACATCTCTCTCTCTCTCTCTCTCTCTCTCTCTCTCTCTCTCTCTCTCTCTCTCTCTCTTTCTCTCTCTCTCTCTCTCTCTCTCTCTCTCTCTCTCCAATCAGGGTTAAGTGACTTGTCCAGGGTCACACAACTAGTGTCTAATGTCTAAGGTCACATTTGAACTCAGATCCCCTTGACTCCAGGGCCAGTTGCTCTATCCACCTTGCCACCTAGCTGCCCCTACCATGTCTTTATCTCCATCTCTTAGAATCCTTAGCATCCTCAAAGCACAGCTTAGGAGCCACTGCCTACGCAAGGCCTTTCTGGAGTCCAGTCAATTATCTCTTCCACTTGAAATTGTTTGATGAGCATCCCTCTCTGAGAGAGTAGAGAGTTTGCCTCAGAGCTAAGAAGATTTGGGTTTGAGTTCTGCCCCATACATGCCCTTGGCCAATCACAACCTCTTAGTCCTCCTAGGCAAGTAAATTAATGTCTCAGTCGTCTTTCAGTCGTGCCCTACTCTTTATGACTACATTTGAGGTTTTCTTGGCAGAGATCTGGAGTGGTTTGCATTTCCTTCTCATTTCACAGATGAGGAAACTGAGGCAAACGGGGTTAAGTGACTTGCTCAGGTCACAGTTAGTAAGTGTCTGAGGCTGGATTTGAACTCAGGATGATGAGTCTTTCTGACTCTAGGCCCCGTGTTCCATATACCATGCCACCCAGCATCCCTTCTCAGTCTTCTATGCAAAGCTTTAAGAGCATAGCCCTGTACTTTCTATTTACTTATCTTTGTGCATTTCTTCCCCTTCTAAAAATGTATGCTTTTTGAGATGCTTTCTCTTTTTTTTTTATCCCTAGTACTTAACACAATGTTTTTCACTTAGTATTTGATTCGCTAAATAGACTTGAATCTATGATCCCATGATTCCCACTTACCCAAAGGGATAAGGTACCCAATATCTCCTTTCGTTGATTTCAGAACAGTACCACTAGCTTCAGCTTTCCATGCACAGCCCTCACAAATAAAGGAAATGACAGCACAGACTGTCACTTCTTTATCCCCTTTCCCCAGGGGCACATAAGGTCCCTCAGCCCCCTGAAATCTCTGCCTCTACATCATAAGTACAATTTTCCCTGATCCACAGATTAGAGAATTGAGGGTATGTTTTATTTTAATTATATTTCTAGATTGTTCACTCAAGCTCACTGTCTTATGTAAAAGGAAGCAAGAGACAGCATTCTGCCAGATGGGCCTCTGGCCAGAGGGAAGGAGGAAAAGAAAACATTCAGGATGCATTACCCCCTTCTGAACCCCTAAAGGCTCAAGGCCAGAACCCTTATGAGAACAATCCTGCAGGTTGGCCTCTTCTGCTTTAAATATGGGAAATACCTTAACGGCATATTTTCTCCCTATGATCCTATTCCTCAACAATAAACCTATAGATGAAATATCTGGGATTTGACTTCATACATCTCTATTTATGTGATTTCTTTATGACTGGAGGGACAGTTGCAGGCTATTGAAATCACTCTTCCCCCATAGCCTACCCTCCCTCAGAGGTGTATAATGCAGCCCCACTGGTAGCCACATTACAGGCAAAGAATTGGGCTCTGAGTTGTCTTGGGGGTGGGAGGGTGGGGGAGACAAGGAGAAGCTTTCTGTGTTTGTGTGAGTAGATCTGTATATCAGGGAAGAGTTATCAAGGTTAATGAGAAAAATTATCTCATCAGAACAACACCCCAATCCCCGGCACAGAATCACTGGTTGGAGCCACACTAATCTCCCCATGCTGTGTTTCCAATGCAACTGTGATCCATCAAAGTCATTTCCTTATCAATCCCTGGGGGATTGCAGAAGTTCTGCCAGGCATAGCAGGCTCTTGCATTCACACCTGCTGAGTTAATGAAACTGTGAGTTTCGAGGTGCACCCCTCTGCAATGTGCCATCCAAGAACACAAAAGAGCCAGGGAGCCGCCTTTGGGAAGAGGGAGGGAGGAGGGCCATTGTCTTGTCTCCTAATGTCCCAGCAGGCCTTGGGGAGAGCTAGGAAGCAGTGTACCTCTAAGCTGGCACCTGGGGAGAAAAGGGAGGGGGAGAGCCCCGCACACACCATTTCATGCTTTTGTTTGTTTTTCTCATTTTCAGTCACTGGTCCTTTATGGAAAATCAATGGCTATTCAGTCAGGCCCATTTTTCATAAATGTTTCTACTTAGTGCTAATTTGGCAGGGGCCTCCAAAGCCCCACTTGCTGCCAGGCTGTGGGTAAAGCGATTGTCTCCTCATCCTTGGGGAGACAGGGGGCTGAGGTAGATGGAACGAATGTGGTGAGATGTTTTCCCAGTCATCCTACAAGGACACTCACTGAACAGTCTGCTCACTAGAGCCCTGGGCTCAGCTCCATGCATCTTGGGTATAGGGCTTAGTTTGCCAGACCAGAGGGAAGAGCCCAGTAATAGTAGGGCCTGTCACTACCTGCATCTCTACCTCTTTGCTGTGAATGGGTCTTGCTAAATCTTGTCTCTATGCCTTTGCTCACTCTATCTTCCCTTGTTTGAAATGTCAATCAACCAAAAAGTAATTAAGTACCTATTATGCTCCAAACACTGCTAAGAGCTAGAGAGTTAAAGACAAAAATACAATAATCCTTGGCCTTGATGAGTTTACATTCCTCCCTTTCTTACCATCTGTCCAAAGATTATTGATCCATCAAGTGCTGGCCCTCTATGTGAGGTCTTTGAACCCGTGGTGCTCTTTCCCTTCTCAGATGAGACACTCGCTCCCTGGAGCATCTAGAGCACTTGGTTCCATGTCACCTTATATTATTTGCTGTTGTTCTGATTATGTCCTGTCTCTCTAGGGATAGTGGTCTTGCCTTATACTCCCATTTTGTCCCCCACAGTGCCTAATCCAGTACTAGGGAAACTGAAGAGGGGCTTTCCCCAAGGCCTGCTGGGACATTAGGAGGATAGACAATGGCTCACCTCCTTCCTCCTTTTCAAAGGCAGCTCCTGGCTCTTTTGTGTTTTTAGATGGCACGTTGCAAAAAGGTACACCTCACAACTCACACTTTCATTAACTCAGCAGGTGTGAATGCAAGAGCCTGGTACGCTTGTTATTTCACCACTATAGAGAAATTTTAACATAGCAAATCCTCTCCAATAATGCAGGTTCACATCTCTTTTTCTGTACCTTACAGAGTTGCCTGGGGCACTGAGAGGTGAAATGGCAAACATTGGTCACACAGCTAATGTGTGTCAGAGGCAGGACTTGAACTGAGGTCTTTCTGTCTCCATTATGACTGCCCAGTCATTATACTATCCAGCCTCCCAATGGGTACATAGCAGATGATTAATAAATAAATGGATATGGAGTGATTTGAAGGGGAGTTGCTAGAGGAAGCTGTGATTTTGCAGGACATTTGTGACAAAGGAGTAAAAGCCAACACTTTGGAGGATGAGCCAGCTGGTAAAAGTGGTTAAACAAATGATCATACATTCACAGAATGGAAAACTATAATGCACTTAATGTTGACAAGTATGACAATATAGAAAAATATGGGGGTGGTTCATGAAATAATACAGAGGGAAAAAAGCAGACGTACAATAGAGTAAATGCCAATTACAAGTATATAAAAGGCATGAATAGGAATGAATGACAAAGAAGCCTGATGAAGACTTGGAAGGCATGAGCTATTAAGGTTCTTTTTTAAATTTTTATTTATCTTATTCTGAATTTAAGAAATAAATCAAGTATTTCCATAACATAGTAGAATAGAAAAAAAAGATCATTGTGCATGAAATTGCCAATCTATTATATACAACTTGCTTTTCTTTTTAAATATATAATAAAATTATCATATAACTTTCTCTTTTTTCTTCCCCCTCAAAGTAGCTACCATGATATATAAATATGTATATTTTTGCAAAAACCATTCTGTACATACCTGTATTTATCAGTTCTTTCTCTGGATGCAGATAGTATCTTCTTTCATATGTCCTTTGTAGTTAGTTTGGGTATTTATGATAGTCAACTTAGTCACTCAAAGTTGTTCTTAAAACAATATTGCTGTTACCGTATACAATGTTCTCTTGGTTTTATTATTATTAAGGTTTTTTAAGCTATTAAGTTTTGATGGCATTTTGTGGGATGAATTTCATTTATTTAATTATAAACAGTTGCAAAGCAAGTAGTTGATTGTGTTGGTGCTCAACATTCCTTATAATAGAACATTTTTTAAAAGAAGAAAAAAGGTCATAGGTCCACACAAGTTATTTCCACTTCAGACACCTCCCTGGGCTTCGACACTTCACTAGCATTTTATTTAATTTAAACTTACACATATTTATCAAGACCAGATTCTGGCAGAAGAGAATCTTCTGGCTACCCAGGACATTAAAATCCTAGTCTGAAGGAGACCGCTACTAACCATCTAATCCATTAATCCATTCCCTATCACTATAACCCAATACAACTTTAAATCATACAAAAGTGATATCTATGATTTCTACTCTGAACTCATGAAATAGCATAAAATTAATAATAAAAATTTAAGAATTCTATTTTGAATTGACCATGTGTTTGAGAGATCAATTGGAGATATGATCAAACCAGCTCCCACCCTCCTATAACCCCCTATCCTACCGGGATCAATGTATATATGAGACCAGTTCTGGGAGCTGATTCCGGAAGAATGATTTTCTCTCTTTGACTCTTTGCCTTCAACCTGGAAATAAAAGTCCAGGGAAAGTAGAATAAAACTTAGTTATAGCTCACATGTAATTTCCTCCAAATGTGGCTAACAGGTTCCTCATTCCCCTCAAGGTCACTCAGTGCACAATAAGGGGTATCTGATATCAGATAAGAGGAATCAGGGGCGGAGCCAAGATGGTGGCTGGAAAGCAGGGACTAGCATGAGCTCCCCGCCAAGTCCCTCCAAAAACCTATAAAAATGGCTCTGAACCAATTCTAGAACTGCAGAACCCACAAAATAGCAGAGGAAAGCAGGGCTCCAGCCCAGGACAGCCTGGATGGTTGCTGGATGAGGTCTTTCCCACACGGAGCTGGGAGCAGAGCAGAGCCCAGCGTGGGCTGCGCAGACAAAACAGACCAGGAGCTCGGTGGAGCATGCCCTAGTGCACTGAATCAGTGAGCTGCAGCAGTTACCAGACTTCTCAACCCACAAACACCAAAGACAACAGAGAAGGTTAGTGGGAAAAGCTGCTGGAAACAGAGCGAAAGAAGGAGTTTGAGGTTCGGTCATTGCCCCGGGGGCAGCGGATGTGGGGCAGCTACAGAACTACAGTTGCAGTTGCTTCTGGCCCCAGGCCCACCTGGTGGGAGGAATTAAGTGGCGGATCAGAGCAGGAGGAGTTCAGAGCCTTCTGAAGATCTAAATTCACTCCGGGTTGGGGGTTCTTGGGGAAGGAGGAGCACTGGTGTGGCAGAGCTGGCTGTAATAGCTCTGAAATCAACAGCATATCCCCCCAAGCTTGGAACATAGTACTCTGCTCTACAAGCAGTCATGCCGCACTGAAAAACTCAAGGGTCAAGTAAGTTGGCTGGGAACATGAACAGGCAGTGAAAACGCACCCAGATTCAGTCTCAGACATTAGAATCTTTCTTTGGTGACAAAGAAGACCAAAACATACAGCCAGAAGAAGTCAGCAAAGTCAAAGAGCCTACAGCAAAAGCCTCCAAGAAAAACATGAACTGGTCTCAGGCCATGGAAGAGCTCAAAAAGGATTTGGAAAAGCAAGTTAGAGAAATAGAGGAAAAATTGGGAAGAGAAATGAGAAGGATGCAAGAAAACCATGAAAAACAAGTCAATGACTTGCTAAAGGAGACCCAAAAAAATACTGAAAAATACACTGAAGGAAACAACACCTTAAAAAATAGACTAACTTAAATGGCAAAAGAGCTCCAAAAAGCCAATGAGGAGAAGAATGCCTTGAAAGGCAGAACTACCCAAATGGAAAAGGAGGTCCAAAAGACCACTGAAGAAAATGCTACCTTAAAAATTAGATTGGAGCAAGTGGAAGCTAGTGACTTCATGAGAAATCAAGATATTATAAAACAGAACCAAAGGAATGAAAAAGTGGAAGACAATGTGAAATATCTCATTGTAAAAACCACTGACCTGGAAAATAGATCCAGGAGAGATAGTTTAAAAATTATTGGACTACCTGAAATCCATGATCAAAAAAAGAGCCTAGATATCATCTTTCAAGAAATTGTCAAGGAGAACTGCCCTGATATTCTAGAGCCACAGGGCAAAGTAGAAATTGAAAGAATCCACCGATCGCCTCCTGAAATAGATCCCAAAAAGAATCTCCTAGGAATATAGTCACCAAATTCCAGAGCTCCCAGATCAAGGAGAAAATACTGCAAGCAGCCAGAAAGAAACAATTTGAGTATTGTGGAAACACAATCAGAATACCCAAGATCTAACAGCTTCTACATTAAGAGATCGAAGGGCTTGGAATATGATATTCTGGAGGTCAATGGAGCTAGGATTAAAGCCAAGAATCACCTATCCAGCAAAACTGAGTGTCATGCTCCAAGGCAAAATATGGATTTTCAATAAAATAGAGGACTTTCAAGCTTTCTCAGTGAAAAGACCAGAGCTGAATAGAAAATTTGTCTTTCAAACACAAGAATCAAGAGAAGCATGAAAAGGTAATCAAGAAAAAGAACAAGAAAAAGAAATTGCAAGGGACTTACTAAAGTTGAACTGTTTTGTTTACATTCCTACATGGAAAGATGATGTGTATGATTCATGAGACCTCAGTAGCAGGGTAGCTGAAGGGAATATGCATATATGTGTGTGTGTGTGTTTGTGTGTGTGTGTATGTGTATATGTGTGTGCATGTATGTATATATGTATGTGTATATAAAGAGAGAGCAGGCACAGGGTGAGCTGAAGATGAAGGGATGATATCTAAAAGAAATAAAATCAAATTAAGGGATGAGACAGGAATATATTGACAGAGGGAGAAAGGGAGAGATGGAATGGGTTAAATTATCTCGCATAACAGTGGCAATAAAAAGCAGTTCTGTAGGAAGAGAAGAGAAGGCAGGTGAGGGGGAATGAGTGAATCTTGCTTTCATCAGATTTGACCTGAGGAGGGAATACCATACACACTCAATTGGGTATCTTACCCCACAGGACAGAAGGAGGAAGAAGATAAGAAAGGGGGGGATGATAGAAGGGAGGGCAGATGGGGGAGGAGGTAATAAAAAACAAACACTTTCGAAAAGAGACAGGGTCAAGGGAGAAAATTGGATAAAGGGGGATAGGTTAAGAAGGAGCAAAATATAGTTAGTCTTTCACAACATGAGTATTGTGGAATGTTTATACATAATGATACGCATGTGGCCTATGTTGAATTGCTTGACTTCTTAGGGAGAGTGGGTGGGAAGGGAAGAGGGGAGAGAATTTGGAACTCAAAATTTTAAAAACAGATGTTCAAAAACAAAAAAAAGTTTTTGCATGCAACTAGAAAATAAGATACACAGGCAATGGGTCATGGAAATTTATCTTGCCCTACAGGAAAGGAAGGGGAAAGGGGATGGGAGGGGAGTGGGGTGACAGAAGGAGGGCTGGCTGGGGAACAGGGCAACCAGAATATACGACATCTTGGAGTGGGGGTGAGGGTAGGAATGAGGAGAAAATTTGCCATCCAAACTCTTGTGAAAATCAATGCTGAAAACTAAATATATTAAATAAATTAATATATTAAAAAAAAGAAAAGACAGGGGGTGAGGGAGAGAATGGTTGTAGATCATTAAAATATTTCATATTACAATTTTTGATGTGATTAAAAAAAAGATAAGAGGAATCTTTTGTTTTACCCTCACTCCTAAACTCAGGCTTGCCTATAGGGTAACCCCTGAGACTAGAAACATCTGGATTGAGAAGGGTCATTGGTATTTGACTTGTGCTCATAGAAGGAAACACAAAGCAGAAGAAGGAAGTTAGGAAGTGGAGGTCCAGAAATTGCCCCTTCAGTCTTTCCTAGGCAAACTGATCATTTACCATGTGCTTCTCAGCTAAGTTGCCATTTTATATTCCTCAGTGGAAGCGGGAAGAGGAGAAATTTCTGCTTTACTGCATTCTTGTCTGGAAGCCTAATGGATAGAAAGCTCAGGAAAAGGAAAAGGGCAAGTCAATTTACAAATTGCTTTTATAGACCAGAGTGTGAACCGATCCTCTAAGAAGAATTCATCCTCCAGACCTTTAGTCAACCATTTATCATGAAGCCGCCTCAATCACTTCGGTAAGGTACAGGTGAACAAGTCTGCCTCTGTAGGAGGTGTTCCTCAGATTCCTACAGCAACCTATATTACCTGGATTCTCATCATTGACTGTGGGATTCATCAGAGTGGTAAGAATCCTCTTCCCTATTACACTGATTATTTTGGGATCATGATATTCTATGAACTAATGCCCTATAGCCTAATACTAGGAGAATATTGGCATTACAAAGATGGATTTTAAAGTCATCAAAGAGCTTAAGGTAATTGCAAGCATTGAACAATTCCCCAAATGGGAAAGGAAAAAGTAATATGATATGTACATAGTTACAGTTATATAAGTAACAATTAGAGTCACAACCTGGGCCCCTGGAGGTGGGGTGTTGCACCATCTACCTCTCCACTATCTGAACAAATGAATCAAACTCTAAGTGCTGCTGACAGTGACTTTATACTACTGGTTTTGTACGTGGACTGTATGTTTCAGTTAGGAAAAGTTAAATAAAACATTTTTGGACTAGGAAGTACAGGGTCACAGAATCAAAGAAAGAAAATGAAATTCCCATCACTAGAAGATTGGGAGTGGCTCTCCCAAAATATAATGTTATGTGAGGTTGGGTTAGATTTCACAGTCCTGTCGACTACTTCTTCATTCATTCATTCATTCATTCATTCACTATCAGTCATGTGATAAGCATTTACTATAGCAGGGAAAATGTGATCTGCCGAATATAGATGTTTGTTTGTTAAATGAGCCTTTATTGTACAGGTATTTAACTTTTCTCATTACCAAAAAACACTTTTGGCTGTTTTCTTAAAACTGAACTGTGAATAGTAATGGATTGTCATAAATATGCTTTTATGCACCAATCTGCTCATGAGGGGCTGATGAGTTTAGTTTCAGTAAAATTAAATCGTCCAAATATTAAAACCTAACTGAATATTTTGTTCTTTTATGTGGCGTCGCCAGTGCTTCAGATTTTCTTTTTTCAAATGCTCATCTTCTTTAGTCTTATATAATAATGAGGATTTTTTTTGTTAAAATACACAATTGAGTCCAATTACACCCATCATCAGCCCCAAATGTAATGTCTGATAAGAATGGACATCCCTGCTGACTTGCTGGGTATTAAGCCAAACTTTTCTTTGTCAATCTTAATAGCTTGAACAAAACATATAAAACTGAAATGCCCTAAAATCAAATCATGTCAATTTTCTGGAACAATTTCAGGTTTCCTCATATGAATACTCAAAATCCAAGAAACAAATGTATAACTAGGAACAAGAGACAGTTTGATGTAAAGGAAAAATACTATAACTGTACTACCTTGGGCAAATTAATTCATTTCTCTGGACCTCAATTTCTTCAGCTATATAATGGCAGAGTAGGAGGAGGACAATATGATTTTAAAGGTCATTTCCAGCTCTACAATCAATGATTCTATGAAGTGGTCTTTACAGCCACTGCAACACTTTAATATTCAAATCTTATTGGTCCTAGTGGAGAAAAAGGGATATGGTATTATCTATGGCATGTGCAAGTGTTTTTCTAGTGGGGTGCTTGGACTCTCACTCCCTTACAAATGAGATAGAGTGGCTGAGAACTAAGACATAATTAAAATGTCTGGAAGATGGAAATGGTTGAAACAGAAGCTGAGCCATGAAAAGGCTGAGGTAACGTAGTCCACTAGAAAGAGACTAGCTCTGAAATGAGAAGCCCTGGGTTCAAACTCTGTCTCTGATATTTCCTATACTTGTTGTTTTGAGCAAATTACTTAACTTTTCTGTGGCTGAGATTCTTCAATTGTAAAATAGGAGGGCTGGATTAGATGGTCTTTGATCATATTCACTGACTATATAGAATGTGTCCCTTATTTAAGTTCTGCCAATTAGAGAGAGACAGAGAGAGATGGAGTGGGGGAGGAAGAGACAGATGGAGAGACAGAGAGATAGAGAGAGAGAGAGAGAGATAGAGACAGAGAGAGACAGAAAGAGAGAGTGACAGAGAGAGATAGACACACGTAAGGAGACAAAAGGAGAGACAGAGAGAGAGAGAGAGACAGAGAGAGAGAGAGAGAGAGAGAGAGAGAGAGAGAGAGAGAGAGAGAGAGAGAGAGAGGTTAGGAATTAGGAGAGGTTTGACATGGGGAGATCTTTAAAAAGCACAAAAAGGAAGGTTTGGTTTTTCTTTTTTTTTCTTTTCTGGGATCCAGGGCTGAAAAGAAAGAGGGCAAAAATATTACTTCCCCTAGTTCATAGATAGAAAGTATGACGTGACAGAATTAATTGAGCTCCTCAAAGAACAGTAGTCCAGGAGAAGGATTCATTGGATCATAACGTAGTGTGTGTAGCATTACCACCCACACCATCCTGCCTCCTATTTCACACATAGGATGTAGGGACACCTACTCTCAATTTCTGAGCTGACTTACTCCATCTAACCAACCTGCCTTCATACTGACTGGCATGTCTAGATTCCCAGGGAAATAATCACTATCACTCAATTACACTCAAAATCTCTTAGGGTGCTTAATCACCACTTAAGCTCTCAAAATTCCACTAACGTGCTTCAATTTTCATAAAAGCACCCACTGCCAATAATGATACATTTAGGCCTTAAACATAACCAATAATTCAATAAGCTGCAACAAGGCAAAATAAATATCATAGTTAGACACACACCCAATTACAGAAATTAAAAATGTAAAAAATGTATCACAATCAACAGATAAAACTGGTTTACACTCCATTGTGTTCTATGGGGGAGAATGGGCACACACTTATAAAAACCTAATGAATAGAAGATAAATGAAGTGAATTCATGTGCTTAAGGTAGCTCAACTTTGAGTAAGCCTTAGCTTCATTAAATGCTTTTCTTATGACTTTGAGCAACCCTAGGCTCCAGACAAATGAACTGCCAAAGTAGTTTGCTTTTCTCAGAAGCAGATTTATATCTTAGACAAGTAAATCCTTACTCCTTTAAAGGGTCACTCTCTTACAACAGGATTATAAATCTAGAACTGGAACCTTAGAGACCAAATAGGCCAAGGCCTTTTAAAGATCAAGAACTGACTTGCTTAGGGTCACACATCTAGTCTCTAGTCAAAGACTCATTTTGAATGTAGGTCTTCCTGACTCCAAGTGCAGCACTCCAGCCACTTCCTCCCTCATCCAGAGGTTAGAAGGAATAGAAAGAAAATATCATTTTCGACCCTTGACTCACACCCAAAACTGTGGTTAGGGAGGCAGTTTCTAAAAGAGCTAAAACGTCTAACAGGCTTGCCAACCCAAATCTGTCAGATTTAAAGACAAGTGATCTAATATCCAATCCCAACAGGAGCAGGATGAGTGATTGAAGACAATATCTGGAAGAAAGGGGTCAGTTGTGAAGGAAAAGAGTTAAGAAAGAATAAGACCTAATTTCCTCCTGTAGGGAGGAAAGTATTAATACATGTAATCTCTCTGTCTAAAATTATTTGTCCTTTGTTTTTATTTTTCAGGTAATAAGGTTTTTTTTTTAATTAATCTATCCTCCTACTACTTCTACCCTCCCCTCATTTAAGCATTTGTTTAATCCCTTGATAAATCCATGCTTAGTCCAGCAAAACAAATTCTTACAGTGGACATGTCTAAAAATGTCTATCTCTTTTAAGTTCATCAGTTTTCTAGTAAGACGAGAATGAGGTATTTCATCTTTTTTTTTCTTTTTCTGTGTGTGGTTTAGCATTCAATTGATCAAAATTCAAAATTCTTTCAAAGTTGTTTTTCTTGATGAGGTTGCTAATATTGTATAAATCCTTCTCCTAATTCTAATCACTTTCTTCTACATAAGTTCCTAGAGATCTTCCCAGTTTTCTCAGAAGTTTTATATTTCATAATTTCTTATGACACAATAATATTCCATTATACTAAAATGCCATAATTTGTTTATCTACTTCTCGATAGGAGGATAACAACAGAGCCTCAAAGGTGAAAGAACCTTCAGAATTCATCTAGTCCAGCCCATTCCTGATGAAACACGCCCTCAGTAGGATTCCCAGCAAGTCATCTAGCCTTTGCTTGAAGTCTTCCAGCGAAGGGGACCCATTCCACTTTTGGATGATTCAAATTGTTAGGGACTTTTCCCTAACATAACGTTAGGTTCACCCCTTAGCAAAGTCTCCTTACGGCTCCTAGTTCTGAGTCTGATCCCTCCAAATAACTTCCTTGTTCTTGCCTAGAACCAACCCACTACAAACTTGTGAAATAGTTAAAGCTTTTTGACAACTGGCCTTTTAATGTACCTCTCAACCATCTTTTAGTAACAGTGCCCAAGGAATTCACAGTGTCTTACTATACCCTATGATCACACTTTTTTCCAATAGTCAAGAACTAGCATATTGTTTGGTTGCACCCCCTTAGAAACAATATAGGGTAATGGAGAGACTTAGAATTAGGAGAAGTCAGGGCTAATACCTTGGTCCTCACGTTCATTTGTGATTTTGTGTAGTAAAGTTACATAAGCTGAAGAAGCAGTGTACAGAAATAGAACGCTGAATTTGGAAGTAAAGGTCGCGAATTCAAGTAATAGTTTTACCACTTACTACTCATTTAACCTTAAGTGAATTGTTTCTGGACCTCGGTTTCTTCATCTACAAAATGGGAAGGTTGGACATTCTAACATCTAAGGTCCCCTCAAGCTCTAAGGTAATGAAGCTCTCCGAGCCTTGTTTTTTGTTTTTGTTTTTGTTCGTTTTCATCCATAAAATATACTAGCATCGCTTAGCTTACTGAGCTGTGAGAAGAGTGCTTGTGTAGAGCACTTTAGAAATGTGATCTATTATTATTATTATTTCTCCCTGGAGAAATAACAGGCCTCCTTTATTTAATTTCCAACTGTAAGGCGCTTAGAAACTCATCCCTTCATTTTTTTCATGGGAAACTGAGTCTGAAGAAGGGAAATGAATCATTCAGGGCTAAGATGTGAGCAGCAAAAGTAGAATTCGAACCCAGGACATCTGACTCCCAATCTAATCTCTCCCATGTGCCATGCTGCTTCTTCCTACTCCCTGACTTGGACTGCAGGGCAGGATAGACAATTTTTTCTCCTTATTTATTGTCATACTCACAATTATGGCCTGGAAACAGGGACATTACCGCTGAGAGTCGGAGAGGTAACCCCAGCATCTTGAGTCAGAATCCAGAATCCATTTTCTCATTAGAAACAATGTTATATGTGATGGTTACATGTTGTTGAGAAGATATTTAGGGCCTGGTGCTGCTTTCTTTTTGTGGCCTGGAAACCCAAATACTATTTGTGGAATTCTTTCTATGGGAAAATATATTCTGAGTTCTAAAGATCTGAGTGATGGGTTCATTCTGAGAACAAAAAGGTTTATAATTTAGGACAAATATATTGTCCTCTGTAAACACACACACGCACATACACACACACATATAATACATACAAGCCCTAAATTCATACACAGAAACATATAATACATACTTATCTATATATATGCATATACATACATGTGTGTATATATATATATATATAAAAATTCATTATTTAATAAATTTGTCCTAAATTACATGCTTTTGCACCTAGCTAAGTGTGAAGAAGTCTTACTCCATGATTTCTGATTTTACGATGGAGATCAACCTTTGACTACCTCTAGTCTCTGAGTGAGTCATAATATATTTGCCCACACAGGCCTAGGGTTTGAACCTTTGTATTTGTTCCATTGGCAACATGCTATCTTTTGCTTTATCTCCTACTTGCTCCCTCCCTCTCTCTCTGTCTCTCTGCTCTGTCTCTCTGTGTCTCTGTGTGTGTCTGTCCATATCTGTCTGTCTCTCCCTCTCTGTCTCTGTCTTTCGGCTCTCTCTCTCTCTCTCTCTCTCTCTCTCTCTCTCTCTCTCTCCCTCCCTCCCTCCCTTCCTCCCTCCCTCTCTATCTCTGTCTTTTGGCTCTCTCTCTTTCTCTTTCTCTCTCTCTCCTCTCTGTCTCTCCTCCTCCTCCATCCTTTCTCTCTCCATTTTCTTCTGTCTTCCTCTTTATCAAGGTACAGCCCTTCCCAGCTGCTCACAAAGTGAACTCCTAAGTGCCAGCTTGAGATCAAGAAGCAACAAAACTGTCATGCCTGAAAATATATTTTTATATTTTGCTCTAGGTTGTCACTATAAATAAGAGACAGAATTGCTTATGGGGTTTTTCATGTGTGTTCCCTCTCTCTCTCTCCCTCCCATCCTCATTCCATCATCAGCTGCCCTCCCTGGCTATGTCACCACCCCTAAATAAATGGGAGAAAGCAACCAATTATATTAAAATACAATACAAATAGAGAGAACAAGGTGTTTCAGCCTTGGCTTCCTGCAAAACAGTTCACATTCTGCTGGCTGATCAAGTGAAAGCAAAAGAAGGAGATATTGGTTTGATTCTAATGTCACCAACCTTTTTGCCCTGGGCAAGAGCAACATAGAGAGGGAAAGCCCCAAGGTCTCATTCCTCTGAATTCTTCTATCATTTAGGTGGAATAGTGAATGGAGCCATGGATGTGGAGTCAGCAAGACCTGTGTCAGCCTGAGAAAGTCACTTACCCTCTCTATGCCTCAGTCTCCTCATATGCAAAATTGAAATAATACCTCATAGGATTGTTTTAATAAGTACCTATCTTGTGCAGAGGGGAGATGTTAAGCTTACCTGAAAATGTTCATGGTCCTTGAACTCAAAGAGCTTTCAATCTCCTACACTGACAACTAAAATATAAAATACTACATATGTACTTTAGAAAGGTACACAGGGATGATGATGATGATGATGGTGATAATGACGATGATGGTGATAATGATAACTAGCATTTATATAGCTCTCACTATGTACTAGGAATCTATTAAGTTTCAAGAGGTCACTACTAGGGAGGTCAAGGAAGACTTTGTGAAGGAGATGATGGCGTTCGCATTAGGTTTTAAAGTTTCATAAGAATTCAATAGCTAAAGGAGGGCATTCCAGGCATAGAGACTGGCATAAACAAAGGAAGAGAGGTAGATAATCATTACTGTGCTATGTCCAAAGCACAGTAAGAAATATGGTTTAGTTGGAGCATTAAGTATGTGGAGGTGAGCAGTACAGGACTAGAAATGGACTTCACTCCATGACTAAACTCACCTATCCTGTCACTTTTACTTTTCACACCCCTTTGGGGAGTTTGGAAAGCCCTGTCCCTCTGTAGACAGTGCAATATCCAGCGTGATCTTATGCTCTCCTAAAGATTATGTTCTTATCCAGCCCTATCAGACTAATGGGAGCCATCACAATTGCTTCCCTCTGCTTCCAGCTTGAGCTGGCTTGAGCTGGTCTTTAGTTGGAATGCCATGAGTTTCTCATGAGAAAAGAAGACTCTGTTATGCTCTTTTAGTTAAAAAACCAGAGGTTTTTAGTAGATCTTTTAGGAAAAAACAAACCAAACCAAGCCAAGAGATGAAATATGGCATATGAAAAATGGCAAGTAATCCAGTTTGACTGGTATATACAGGTCACAATGGGGATTGAATTAAAATAAGTCTGGAAAGATAGGCTGAAGCCAGGTTATAAAAGTGCTAAGGAAGAAGGAAAGAGAGAGAGAGAGAGAGAGAGAGAGAGAGAGAGAGAGAGAGAGAGAGAGAGAGAGAGAGAGAAGGAAGGAAGGAAGGAAGGAAGGAAGGAAGGAAGGAAGGAAGGAAGGAAGGAAGGAAAGAAGGAAGAAAGGAGAGAAGGAAGGAAAAGGAAGAAAGAGAAAGAAGGAAAAGGAAGGAAGAAAAAGGAAGGGAAAGGAAGGAGGAAAGAAAGAAGGAAGGAAGGAAGGAAAGAAAGAAGAGAAAAAAGAAAAGAAGGAAGAAAAAAGGAAGGAAGAATAAAATAAGGAAGTATCCTAGTCTGTAGGCAAATCAACTAGTTTCATTATTTTTTAGTTCTACCTCCTAGGTCCTATCTCCCCAATTAGGGAGCCTATTTTACTTGCTGATATTATGTTCCCCTCTATGTCCTGCACATAATAGCATGCATTAAAGAGTCTATTGTTTAATGCTTATGGTTGATTGCTTTTTGCTTGGGTTTTATACAGAGACTTTGGTGACTTTAGAGACATTAGTCAGCTAGGTAACACCATAGTTAGGGTGTTGGACTACCTGTCGCAGAAAACTGAACTCAAATCCTACCTCAGATACTAGTTGTGTGACCCTGGACACATCACTTCATTTCTCTCAACCTCAGTTTCCTCATCTGTAAAATGAGATAAAAAATAGCTCCTGCCTCATAGAGCTGTTGTGATGACAAAAACGAGATCATATATATAAAATGCTTTGCAAACTTTAAAGTATTATGTAAATGCCAGATATGGTTATTAGAGAATTGCACCAAAATCTTCTTCTGATGCCTCATCGTGGCATTCAACGGTGACCTTAGATTCTTGAAGGCTATACCTTGAGATCATCAGTTCTAGTGGATCCTTCTAAATTGGAAAACCTTCTAATGGTTGCAATGACAAACTGTGTCTATTGCCCAGGGACCAACAAAACTAAATCCAGAGAAGCTTGTCACCAAGTTGGTTTCAGGGAGAAGATATTTTTGACCATAGGAATTCTTGAAGTCCATCTACTAAGTTATAGAGGAGGTGTGAGCTAAGTCAGTGAAAGGAGTACCCACATTGACATTGTTTTGGATACTACTGCAGGCTTAACTAATTTCATTTAAGGTAGCTAGGTGAAACAGGGGATAGAGTGCTGGGCTGGGAATACAGAAAAGCTTAGTTTAAATCTTAGAGATAACCCAATGTTCCTTCCAGCTCTCAATACATGATCCCGTGAATTTCTGATCCTCGAAGTATTGTGTATTAAAGCAGAAAAGAAATCTGCCCTGAATTAGTCCCACCTTCTTCCCCCTCTAATCTTACTTAATGCCACTTAATACAGCTGGCAGAAGTCTCACAATAGTGCTGATGGGTTATATTACAAATTAATGTTATTTAACCTCAACTGGACCTTCTTTTCAGTTAAGGCAGCCCTTTTATTCCTCCCTAATCAATTCCTTATTTCTTTCCCAAAGAAATGATCCCAAACTTTCTCTTGCCTCTGAAAGCATCTGCAATCTCCTCTCCCCCACTCAGTCGAGGCCCTTACATTTTACTTTAATGAGAAAATTGAAGTCTGTCTGTGTTGGTAAGCAAAATGGGCTCTTAGCACTTAGTTGACCTTTGTTTCCTTTGAGTAATTCAGTGTATTTCATTGAGCCTTGCTAGGTGCTAAGCCCCAGGCCCAAACCCCTACTAGGTGCTAAGCCTATGTGGATGTGAAGCTCCCAGGGTACCAAGGGGTGGTGCTAACTCAAGAGCCAATCATAGCAGCCTAAGTTCTGGTCATTCAGATGATGTTTGATGATGTCTGAAGCCCTATAAGAAGAGAGGACAGAGCCATTTGTGCAGGGCTCTCACTCATGGTGGTGCTGAGGCGGAGACTCCGGGCAGCTGTAGCTAAGGGCCCTCCAGCTTGTAACCTGGATGCTAAGACTTTGTTAAACTCTGGTAACTATGTATTGGGATTTGAATCAGACAAGGTCTGTCTGTTGATGTTTGTGATTTGTTTGTATTTTGTTCTGAAGTTCAGGCTGCTGGCTTTTTCCCTGAACTAATTGAATGATATTTGTATGCTGAATTAAAGTAAGTTTGTCAACCCCTTAACATTGCTTTCCTTACTAAAGCAGATCAAAAGAACCTGTGCTTTTGCAGTGTGTTGGCAGCTTTCTGGGTGCTGGTTGTTGGTGGATCTTACACCCCCACAGAAGCCGCTAGCTGGATTGTTGAAACAAATGGCGTAGTCGGCAGGATTAGTTAAGCAGATCAAAAGAACCTGTGCTTTTGCAGCGTGCAGGTAGCGTTCTTGTTGTTGGGGTTGTGTTGATCTTACACCCCCACAGAAGCTGCTAGCTGGATTGTTGAAACACTGTCCTCCTCTTTAATCTCAAAACCTTTTGACATCGTCTCTTACCCTTTTGTCCTTTCCCACCAGTTTGTGTTTGCCAATGCTAATCCCTCAAAAAGTGCACTTGATTTCTTCCTCTCCTGTCTTCTCTAGCAGAACGAATTCTCAATCATTCCCTTTCTCTCAAATTGTAAACATCTGCCTATCTCATGGTTTTCCTACTGGCTTCAAACGTGCCCAAGTCTCCCCAATCCTTGAAAAATCTTCACTAGATCCTATCATTCTCTCAAACTTTCTTGCTATACCTTTCTGAGCAAAACTCCTTGGAAAACCTTTCTATAACTATGTCCCACAAGTTACTAAACTCTGCATACATACCTCTTGACCCAGTAATACCACTACTAGGTCTATGCCTCAGAAAGCCCAAAGAAAGAGGAAAAGGACCTATATGCACAAAAAATATTTATAGCAGTTCTTTTTATGGTGGCTAGGGAACTGAAAACATAAGGGGGTACCTATCAATTCAGGAATGGCTGGACAAATTGTGATATATGACTATGATGGAATACTTTGTGCTATAAGAAATGAAAGGGATAGTTTCAGAAAAACCTGGGAAGACTTACATGAACTTGTACAAAGTGGAGTGAGCAATTTATACAGAAACAACTACATTGTAAAGCAAACTTTGAAAGATTCAAGAACTCTAATCAATACCATGACTAAAAGTGATTTAAGAGTACTCATGATGAAACCAGAGACCTTTCAGTTGGATTTGACACTGTTTACTACTCTGTCCTCCTAGAAATAATACTTTTTGAGTTTTCACAACACTACTTTCTTCTGATTTTCTTTCTACCTGTGCAAATGCTCCTCCTCATTTTCCTTTGCTGCCTCACTATCCATATCATGCCCCATAATTTTATGGGCTCCCTAAGGTTCTGTCCTAGACTCTCTTCTCTTCTCCCTTTACATTCTCCCTAGGTAACCACATCGGGGTCTAATTATCATCTCCACTCTAATTACACAAACATACTATAGATAGATAGAGAGATAGATATGCATATTTTACATATATGTGGTGTATTTTACACACCCATGTGGATAGAGCACTAGGCCTGGAATCGGGCTTGGAACCTGAGTTTAAATCTGACCTTAGACATTGATTAGTTGTATGACCCTGAGCAAGTTACTTAAACCCGTTTGCCTCAATTTCGTCATCTATAAGATGAGCTGGAAAAGGAAATGACAAACCACTCCAGTATCTTTGCCAAGAAAACCCCAAATAGGGTCACAAAGAGTAGGACACAATTGAAACTGAACAACAACATACACATTTGTGTATATGAGTGCATATATGTACACATACATACGTACATATATGTACATATTCTCTTGCCCTAGTCTCTCCCCTAACCTTCAGTCCCTCGTCACCAAGTGCCAATGAAGTATTTCAAACTTGACATCCCAAAGACATATTAAACTCAACATGTCCAAAATTATACCCCTTATATTTTCCTTCTTCCAGACTTTCCTAGTTCTATTGAAGGCATCACCAATGTCTTAGGTTCATAATCTCAGCATTATCTCTGATTCTACACTTTCCCTCATTTCACACATCCTGTCATTTGTCAAATCTTTCTGATTTACCTTCACTTCATAGTGTCTCTTAAACTCAACCTCTTCTCTTCACTTTCACAACTATCACCTTAGTTCAAGTTTTAACCACACGTGATCAAGATTATTGCAACAGCCTCCTTGTTGGTCTCTTTGCTTCCAGTCTCTCTTCCTACTCCAGTCCATCCTACACTCTGCTGCCAAAATAATTTTCCTTAAACACAGATCTGACAATGTGACTCCCCTTTTCAATCAACTCTATTGCTTCTAGAATAAAACATGTACATTCTTCTGTTAGCTTTTAAAGCCTTTTATAAGCTAGTCCCCACCTATCTTGCAAGCCTCATTGGCTATTACTCTAAACCCTCCTACACTATGGGATCCAGCCAAATTGTCCTTCCCTCTGTCCTTTACACACAACAATCCATCTCTCATTTCCATGTCTTTGCACTGTCTTCCCACAGACCTGGGATGCAATCCCTCCTTAATTCTAAGAGAATTCGTCTCCTCTTTTAAGATGCAGCTCAAGCACCATCATCTTTATAAACTTTTCCTGTTTTCTTGGTTCCCCTCTTCTTCTACTAGTTTCTTACTTCCCAAATTACCTTGTATTTAACCAGAAGAGAAAGAAGAGGGGGAATAAGAGGGAAGGGAGGTTAAGGGGATGATTAGTCTTGAGCAAAACAAATTCTAAGGATATTGAAAATATTTATCAGTCTTTTTGAGGTGGCCAAGAATGGGAATCTGAGGGGTGTCCATAAATTCAGGAATGGATGAACAAGTTATAGTATATAAATTTGATGGGATACTATTGAGCTGAACACTTATCAGCACAAGGATGAACCAGGATTCCAGATGTCTAATGACAAAGTATGCTATCCACCTCCTAATAGAGAGCTAAAGGACTCAGAATGCAGAAGGATTCTCTCCCCACTCTCCACTCTCATCACACACATGATTGAAAAAAAAAGTTGAGCCAGTCATGTGGTGAGAACAAGAGACAGCAGCCCATGTTGGTATCCTTGAATAGCCAAGAGAACTAGAACAAGGCTACTAATTTAGGATTCATATTAGGACATCAATATATCTCATTGGATTAAAGAGACTGGAAGAGGTATAATCTGCATCTTTATAATGAGTACTCACATTGAAGAGATCACAATTTTTTCAAAATATCAAAATATAAATTTCTTATTTCTCCTTTGCACTAATGCAAATAATTTTGCATCTCTGTACCCTCAGCCCAAATCACTCTCCGGTACACCAGTATTTCATCACCAATTGCCTTTTGAACATTTGAATAAGATGTCCCATAGGTATCGCAAGCTCATCATGTCAAAACATATTATCTCCCCCCCCCCAAAGCTTCCTCCCTTACAAACTTCCCTATAAGTGTCCAGGGCACCACCATCCTCTCATTCATCTAGGCTCACAACCTACTCTCTTGAACTAACTCTACCTAGCCTATCTGTTGCCAACTTGTCGTTTCTATCTTCACAACGTTTCTTGTTTATGTCCTCTTCTCTCCACTAACTCAGCCTCTACCCTGGTGCTGGCTCTCATTGCCTAATCCCTGGATAATTGCAATAGCTTTCTGGTTGGTCTCCATGCTTCATGTTTTCCCCATTCAAATCCATCCTCCCTTCAGCTGCCAAAGTAATTTTCCAAAAGCTCAGGTCTGATCCCAACATGATCCCTACTTGACAAATTCCAGTGGTTCCCTATTACTTCCTCTTTGGGGCTTTCAAAATCCTTTGCCCTTTCCTTTCTTTTCCACTTGATTTCTCTCCACAAACTTTGAAATCCAGCAATCTGCCTTGTTGCTGTTCCTAGCACACACTCTACACTCCATCTCCTGACTGCCTTTTCAGTGGCTATTGCCTATGCCTGTAATGTTCTTCCTCCTTACATTCACCCAAATTCAGCTCAAACCCCACCTCCTGCAGGATTCCTTTCCTAGTACCCTCACCCCACTGCTAAAGGCTTCCCTATGAGATTACCTTCCATTTATTCCATATACATCTGATATGTACATAGCTATTTGCATATTGTTTCCCCCATTAGAATATGAGCCCCGTAAGGGAAGGAACTGTAGTTTTGCCTTTCTCTGTATCTTTTCTCAGCACTTAGCACAGAGCCTGGAAGATGGTGCTTGTTTGACTTCCAGGTACTATGCTTAGTGCTGGGGATATAAAGAAAGGCAAAACCACAGAAATATTCTCAGGGATAGAGATGAGAAATGTGAAATGAGAATTGATAAGATGTGGCAATTGTTTGGACATAGAAGTTTTTATGCAAAATTTGACACAAACTATTGTTTAGCCAAACCACTAAGGACCTACCTATATGTCTCATTTTAGGGTGTATGTACCCTTGGGTTATCAAAGGCTCTTCCCATGGAAAATAGGTTCTGGTAGGTTTATTGAACTAAAAGTGCTTCGTGCATAGCCAGGTGCTAAGATCGAATGACAGTTCTACTAGGGGATAAATCTAGGTCATTGTGAAGGTTCATTGTCAAGTGCATTCATTATGGCCATGAATGATCTGGTCAAAGCAATCTTGAAGTCCACCTAACTAAGTTATAGAGCTATTCTAATATGTCAGCCTTTGAAGTGGCTACACCAGTGAAATTATAGATGCTTGGCTTACTGAAGTGTTAAATATGTTTAGCTATATCTTCCCACCATAATAACTACCAATCTGGACCACAAAACCATCCAGCTTCTAGGAGACTGTAGCTGGTAGGGTCAAGCAGAGCCATAACTAACATTGTGCAATCAGGGCTTTCTCCCAGGGTGGAGAAATCTGGCTTTTGTGGAAGAGGAGAGAGATTTTTTCCCCTTCTGTACCTAAAAGTCTTCCACATTTTTCTTAATATTCTTCAATTCTGTCACACATACCTTGAGATGCAAATTCTGGAATGACATGGAGTATTGCAATACAGATACAACATTTTAGTCTATAAAGGCTCATATTCAAGTCCTAACATCTCTCCTGAGCTCCAATCACATTTCCAACTCCTATTTGATAGTGTATATACCATATGTCCTAACATTATGTTAAATTAACATGTCCAAAACTTGAACTCATGTTCCTATACCCTACAAAAACAAACAAAAAACTTTGATTCACCTAAGGCACCTAAAGTCAAAAGTTAAGCATTATTTTTACTTTGACCTTTACCTTTCTCTCAATTCCTATATCCAACTTATTAAGTCCTACAGATTTCACTTCCAAAACATTTATCAAACTGTTCACCTTCATTCCATTCATAATGTCCTCATTATATCCCACCTTGATTAAACTGGACTCCCTTTCTCTAATCTTTCCTTATTCCAACCCACTATTTACCTTTATGCCACTGCCTATGTGAGTTTCCTATGGCAATTCTCTAATCACAAAACCCCTCTACTCAAAATATTCATCAGCTTCCATTGCTTACTGAATACTGGATAAACTTCTGAACAAGGTATTTAAAGCTCTCAGAGGTCTTGCTCTAACCCATCTTTCCAGACTTACTTCCCACTATTCTCCTTTATACATTCTATGTTCCAGTCAAATGAGTTATGTGTTTATTCTTTCTTTCTCTCTTTCTCTGTCTCTGTTTCTGTCTCTCTTGATCTCTCTTTCTCTGTCTTTCCTTATGTCTGTGTCTCACTATATTTCTGTCTATCTCTGTCTCTCTATCTCTACCTCTCTGTCTCTGTATCTATCTGTCTGTTTCTCTTTCTCTCTCTCTTCTGTGTGTCTGTCTCTTTGTCTCTTTCTTTGTCTCTATCTGTTATCTCTGTCTCTTTCTTTCTCTTCTGTGTGTCTCTCTGTCTTTGTCTCTTTCCTTCTCTCTGTCTCTTTGTCTCTGTCTCTGTCTCTCTATTTCTCTCTCTCTCTCTCTCTCTCTCTCTCTCTCTCTCTCTCTCTCTCTCTCTCTCTCTCTCCCCCTTGCTTTTATAACTTCTTGTTCTTGACATTAGCTGCCTTTTCACTCTCACCACTGTCCAGAGGTGATCTTCCCTTCAAGTTTCTTATATACTATGGTACTTTTCATTACATTTAATGTCTGATTTATATTACACTTCTTTGTATGCATGTGTAACAGTGTGATAGGGTGATTGGAGTGGTCCAACCACTCTTGTTTGCCAGTATTCTACTACTAATCAATCGCTTTGATCAATCAATGGTGTTCCAATGTTTGGGGTACCCCAGCATAAATACTCTTTGCTTTGGGAAGTTGTAACAAATCAATCTATAATTATTTATCTTGATTTTTTAAAAGCTCTGAACCCCTATCCAGAGTCAGTGCTCTGGTTAACACTGCAGTTTTAAATCTTTCTTGTCTCCTTCCCTCATTTGCCTCCTCCCAACTGTATTCCCAGTATACACTCACAGATTTGCGATGTCTGTGGTAAATACTATTTATCACAATAACAGGTTTTTTTAAAAAGAATGTAAACATTTAAAACAAAGAAAAGTAAACAACTTTTTTATGAAATAGACTTTCCTTCATGTCCAGAAGAAAGACTTCATGCTCCCATGAGGAACTCTAAAGTAAGAAAGGAAATACAGAATTACTGCCTCAGGGTCTGTAGAATAAAAGTTTTAGCAACCCAGCATTCATCCTCATATGCCTCATGTCTGACAGGTCTACACAGCCTCTCTCCCAGATTCCTGGGGCTCATTCCTATTTCTGGCTGCCTGTAGTCATTCTTCTGCTCTTCCAGATCCATATGGCTCTCATGGTCTCCTTTCTAGTTCTGCACATCTTCTATGAATTTAGTGAGAGCTGGGTTGCTCTTCCACGTCCCAGAGGTCTGGTAAGCAAACTTCTTTTTAGCACCACTCAAAATATGCCTAGTATCTTCCCAAACAGTTATCAGTTTCCCTTGCAATTAAATCAGAAAACTCCTTCACATTTCATAAAGGGATAAAAGAGAATGGACACATCTTTGAACTTTGTTAGCCTATCAATACTTCTGTTATCTCTCCCTAACTTTATGTGATTACATAAACTAGATAGCAGGGAGAGGGAGGACCAAATATCCCCCTTTCCCACTCTCATTACACACATGTAATTAAAAAAAAAAGTTGAGCCCATCATGTAGTGAGAAAAGGAGACATGTGACATATTGGTATCAACGCATAGCCAAGAGAACTAGAACAAGACTACCAATTTAGGATTTATATTAACACATAAATATATCTCACAGGATTAAAGAGACTAGAGGACCAATAATTTGCATTTTACAGGGAGTACTCACATAGAAGAGATCACAATTTTTTTTTCAAAATATCAAACTATAAATGTCTTATTTCTCCTACTATCATGTAAGCTCCTTGAGATCAAGAGTTGCATCTGGTTTTATATTTGTGTCCTAGGATGTAGCATACAGTGGGTGCTTCATAAATGTTTGTTTAATTGAACCAAATTTTATGACACTAAAATTAGAAAGCTTTGTACCTGCAATTCCTCTATTGTATCACTAGATGGTAATCATGGATTATCTTTGCTACTAATCACTGGCCTTGGTTTCCTCAAACTAGGATAATAGCATTATGGATCATAGATACTCAAAGGACATCTAGCCCAACCCTCTTTATTTTACAGAGGAGGAAACTGAGACCTAAGGAAGCTAACTGAGTTACTTACAATCACCTCAGCAGAAAAAACTTAAAAGAGCAACCACTTATTGTTTAACTCTTTAGTTATAAATAATTTATTTTCCCTGAGTCTCAATAAAACCATGAATTTGATAAAGAGATTGATTAAATAGTATAAAGAATTGTCCTGTGATCACTCTGAGATAGGTCTCATGGTGACCAGCTTCTGTGAGTTAGGCTTTTAGAAAAGTCCTCAATTTGAGTGTCTACTTCCCAGTGTTCCTGCCTGCTAAACATTACAATTTACCCTGATGCTGAATTCTTCATGACACATCATTGGAGCTGTTAATTAACTAATTAGTACTTGTTCCTGAAATTAGGCAGTTCTTTCTTAATCTGGGTGAAAAAGAGTAGTAATTTGTTTCCTTCATGCTCCTCAGCTAAAATTGAGCTGTAAAACATGTCCATTTCCCTCTTTTCTCTTCATCCATCCTACTGATCCAATCAGAACTTTTGAACAAGACCAGCTCTATCTATAGTTTCTAAAGTTGACTCCTCAGAACCTTAGCAAGACTTGCTCAGGCATTTTTAGGCTTGCCTTAACTCAATTTTTAAAACAATAGTATGTTTTTTCTTAGAAGTCTTAGCTGAAGGCAATTGGCAAATTAGCCACCCAAAACCCCACTGATTTCCTTTAGCCTAAAATAAGGAGCCATAAACAACATATTAATCATAAAAGATAAAAATAACATAAGCATAGTATCTAAACCAAAGGAAGTAATATCCCCCTCTTTTCTGCTCTAGTCAATCATGTCTACAATACTAGGTCTAACTCTGAGTAACCCATTTTTTCATAAGGATATTGACAAGTTGTCAATATCTAGTGGATACTGACCAGATGTTATCCAGTGGAGAGTGACCAGAATGGTAAGAAACCTTGAAATCATGCCAAAGAATGATATGCTGAAGGAACCTGGGGAGGTTTAGTCAGGAGAAGAGACTTAGGGTGACATGATCACTATCTTCAAATACTCAAATGTGATCATAAGTCAAATTTACCTTAAGAAGAAAGAACAAGAAGTAATGTACTTCTGTAATGTAAATTCCAGGTGTAGAGGCAACATATTGCAGTAGATGGAGTGTTGGTCTTGGAGTCAGGAAGGACTGAGTTTGAATGCTATTTCAGACAATTACTAACTCGGACCTTGGACACGTTGTTTAACCTCACTCAGTCCTAGTTACCTCATCTGGGTCTAATAATAACACTGACCTCTAGGCTGGTAGAAGATAACCTAGGGTTGTTGTGAGGATCAAATGAGAAAACTTACATAAAGTACTCTACCGATGTTAAAGTGCTATAGAAATGATAGCTATTTTAGAGCTCTCCCAAAGTGAAATGAGCTGCTTTGTAAGGGAGGGAAGCAGTCACTACAGAGGAAACAGTATTGGATCTAGAGTCAGGACCAGGGTTTGAATGCCAACTCTGCCATTTGCTACACTTAATTAGCTTGGGCAAGCCACTTCACTTCTCTTGGCCTCAGTTCCTCATCTATGAAAAGAGAGGATAAGCTTAGCTGGAAGAGCCCTTCAAGCTGTAAATCCTATCACTAGTGACCTCCATTCAGAAGCTGGATGATCACATGTTGGTGATCACATCAAATGAGATCATATTTGTAAAGCACTGAGCACAGTGCCTGGCACATAAAAGGCACCTAATAAATCTTCCCTTCCCCTTTCCTTGCTAGGGATGTGTGACACTGGTAAATGTTTAACAAGTAGCTCCACAGAAAGGAAAAAAAAGACATAGGACACCTATTTTAATTTAATCCTCATTATTCACATTTTCCCCAACCACTTTCTTAAATCTAGACAATCAACAGCAACAAAAGATCTATTGCTGATTTGCAGCATTTGTTGATTTATTAATGCTCATGCAATGCACAGAAAATTTAACAATTAGCTCTGCGAAGCCTGAACTGGCTTCAGCCCACTTGGATGCTTTATGGAGTGATTGGATTAGATAAACTCACATCTTCTCTAAATCTAAGATTCTATGAAATCTATAACATAATTTTCCTATAGTTGACTTGGACTATAATTTTAAAGTGTTTGCTGAACACTTTCATCTTCCCAATTTATCTCCCCAAAAATAAACTCACACTTTAAGGCTAGAACTTGAATTAGAAGCTCATTCAGCTGCCCTGTCTGGCCTTCCCTGATTACCTAATGACAATAGCTGCCATTTCCCTGGTGTTTTAACCTTAACCACATGCTTTACATACATTTCTTAATTTGATTCTTACCACAGCCCTGTGAGGTAGGTTCTATAGGAATTAAGATTATAGTTTTACAGATTGTGAAAACAGTTCAGAGAGTAATGGGCCCATATTCATACAAATGGCAAATATCAGGCATATTCATACCCAGTACTCTGGTGAATCCTGTCTTTGGTTCTTTCCATTATGCCACAATCCCTCATTCCTCATACCATGAAGGTAGCAGCCTAAGAAGAGATAATTCCTCTCTTTCTCCCTCTCCTGGTTTACCCATTTGCTACTAGTGCAGGTAACTAAATGCTTCCTGATTGTACTAAGTTGCATTTGTGGGCAGACATGAGCAAATAAGAATGTAATGGTGCGAAAGAATTAAAGGATCTATTAATATAATAAAAGAGGAATTTAAAAATCAGGATTATCTACAAAAACTTTAAACCACTGGTAGATAATTAAGACTTCATTAAAACCAAATAACGTTGCTAAAGTAAAAGTAGCAGAGTCAGCAACGTCAATCACTACAACACCATATGGTCTATACCTACTAGTAAGTGACAAATAGCAGTTTAGCATATCATGCTGACAGGAGGACTTTTCTTTGTTTCATGTGCAAAAATATCCCTGCTTCATTCATGGGACTACCATATGTTCTCCTAAAAATGTAGCATGTGGTTGAAAATGTGGTTGTGATTTAGCCATAAAATTTATAGTTTCTTTGGAGGAATGCAGTGATTTAAAGTTAACTGTTTTTTTTTAACTCCTTTGTGTGTTGCCATTCATTGCTTAGTGTGTTACCTTTTACTGTATTGAGCAAATCAAATAAAAGGAAATAGAGGATTCCAGGACTCGGTGGGAAATCCACATTTTATACATAGTTAGAATTGCATCTTTTTTGGTTGATGCTCAGTGTGAAATGCAATAGCTAGAATTTGGGAAACTTGCAAATGGAAGACTTTGTTTCTCATTTCAAACAGTAACAAAGATCAACTGAAAATCATTCCATAATCGCACCCATCTCTTATCCTGGAACATTTATTGTATATCAGCCTTTGGCAAGGCAGCTGGAATAGCCTAGGAAAGTACTGCAATATTTTCAATAAAGAATCAAATTTGGGATGAATCCTTTCCTCTGTAACCAATTCTAAGAGACACTTAGAAAGATAGTTTTGCCTATATAGAACAGGATTTGAAAATATTACAGACAGGGACCCTCCTGGACTAATTTTTTGCATCCCATGGAAGAAACTGCACTAATTCATTTTTCACTTGAATTCTTCCAACCCCAGTACAACCAGTTTGTTCAGTTCAGTAAAAATCTCAGTCAACTCAATGAAAAAAAATCCTGAATCCCTAATACTCTTTGCTCATTTGGAATCTTTGCCCAGGGGTCAAATTATGTACTGTGAACGTATTGCTTCATTTTGAGGTATGTATTTGGAATGAGGCAAGGTGCATTGCTCCTGAATTATGCTAGAGAGCTTGAGGAAGGCAGATGCTGGTTGGATGTGATGAGTTTCCTAATGTTTAGGAAGCAGATGTGAATATGCACATTACTATATTAATGCATCTGTCACCAGGTTGCTGAATAGGTTGTACCTCAACTCCCATCTTACTCAGTTTATTGCATAAATATGTAAATATCTCTGGGTAGGAAACTGTATAGGAAGCAATAATCTAAAGCATTAAGTAATATATGAGCACAGCACCTGCTTTTCATCTAACAAGACACAGGCCCAGACTCAGAACCTGTACAAGTTATTGGTGACCTTGAGATTTTGATTCCTCAAAATATAACTCTAAGAATCATATCCCATCCACTATTAGATCTCTCTGAAATGGTGGTGCCATTGTTAAACCCCAAAATTCAGAGCCTCATCCAATATCCCACCTGAAGCCTGAATACTACTTGAGATATTTGGAAAGCACTTAGCAAAGTTCCTGGTAAATCTTATTGATGTTCAGTTGCTTGACCATGTTGCATTCTTAATGACCCCATGAACCATCACATTCTAGGCTCTTCTGTCCTCCACTATCTCTCAAAGGCTGTCCAAGTCCGTGTTCATTGTTTCCATGATACCATCTCTCCATCTCACCCTCTGTCATACCCTTTTCCATTTGCCTTCAATCTTTCCCAACAATAGTGTCTTTTAAAATGAGTCCAATCTTCTCATTTTGTGGCCAAAGTATTTGAGCTTTAGCTTCTGTATTTGACCCTCCAATGAATACTCTGAATTAATTTCTTTAAGTATTGACTGATTTAACCTCCTTGTTAAAGGACTCTCAAAAGTCTTCTTCAGTATCATGATTTGAAAGCATTGATTCTGCCAAGTCCTGGCACATAGTAGGTACTTAAATAAGTGGCCTGGCATATTGTAGATACTTAAATGCTCATTTCCTTCTTTCTTTCCTTACAACAACCCTGAAAAATAATCTTTCAGCTTCTCCTTGAAGATGTTTAGTATTGGGAGGTTTTCCCTTTTCAATGATACAGCACCAAAGGCTAGATGAGACCTTTAGCTGTTGTCTAATTCAGGATTTCTCAGAAGTAAGTTGGGGGTGACTGTGAATGGCTCTTGGACCAGTAAATCATAATACTCTGTACCAAGTTAATTAGTGGCTGGCATAGTGCCATTTAAATAGAAGGTGTTCACTACATGTGGTGAAATGTATTCAACTAGTAGCATCATGACTAAAATATTTCATTTTTGGTATAAATCTATAATCTACTTTGGCTATTTAAACAAACTAAACATATATGTTTATAATTTACTTTGATTACTTAATAGATCAAAAAAAAAATAACTTTCATGGAGGCTGATTAGTGGATAGAGGTCTGGACTTAGAGCCTACCTGGCACCAGGTACTAGCTCTGGCACATACTATCTATATAATCAGAGCAGGTGACTTTAACTGCTCAGTGCCTCAGACAACTATCTGTTTTAGTAAAAAAATATTTCATCCATGTTCTATTTAAAATATTGATCTTACTTCCCAATGACATTCACACCCCCATTCTCAGATCCATCCCCTAGTTATCTGATACCTTTCCTTGTTAAAAGAAAAAGAAAAGAAAAGAAAAAAGCATAGTGAAACAAAACAAACTAATATATTGACTACATATGATTCATCTCATGCCCCTTCACTGAGAGAAGGGAGGTTCACTTTGCCATGTGAGGCTATGATTGACCGAGATTAATGAGGCCATCATCAAGGAGAGTTTTGATTTTCCTTTGCATTCCTGTAGCCATTGTATAAAACATTCTTCTGCTTCTGTTCACCTGTGCAGGGGCTAGTAGTGTTACCAACGGGTCAAAGGTTATAAACAGTTTAGTGAATCTTTTACTATAATTCCAAATTGTCTTCCAATACAATTGGACTTATTCAAAAGTGCATTAGTGTGTCTATCTTCCTATAGAACATTTAACAATTGCCATTTTCATCTGTGGTCATCTTTGCCAATCTAAAGGGTGAGATAAAATCTCAGAAGAACTTTAATTCACATTTGTTTTACCATAGTGATTTTAGGTATTCTTTCAAATAATAGTTAATCACTTATATCTTCTTTTATGAAAGCTTTTTTATTTGATGGGGGATGAATATTGATTTTATAATAACTATTGACATATGCATCTCAATTCCCTATAAATTTTAGATATCAGAATTTTTGTTTTAAAAATATGTGAAGTTTTTTCTCCCTATATAGCCTTTTCTCTTTTTTAAGCTAGCTTTGTTTAGTTTATTTAAAAGAAATAATTGAAATTATCAATTTTATATTTTATGTTCACCTTTATTCCTTGCTTGATTAAGACTACCTCCCCTCCTTGCCATAGTTGTATGAGATACCTCCTTTCATTCTCCTTTAATTTCTTTTGTGGTATTATTAGCTTTTAAATATAGGTCTTGTATCCATTTAGAACTTATTGTGGTATAGGGTATAATATGCTGGTCTAAAATCTAATTCTGCCAAACTAATTTCCAGTCTTCAAAACAGACCTTTTCTAATAGGATATTCTTACCCTAGTATTTGTATTAAACAAAAATAAGGCTAACATTTTTGTTTGCTTCTGTTTCTTTCCTACTTAATTAGTTTCAGTGATTATCTGTTTTATTTTTAGTAATATGGACTGGAATTGTGATTTCATTAGTACAATGACCTCCTAGAAGAGGGGATTCCCTCTCTCATTAGAAGGGCTATACTTCCTCTGCAACTTACAGTTGAGGGATTAAGTAATTTGCCCAGTGTTACACAGTCATTATGCATCAGAGGCAATAATTGAACCCAAGTCTTCCTATCTTCTTGTCAGGTAACTATTAACTATGTTATGTTGTGTTTTCTACCTTAAGCAACTAACAGATAGTTTGAATGATTATTGCTTTATAATGTAGTTTAATGTCTGGTAATGCAAAGCTCCCTTCATTCTTAAGTAATTTTCATGATTTCCTTTGAGATAACCTTACTTTTTGCTTCTCCGGATTCATTTTGCTATTTTTTACTTGTTCTGTAAAATAACCTCCTGAAATTTTATTTCAAATAGCACTAAATGTGTAATTAATCTATATAGCAAAATCTGTTTTATTATATTGGTTCAATCTGACCATGAATAGCAATTCTCTCTCCAATCTTACTTTATTTTTTATTTATAAAAGCATTTGTAGTTGTATTCATATAAATCATGAGTTTGTTTTAGTTATTAATTATAATTATATTATATAATTAATTATATTTATCACATAGCAATTTATGGTAATTTTGAATAAATATGTTTTATGTATATATATTTCATATGTATTTGTATGTGTATATATATACGTGTATGTGTATGTATATATATATATATAAGTATATATATAAATTCTGATGAGTTAATGGGTTTGATTTGTAGCCTGCTACTTTAGTGAAGTTGTTTTGATTTTTTTTCATTAAATCTCTGGGGTCATTTAAATATAACATTGTATCATCCTAAAAAAAAAAAGATAAATTTGCCCTTTCTTTTTTGCCTATGCTTACTGTCTCATTTTTCCTTATCTTATTGTCATACGTAGCATGTCTGGTACTAATAAATAAATTGGAAAGGTATCTAGACTTCTGAATTTATTGGCTTAGGGACCCCTTCCTGAAAAAAAATCCCTCTACCAATTTACTATGCCATGCTGTGTCTCATGCCAAATGGACCTATGTGCTTTATCCCTGATCTTCTTGAAAAGACCTCTAGTTTTTCTTCCCCAGATAACTCTCTAAGATTGAAACTTGATCAGTAGTTGGAGTTTTCATACTGATAGATATTTCAACACCAATGAAATCATAAGCCCAGACACCAAAACAAAGCCCCGTAAAGTAATACCATTCTTCCAGTTCATTCTAGTGAATATTTCTAGGACTCTCACATAAGAGTAGATGGCCCATGGAATCTTTCATCTTCCAGGGTGGCCTTTAGGATAAAATAGTCTAATACCCACAGATTTAATCTATCTACTATCTTAAAGAAGACACGGAATTAAATCATTAAAGAGAGAATAGATTTGTGGACACTGCATTGGCTTATGTAGAACGTCCCAAAAGTTCAATAAAAAATCAAAATAATGATTAACTGCAACAGAAAAGCAACTTATAAGCCCACAAACACTATTTCAGCTTGGGAATACAATGCTCTAGAGAACATAATTCTAAACCTTGTTTACAAACCATTTCCAGTGTTTATTAATTGTTAAAGAATTTATGCTTCCGTAAGAGTCTTCTTAAAGGCATGTTCATGAGTGTGTGTTAATGGAATCAATTCAGTCAAACAAGTACTCATTAAATGTCCTCTGCTTACAGAATGTTATGCTAAGGCCTAGACTCACCAAATAATACTTATCATGTATATAGTGCTTTACGTCTTGAACCCAACACTGTTTGGTAACAGACAGGAAAGTTCCTCTAATCTGTGAAACTTTCCCTGACCAAAGAGATCTAAAGTAGTTCTCTCTCTTCTCAAATCCAATAACCCTTATTTTCAGAGTACTTCTTTTGCAGTAATGATTTACTACCTCATCAATACTTTTTTTTTTTTACCAGAATTGTTCAGGGCACAAAGGGTCTGGATTGCTTTGATGAAATAACACACTTATCTAGGCTTGAGCCTCTGCCCAGAAACAGGGTTAAATCTTGCTACAATATATAGGCCAGTAGGCCAACATCAACTTTGTCCTTCCAGAAACTTCAGTCATATTGTTTCAGAAGGAAATCTAATTAAAAGGCATCAAAATCAACAAACACGTAGTAAACAACTTATATTTCGTCATTTTTCTGTAGTCATCAACGACCCACAGTATCTTCCAATGTTATTCATAATGCCTAAATAATAATAATGGCTTATATTTATATTGCATTTCACAGTTTACAAGGTGCTTTTTTCACCTCTAAGCTAGGTCATTAAGAATTATTATTTTTATTTCACTGATGAGAAATATTTCATACCAGGATTACATATTAATCACTCCCATCAAATGAATATTACATAATTCGTATTATCCTCTACTGGTATGGTTTTCTCAAGCATGAAGTGCTTACCACCATCCAGTGCCACCTTTGCTCCCTCATCATCAATACAATACCAGTGCCTTTGGCTGCATCATCCTGTGCTGGAGTTTTCTCCTATCTAGTGATTTCTCCTAGGTATCCAGATCATCTGAGGTTCTCCCAAGATACTCCAGACCTAGAGTTCTTAACTTTTTTTGTCTCATGAACGCCTTTGGCAATCTGGTGAAGCTTATGGATATTTTATCAGAAATACTATTTTAAATGCATCTAATAAAATCCATTAGAAATGGCTACAAAAGAAATCAATTATATGGAAGGATAGTTATGAAAATAATGATTTAAAAGTTCATGGAGCCCATCTTAGGAACTCTAACTCTACACATTAGTAGAAGAAACTTCAGATTTCTGATCTAGAGATTATTGCTCTTCCATACAATGGCAAGTGAGGAATAGCTTACATTGATTGTTGTACTTGGAATTAAGAGGCCCTGGATTTTAATTCCACCTTTGACTTTTTCTAGCTTTGTGACCATGAACAAGTCTGCTAACTTTTGTAAGCCTCGGTTTCCTTCTTTGTAAAATGGAGATGGTAATAATACCTATAGCACCAAACTCACTGGACACTCAGGAGATTCAAAAAAGATGATAGAAATAAAACACTTAGAAAACTTTAACTTGATGTATCAATGCTCTTTATTATTCCACTGCTCATAGCTTTGGCATGAAAGGGTCAGATTGGAGATTTCCTCCTACTGAGGATGATCCTTTCTGTTCACACATTTCAGTTGCCTCTGCTACCCAGACTCACCTGGGAGCCAGAATCATTAATCTCTTCAAAAAAAAAATTTCCGTTCTCTTCCTCAGGGCTTAGGTTCTGCAGTATGTTTATGGACAACCCTATAGCACAGACTACAGATAAGATGGCTGAAAAATCACCCCGGTCCCAGTGTCCTTCTTACCTCTTAATCATACAGTTCTACCAGACACTAAACAATAACTATATAGATAGAAATGGGCAAATTTCCCTATTTTACATAGATATGGAAAGGATCTTTGATTCCATATGGGAACATACTCCATCGTCAAGTATATTAGTAGATAAATCCTAGAGAGCTAACTCAAGTACATAGTTTAAATGATTTCCCCAGGATCACACAGTTCAAATGTCAGATTTGAAGACAACTCTTCCTAAATACAAGTCCCACTCTTTAAGGATCATGTTTTCTCTAATTTCCCCTAAGTAATCACAATTACTCCAGGTCCCAATTATAAATAGTGCCAATAGTCCCAATTTAAAAACAGTGAATCCTATGGAGTGGCTACATCATTTGGGTTCAAACTGCATATTTCCATTAAGCTGAAACCAATTACCATATTTTACATAATTTTAACTCTGAATAATATAAATTCAAATACATACAACCACTTCATGGTATTCATTATTTGCATTGTTTGGGACCTGGGCATATTATTGCTTTGTTGTTGTTATCATTAATAGCATTTGCCATTTCCCAGATAGAGTCTCAGTTCTGCTTTTTTTATTCTATATCCACTCCTACAAAGGTTCTTGAGTTTTCCCTTAATTCTTAATAGTTATCATTTCTTTGTTGCTGCTGTTGTTCAGTCATTTCTGTCCTCTCCAACTTTTTGTGACCCTGTTTGGGGTCTTGTATCTTGGTATCTTGGTAAAAATAATAGAGTAGTTTGCCATTTCCTTCTCCAGCTCATTTTGCTGATGCAGAAACTAAGGCAAACATGGTTAAGTAGCTTGCCCAGGGTCACACAGCTTGTAGGTGTCTGAATCCAGATTTGAACTCAGAAAGATGAGTCTTCCTCACTCCAGTCCCAGAACTCTATCTATCATGCCACACAGCTACCCTCAGGTGAGGTTACAGTTAGCTATCTTCTCATGTATGAATGCTTTGTCATGTTACCTGCATTGTATCTTAAGGTCAGTCTTGCATTACTTTGCACCCATAACCCAGCACAATGCCTTGCTAAAGAAAAAGGCCCTCAAAACACTAACTGGTGATCATAAGTTGGAATTATGTATGCACAGGACCCAGAGGACTGAACATATATGTAGCCTCAACTTTCTCCTTTGCAAAATGAATAGTAACCTCTTGGGTTTCCTTGGGATCACATAGAATTGATCTAAGCAGTATGAAAGAGCTCTGTACATTCCTTATCCAAGGATTTGAGGTGGATGGTGTTGAGACTGCATCCATGAGAGAAGTCAATGGGGGGCAGAAGAGCTCTGGTTTACTGAAACCATTGTCCAGTTGGACATTAGACCTGTGAGAGAATAGTAGGGTTCACTAGCCTGAAGAGGCAGGGAGGAGGAGGCAGAGAAGAAGGTCTGGCCCAGTCAAGAGGAATTAGTGGTGGACTCAGGGGTCTGATCCAAGAAGACAAAGGACAGAGCCAAGCATTAGCTTCCCAATCCATGAAAACAGATGTGGGATGCCTAGTTGAGATGACCATGACCCAAACTAAACCAGCAGGACCTACAGGAGGCAAAACCTGAAATCCAAAGGAAACCTGGATCCAAGCCAGCTCTTGGTTTAAGATGTCATCCTAAGTAACTGGGCCAGAGAGGTTACAGGCTGCTTCTGACAAGACTCACATGTACTATCTGCATAAGGAAAAGCAAAATGAGAAAATAAATATTTTCAAGCCCTTTCCTCCTATAAAAAGATGTAAAATTATTACACAAATAATGCTTACTTCCACCACCCCTCACAGATAGATATAGGTGGCTCTCCCATGCCTTTTTAACCTGTTTTAAAGTTCAATGGCTCAAGCGCACTCTTGCTAGGGTCATGCCATAAAATTCATATGTGAAAGGGGTCAGTACCAAATTCTACTCTGCCCAATTTGCTTCAAAATCCAAAGGGGCCTCACTCAATCAAGCCAGGTCTGTTTATATTTTGAAACCTCATTTCATGCACAAGTGATAGTGCATGAGGAACATTCCTAGTGTCCAAAATATCAAAAATGTTTGACAGGGCTAAAGTCCTTAATGGTTGTTTAGAATCTATGTCAGAAAGAGGACCCTTTAAGGAGAAGAATATGGTATTTCTATTTGCATAAAGACAATAAAACTCTTTTAGAAGCAATTTCCCCATATATAAAAAGTGAGAACATAGCACCTCAGTGGCATAGACATCTGCTACTTAAACAGATGCCACCCTCTAAACTCAATCAAGCAACCCTCTTCTCCAACTAGAGACCCCCAAATTGCACTTGAAACCAAAATTCAATGTGTGGCTGGAGCCTTGAAAGGGGGCTATGTGAAAAATGATTGCGTTTTTTCCCTCCAAGCTTCATTATGAATTCACTTGACTTTTATGTATTTTTGCTTTAGCAAAGTCTCCTCCATCATCAGCCTCAACAGCAGCACCTTGTTTCCAACTTAATCTCCATGATCTGCAATACCCAATTCCTCCTCCGAAAATTCATCACTGATCAGCATTAGCCCTTCAGCGCCTCAGATAAACAAGAGCTTCTTTGTTTCTTCTTGCAAATGTACTTTAATGACTTCATCTTACATCTCTGTAGCCAGATCAAGGAGAAAAATGAAACTTGGTTTGCCTAAGTATCATGGAGAGGCAAAGAGGGGGCAAAGGAAGGCTGCCAGTTAAGAAATGCCTACAAAACCCGAGACTGATAAGCCCCTTTAGAAGTTCAGCTTGCACTTCTAAATCAGCAGTTCATGAAAGGCATTAAGAAAAACTATTATCCTACTCTAATGGATGACAGCACAGTTTTATATGTTACACCTTGAAGTGAGCAGGAGGATTTTCAATCACTTGATAACCTTGAAACTGCTAAGGTATCAAATTTTTATCATGAATATTGTGTAGGAGCAGAAATAACTCAGAAAGCTGCCTCTGTGAATAATAATTGGAAGACCACAACATTTTGGCCCAGAAAATGCCTGGGAGATGTCAGCTATCTCTAGGCTGACCAACAGGAAATTAAGGCAGGTATTTCAAGTACGTTCATATATGGCTCTTCATCAGTAGGTCATCAAGTCAGAATGTATTGAACATGTAAGATCTAATCTGGTCAGAATGACCACTGAAGAAAAGAATTCTAGTTCCTGGTAATTTTCAAATGAGAAAAAGGAGATCAAGGCAGCCTGGCTGAAGTCAGAAAGAACTGGCTTCCAATCTGGCCCTATATTCTTGCTAGCTGTGTGACCCTGGACAAGTCACTGTAATTCAAGTAACCTCAAACCAATGGCCCTATCCAGGATAGTGTGTTGTTATCTGTGTCTAGGGGCAAGTTCCTTACTCTGAAATAATCACTGTAAACAAATCATTTAACCTCTCAAGGCCTCAGTTTCTGCATTTGTAAAATGAGTGAATTGGGCTAGATGACTTCAAGGGTTCTTCCCAGTAATACATCTATGGTTCTATGATTCTATGCACCTACAGATCCTTCTGAGGAAGGTAAGAGAAATCACAAGTTAAAAAAAAAAACTACATGAAACATGCCAAATAAATTAATCATAAGAATGAGACCTTTATATTTTACAAGGAGCCTTGAATGAACACCTTTAAGTGCTTTCCCATCTATTATCTTATTTCAGCTCAGAATAAGTCTGAGATGTGTTGGGCAAGTGAGGATTTACCATGTGTAATGGATATCTAGATTAGGAAAAAGTGGTCAAAAATTACATAGTAAATGGAGAACATGAATCTTACTCCGCAAAAAGAGAAGCCCCTGTTTAGTTCTGTTTGTTCATTTGGGTTTTTTCTTTACTAAATTCCAACTTTGTTTAGAAACATTGCCGCCATATCCATTGTATTTTCATCCTGTGGCATTTTCAGGTGACAGAGTCTGTGGAGAGCACTCGACAGCCATGTGAAAACTCAATGTCTGAAGTGATTCATCATCATGTCAGATGGTCCAGCACTTTGTCACAATGACTGACAATGGAGGAAACTTGGAAATAATACAAAGATTCTCCTGTCCCTGATAGTGCCGGCTATTGTGATTAGAGAAGAAAGCTCAGTGCCTGTGAGGAGAATCTTAATTTCTTCCCCAAAAATAATTTTGACGTTTATCCCCTCTGTAGGTCAAACGCTGCTTCACATTTCCTATCTTGCTTTACTCACAGGAAGACCTTTTAAAGTCAGGTATTTCAGTTCAAAATAGCTTTTGGAGCCCTGTTATGAGAAATTACAATATGCCCACCCAGGTTATGGAGTAGGTCAAACATCTTTTCAATGATGCATCAACCCAGCTATAGCTATTGTTATGCGATGCCCCTACAACCAGTTGAAAAGTGAAAAAGTCTATTAACCAATAATTCCTGACATTTACACAGTGCTTTAAAGTTATCTCATTCAAGCTTCACAACAACTCTGTAAATTCCTACGCATATATTATTATGCCAATTTTATAGATGAAGGAACTGAGTCTCAGATAAATGGAATGACTTGCCCCTAAGTTACATAACTAGGAAGTATCAGAAGTAGAATGAAAACCCTAGGTCTTATCTCCAATTCCAGTTGTCTATCTAATCTATGCCACTTCTCAATTAGTTTGGGCAATAGACTGCCCCACTGAGATCACTAGTCATCCCTGCCCTCAACTAAGTACCTGGGATCCACTCATTGACAATCTGTGATCACAGACCACATCTGGTAGTGAATGAACTCGGAACTGACACCCTTGGAATAACTGATTGGAAAGAGAACTAGGAGATTCAGAACAAAACAAGTACAACTTTAGTAAGTGTTATGTAACCCAGGTGTTCAGAAAAGAAAGACATCCCTGACCTAGAGCATCAAACCATGTGTGAGTGAGTGTTCTCATCTCTCTCTCTCTCTCTCTCTCTCTCTCTCACTCTCTTTCTCTCCTGAAACACAGTGATAGAGGGCATGATCCAGAATCTCCCAGAAAATATTCAGACACTTGTCTGGATGAAACCTTCACTTTTACATTTTTCTAAGGATAGTGACAGAAGAATGATCTGTGGTCTCCAAGTCCTGGAAAGAATTATTATATTAATATATTTATATATTATATAATATATTAATACAATTATTACATTAATATGATTTATGGATGTTACTTTGCCCCTAAGCCTTTAAACAGTTGATAAAGTAAGTACACATACTTGCCTACTTATATAGGGACCAAGAAAAGACCTCAAAGCCTATAAATGTTTTCCACTTACTCAATAATGCTTGAAATTGGTGTAATAAGAGGCAAAAATGTTCATTCTACAATTTGGGATAAGGCAGATAATGCAGATAATATTTTAAGAAGAGACACAGCAACAAAAATTTTCAGTAAGGAAGATCCTTCCCTGTGAGTAGGTCTTGAAAAGAGTAGGAGATAAGAGAAAGCTATTATAACCGGAAGTGGGGATTTGTGGAGGGGAAGCATGGAGAGGAAAAGGGATCAAAAAGTAAAGCCTAGAGTACATGACTGTTAGGATTAAAGGGCTGAGGTACCTTTTCACTGGGGGACCCCTCTACCATGGATGTAGTCTGGACTGGATTCTGTCCTAGAGGAGTCTGGGTTCCAATGAAATCCATGAGACTCCCTGTTATCCAACTGTTCAGCTTGTTACATCTCCACCCTGGTTCTCCAGGGACTACTTAAACTTTAAGCTTGGCTTGTCAGTCAAAACTTAAAAAAAATTAAAAAGAATTTCATTAAGTTGGTTCAGCAGAGGAGAGAGCTAGTAAAAGAGGTAGCTCTCTCTTCAAGCCTATGAGTTTTATTTTAGCGTTTAAACAAGAACATAAGGACAAGCAGCTGGGTGGCCTGCATGTAGCAGTCAGTTTCCAGAAAATTGCAATTTCCAAGTAGGGTTGCTTGAGACGTATATTAGCAGCTAAATATAAACAGTTAATAAAATTTGGGCTAAGCCAAACACAAGTTATTGGGGGCCCCAAAATAGAAACTTTTTTTCCTGTGGATCCATGATGTAGGTGAGCAGATTCAAGACAAGACATTGGTGGGATCTAAACATTCCTTACAGTCAGTTTATCTGGAGGGTCTCTAAATTCAGCATGACTACAGTTTCAGGTTAGAGCCACAGGTGGGGAACCATGGCCTCAAGGTCACACATGGCCTTCTAGGTCCTTGGATGTAACCTTTTGATTAAGTCGAAGTTTTATAAAACAAATCCTTTTATTAAGGGGATCTGTTCTGTGAAGTTTGGATTTTGTCGAAGGGCAACACTTGAGGACCTAGAGGGCCACATGTGGCCTCAAGGCCACAGGTTCTCCACCCCTATAGCACAATTTCTAACCATGTAAAGCTAAATTCCAAAAACAGTAATAGATAATGAAGTTTCCCCCACAGGCTCATGTCTAGGGTCTCCTCAAAACAAGAGAGTAGAAAGGTCTCCAATGTACAATAGTAATCAATGTACAACAGTTATTTATTGCATACATACATAAGAAATGCTAAACATGAAACACAAGTATGCATTGACAGATAAAATAATAAGTGTCATACTGATTATTTCTATAGCATAGTAGGAAGTTGAGACAAATCTCATTGGAACATAAAAAAAAAACTTTTCAAGATTAATGAATAGGTATTGTTACATTTCACCTTGGCTCTGCACTGTCCATTCTCAAAGTTCTTGTCTAGTGGCCAGCCAAACCAGGACTTGGATACCTTCTTTTGTTGGTAATCCTCTTCTCTTATACAGGAACTTCCCCTGCCTCCAGTCAGCTTCTCCTGTTGGTCACAGGAACTCCAATTTCTCAAACTTACAGTTAGCTCCAAATGTGAATATGTCCCAACTCAAGCTCAACATTTGTTTTTTTGATTGTTTTGTTTTAATCTCAAGAGGGTAAACACAAAGTAGAAGGAGCAGAGGCCACAGTCTAGCTTGCTTATCTAAGTACCAGCTCTGGTTACCACATGGGAGCCATCTCCATGCTTCTGGTTTGAAGATCTTCCTTTCCCATCTTCCCATGTGAAAAATCCCAGTCATATGATGCTACCTGGTGGGTGAAGGAACTAAAAACAATCCCTGACCTCAAAAAGCTTGCATTCTGTTTTCACTGCTTCTCTAGGCTAAATAGCCCCATATCCTTAAATTGTTTCTGCTGTGCTTAGTTGGCCCACATTGACTAGCCTACAATTTGTCAATGTTTATAGTACCATGAACTCACTCCCATTCTTTCTCCACTAGCAAACCCCAGGACTTGGCTCACTGACATACTCTTTAAAATTTCTTAGTAAATGTGTATGTCCTCTCACTACTAGCATCTTGTGAAAGAAATTCACCTTTTTTGGAGAAAATTGAAACTGTTTACCTTTTTCTCAGTCACTTTTTCTACTCATTGAATGATAATATTAATGATAAAAATTTAAAAGTTGCCATTTATATAGTATTTTGATGTTTAGGAAGTGTTTACATCTAAAGAGAAATAGCCAGCTTTATTGCACACACCAGACAGGTTATGTTGCTGGCCTATACGCATAATAAATATAGGAATGCTAGCTAGATGGCTGGAGAACGATGACCTTGCTGCCTTAGCTTAACTTTTGTTCTGGCTCAAATTAATTTGCATATTAAACCAGAAACATATATTAAGAATTTCTAGTGCTGTCATATAGTTGCTTAAGAAAAAAGACGACTCTTCTACCCCAGATATAAAGGTAGAAAAAGTATATATTTAATCTTAGCTTGCCTGGCTTTTGTTAGCTAGATATGGCAACTATGTGGAAGAAGCTATCAAGTTACTCCTATCACAGAGAAGTTTCCTAACCCCCAGGTAGGTTAGAACTAACACCAGCAAATGTCTCTGAAAAGAGGAAATCCAGAATGTAGCAATAAGGAACAGTATCAGTGGAAACTACATACCAAACCACAACAAGTTCATTTGAGACCAATTAGGAAGTGCTCAACAGAGATTATCTCACCCACACATCACCAAGAGACAATTAAAGGTGAGCAAGGCATTGCCCAGATGAGATTAGCCACACACCAACAGATAGTAATGCACACTGGACAGAGCAAAGTGCTTGCAGATGAGGAGAAATGTCAACAGAACAATTGATAGAGTTTCTTTTATGCTTATGATACAATAATGAAACATAGTACAATTATTCCAGGACAGGCCAGCATGCCTCCCAAAGAGGGTGGTCTGTACTTCTGGAAGGCTTAGAGGAGAAGGCAGGACCTCAATGGCAATGAACCCTGCAGGTAATGCTGGGTATATGTGAGGGGTATTTTGTGTGACAGACGTTGACATAAAGCCCTGAGACATGAGGCTCATAGACTGTGGTCCCTGAAATATAGAAGGGAGGAAACAAACTCTCCTTGGGTGTCAGCACCCTGAGAAAAAGACTCAATCGCCTTGCCTTCTTTATGTCTCTGAAGAGATGAGCTTCTTCAGGAAAAGTCAGGCATTTTAGTGGGAGGATATGGAAAGAATGTGAAGTAAAGATATTGCAGATAAAAGAGTTTCTTAGCAATAGAGTGACAATTCCAGAGGGTCAAAAGGAGAAGAATGGGGATGGGAGAATAGAACTAGGCTGGATGTGGAAGATAGTGCAAGGGAGACTTTAGGAGGAGAGGATTTGTGCCCCAGCAGCTGTTAAATGTATAACAGTGACAGGAATGTGAGCTAGGAAGTTGCCCCTCTCCACTGATACAGTCTGGGGAAAATTTAAAACTGATTCTACCATCCTGATTCCCAATGTAGTGTTTTTGCTATTATATAATGAATGCAGAATCTCACAAGTTCATAGGCAGCCTGGTAGCCAATTTTAAAAGTGTTTTTCTTTGGAAGCATTGAGAGATTACTTAAAAAAGGGAGAAATGTTAGAAAATCTAGGTTCCATTTTAACTTTGACACCAATTTCTGTGCAAATTGTACCTGAATGAATGTCCTTTAATGAATGGGGTGAATACCTGAAATATTAATGAAGTTAATTATAACTTCTGGGTCTCCGTTTTATCATCTGTAAAATTAGAGTGTTGGATTAGATCATCTCAAAGGGCTAGTCCAGTTCTGAAATTATATCAACCAGAATAGCCTGCCCTAGAATTTTACTAAGGATGAATGATAAGTTTATCAGTCAATAGTTTATATCACTGATTCTTCCTGTTCTGAAAAATGGGACATGTAACCCTTTTTAACCTTCTAGCCTTTTCCCATTCTCTTTGATTTCTCAAAGATTATTCACAATAGTTCTGTGATAGCATCTGGAAATTTCTTCATCACTTGCAATAATATAATTCATCTGTGCCTTGAACTCTTTTAAAGCACGTAGCATCTTTATTTACAATCTTTTTTACCTATCCTAGATTTTAAGCCCTCTCCCCCAATTTAAAATATTTTCTCTTGTGGTTCTCCTCCTATATATCTGACCTTTCTTTCTCAGTTTCCTTTTCTGGAAAATCATCCATGACATTTCATCTAAATGTGGATGTACCTCCAAAGCTCTCTTCAACTTTCTTTTCTTTTGGTGAACTTAGCAATTCACATGGATCTAAATGGATGACTTCAATACACACATACACACACACATATACACATATATATGTTTTCATTTCTAGTCAAACTTCTGAGTTCTAATTCCACATCATCAACTGCCTAGCGCACATTTTGAATGGGATGTACTGGAGTTATCTCTAACGCAGAACAGAACTTATTACCCTTCTCCCACAGCCCATCCATCTCCTGAACTTATCTATTTCTCTTGAGGATGTCACCATTCTCCAAGTCACTCAGGTTCAAAACCTTGGTGATGTCCTCAAATCTCTACTCTCACTCATATAACTAATCACTTCCTAAATTTTGACACTTCTACCTTCACAATGTCTCTCTCATCCTTCCCCTTTTTTTCCATCCACACTACCAACATCTATTGTAATAGCTTCTTAAAATAGCCTCCCTGACTTGAATCTCTTCCCAGTTGAATCCATCCTCTCCACACAATCTCCAAAGTGATTTTACTAAAGTATAGATCTGACCACATTATTCTCTCATACGCATTTAATAAATTCCAGTGCTTCACTATTAATGATCTCTAGGAACAAATACAAACTTCTCTACTTCTCATTTCAAGTCTTCCACAACCTGGTACCACCTATCTTTCCAACTTTATTAATTATACTTTATATCCCTTCTATACTTCATGGTCTAGGTCTTCTCACATACAACACACCATTCCACAGATATATACATCGGACAGTACTGGCTCTCTTCCTTGTCAGGAATACACTGAATTCTCATTTCAGTCTCTTAAGATACCTTATTTCTTTCCAGACTCTTTCAAGTACTATCTTTTGTATGAGACCTTTCCCAATTCTCCCAGAATTAGAATGTCTGCCCAACCCCAAACCGTCATGTATATTTTTTGGATGTATCTATACATGTATTCATTGTCTCCCCTGAAAGAATATGAAATCATTGAGATTAGGGTCTTTTACTTTTGTCTTGGTATCTTTAGTGCCCAGAAGAATGCCTGGCACATTGGGATGGAGGTAGGGATTGGGCTTGGACCTGCAATTTCACTGATGTAGGAAATTCCTTTTACCAATGAAATTTAGTGCCTTATCTGCAACTTATAGTCTTAGAGAGTTACTTATACCACTGAGAGAGCAGGTAACTTGCTAAGGGTTACACAACCAGTATATGTCAGAAGTGGGTCTTGAACTCAGGCCATCCTGGCTTTGAGGTGGCCTCTCAACTAAGTTACATTGACTCAGCCTGCCATGTAGTAGGCACTTATGAGATCAATCTATTGATTGATGATTTGATTGGCCTGACTTTTCTAATTTATAGACCATTCTTTTTCTTCTTTTTTTTCTTTTTCTTCCTTTTTTTACTGTCTTCCTCTTAGCAATAGATCTTTCCTTTTTCTTCTTAATGTAAACATTGTTTCATTGTGTATGTTACCTCACAATATTTTTTGTTTCTATGTCAATAAATTATGATTGTGTAAAATCCTTGTAAGCTTGAGCTGTGTTTCTCAACTTTGAATCCAGAAAGAAGTAGGTAAGCCTAATTTGCTATTTCTCACTATTTCTTTAACCAGAACATTATTTTTCCTTTCCAGTTTGCCTCCATACCTGAATTATAGGATTTTTTGCAATTTCTTAAAATTTTCTCCCCTCTTTTTTGGTGGAAATTTTAATGGTCAGATGAGACTATGTTCTAATATTACATATTAGATGATCTTATAATGTTACAGGACTAGTAATGAAGGAATTGTTCTTTCATTAGAATGACCTAAAGGTAGCTTGCTTTACTAAAGCCTGCAGAAACATGGATACAGTTTTCATCTTTGACTTAAATATCCTCACCAAATGAGTTTCTATTTCTTTCTTTGCCATTAGAAAATTCAGGAAGCTGTGCATGGATAAGTTCCTTGCCACCAATTCTTCTCAGTCTCATGTTGCATCTTGTGTATTATTAAAAGGTAATTTGAAATTCCTATATATGGCAACATATATTGAAACTTTCATTTCACCTCTTGCACCTTCTGTCTGTTCTAGCTAATTCACATCTTTGTTTTGGGATAAAACCATTAAGCTGCAATATGAAGCTAAGCACGGCTGACAAGGAGAGGTGTACGAGTCAGCAGTTTTTGCCTGCCAAGAAGGGAGTGCAAAGGTTTTCAAATTCATGTTCTAGATATGAATTATCCCGAGGAATGTACAGTAGGCTGTTTCAGTAAACTTCAGAGGAAATCAGAAATATATTCCTGATGAAAATAAACAACCCAATAGCATCGCAATCTCAAAAAATGTTACCTGCTTATCATTTCATAAGCAAAGGAAAAATGAGGCCTAGTGCTAGAGAAATATTTCTCCATGTCCCATATAGAGGAGGGAAATCAATCCTTGGCTTCATAAATTTGGCTGGAAATTTTACCCTTGTTAGGATTTGCCAGATGACCCAATGGTGGAATTGTCCAGAAACTCCTTGGGAATAATTATTTTTGACTCTATTCTACATGATATACTCAACAATAACAGGAATAAATAAGGTCAAGACAAATGAGAAACTATCCAGTGATAGAAAATTATTGGATTGGTCTCATCACAAAAGGATTCAAGAAGGGTTTGCATTAGTCAGCCCAGGATCCAATTGTGGATGAATATTTATGAATGATACCAAGCTGAAAGAGATCAGAGATGTCTCAGCAGGTGTGGGAGGTAGCAAACTGTCCAGAACCTCAGAAGATGCAGCAGAACTCAAAAAGACATTACTTAATCAGAGGATATGACCAAAATATAGAAGGAATTTGAAGAAAACAAGTGCAGAGTAACTTAACCTTGAGAGGACAAATGTACCAAATGAATACGAGTTCCAAACAACTTGTGAAATCAGTCAAGATATGTGAAAAATTAAACAAATTATTTATGTGATAATATGTAGTCCCAATACAGAATTAATTGATATTTCATTTTTCATCTTCTTTAGTCTGAACATTGTTTTATACGATTAGAGGTAGGGGCTAGAGTTGCTATTTCATTGATATAGAGCACTCTCAGACGGGGAAACTCCCATTACTAATACAGGTAAGCAAATTCTGTCTAATTTATCTTTTTAGAGAGCTGCCTAGAGCACTGAGAAGTTAAGTGACTTGTTCAGAGTCACATAGTCAGTGTGTTTCAGAGGCATCACTTGAACTCAGATATTTTTGGCTTCAAAGCCAAGTCTATATCTACTATGCCATACTATCTGTCATACCTTTGTAGCAACCCCCTCTGAACTCACTATTCCAACTTCCACAGACAGTAGTAATTTGGGTCCCCAGAGAGCAATGAACACTTTTCTGAGTCCTAGCAATAACCTTGAGGGATTATGGTTTGATAACAATAGTTAGTACTTACATAGCATTTTAAAGTGAGTTAAGCACTTTACATTTCTTATCTCCTTTAAATCTCTTAGAGGTTGGTATTATTATCATCCCAATTTTACATAAGAGGAAACTGAGGTTAGGTAACTCACATGCCCCAGGTCATACAACTAGTGAGTGTCCAAAGCAGGGTTTGAATTCTGACCTCCCTGACTCCAAATATAACACTTTATCCACTATACCACCTAGCTGCCTTACACTACTGTTATTCATGATCCTCCATTCAATGTTACTCAAAAATCATTTAATCAATTGATATACCCTTAATATCATTTAACAATTAGTACAAATTAAAGAATACTTATTGGTAAAAGCAAAGATGGAAGTATGAAAACTTTACTTCAAAACAAGGAGTGTACTCTCCACTCTGCACACACTTGGTTCCTGAAAAGAGTAGGTTCAAACCTAAAGTGGTAGGTACAGAACAACCCCACCCAACCCAGGCATGTAATACTTCCTGGCACTGAGAGTCCTTTTCTCTGACCAGGTTCATTTCTGGGTGTGATATAGCCAACGGATGAGTTACTGATGCACTACTGCCACCAGTTTGGGGATTTCTCACTCTTCCTACCTTTCAAAGCACTTGAGGGCATAACTAGTTCCATTTTATCTCTGGATATCCATTCACCTAAGAAACAGGCATCATGGGATTAGGGACACATGGTGGATAGGTAGGGAGATAAGGCAGTCAAAGTCACTCTCTCCTAGTGGTGGTCCACAGCAATTCTACACCACTGAAAAACAACCAGGGAAGATTGCAGTGCAAAAAAAAAAAGACCAAGGAAAGGGAGCATTGATTCTTTTGACTAAAGATTCAGTTTTGGCTCTGTTATTATTCTAGTTGTAAAGCCAGGTTGAAAATTATTTATTAACAAACAGTCACTTATGGCTAAAAAGTGGCACTCAAAGTACTATGTGTTGGATTGTAAGTAGGCAAAGTATATGATGTATTCACTCCATAACCTCCTGCATTGGTAACTAAGGTGGGACTTTCTTACTGTTTTAGAATGATAAATTAATTAAGTCTCTTTGATTGAGTCTTACCAGGTGCTAAACCCCAGGCCCACACCCTTTTACTACTAGGTGCAAAGCCCCATGCTGGTTAGCAAACTAGTTCATTAGTTTGAGAGAGGCAAGAACCCCCAGGGACCTAGGGGTTGTTGCTAAGACCAGAGCCAATAGTAGGAGCCTAAGCTCTGGTCCCTCAGATGATGTTTGTTGATGGCTAAACAGTGTATAAAAAAAGAGAACAGAGCTATTTGCTTGAGGCTCTCACTCCTGGAGGAGTGTTGGCATGGGACTCTGGGCAGCCTCTCTAAGAGCCTCCCAGCTCGTTAACCCAGACCTTGATGGTTTCTTGGTAACTATGAATTGTATTTGTTCTGTTTATAATGTATGTTTGTAATTTTTTTGTATTTTCTCTGAAGTTCAGTGTGCTGGCTTTCCCCCCTGAACTAAGTGAATGATATTTGTACGTTGGATTGAAATAAGATTGTTAACGCCCTAATGTTACTTTCCTTAGTAAAGCAGATCAAAAGAATCTGTGTGCTGGCAGCATTCTTGTTGTTGGGCTTGTGTTGGTCTTTCACCCCCACAGTAGCTGCTAGCTGAATTGTTGCAATACCTCCTGGAAAAATGACATATATGTGTATGCCCTTAGGAATGGGCCCTCACTGGCCAGTGCCCCATTATACTTTGTATATATTTTGTATTCTTCCATATGTTTATATGGTGTCTCCTGTAATAGTTTATGGGTTCCTTCAGGGCAGTGACTGTTTCATTTATATCTGTGCATCCTCAGAGCCTAGCACAGTGCCTGCTACAGAATGTATGCTTCAATATATGCTTTTTTATTGTTTAATTGAAAGAAGACTAAATTCAGCCTAATGTTTGCAAGCATAAAATAACAATCAGAAAACATACTTACAATGCTAATAACATACTTATTTTTAATCCAATCACTTGAAAATCAAAATGTCGGTTTTCATAAGAATTATTGGTGCACCTAATCGACAGCAAATGATATTGGTGATTGAACTGCACAAGTCTTGAACTTGACAACAGGAATTCAGGCTTAGTTAATAATTTTACAAACTGACCTATGCCCTGGCATTTGCAATCAAGGCAGAGGGCCTTCCTAAAATCCCCAAATGATTACCTTCACCATACAGAAATGATATTTCAATAGTTCAAGGATCTATAATTTTGGTGATATGACTACTTCTTCCAATAATGCAAATGGCATTCTTTTTATAACTTAATTAATACTACTCAAGAGTTGTTATGGTCAAAAAAAATAAATTTATCCACCTGTGATAAATCAAGTGATGAATGACTCTTGACTTACCTAGACTAGTTTTCATAAAATAAATATACAGCTTATCACCAGACCTGTACTTGAAGACTTTTGGGGGGGTGTGGTGGGTTGGGTTTGGGTTGTTTTTTTGTTCATTTTTGTTTCATTTTGGGTTTTGGTGGGGCATGTAGGATGCATCTGAGTTTGTAGGTTGTCAGAGAGGCAGGCCTTTTATCCCTCACTGAATAATAAAGGGATCCAGGAAAAGCTCAAGCTTTATGGAGGCTTTCTTTGTCACACCAATCAGTGTCTTTAAATCCATAATCTGAAAGTAAAAATGTCAAAAAGAGGTATTTCTTCATAGCATACTGGAAAATCACCAGTCCATTTGCATAATGTTCTAACACTCTTTTCTTAGGACCTTATCCTTCCCAGTATGCCTCCATCTTACCCAGTGTCAGAGCACAGAGTACTACATGGCCAAGGATTTTCTTTTTCCTAGTTGTAGGCTTCACTGTGTTCTTCTTACCTGATAGTCCTAGGAAACAGGGTAGACAGTTATCTACCAGTTATGGTTTTAGCTATGCCAGGTAAAGAAGAGGCACTAAATAATGCCTCTTCTCCTAGCTTGTTGATACTTGAAATCCTGCAAGTAAACATATATTCCTTTGGCTTAAAACTTATTTTTTTCATTTATTTAATTTAGATAAAATGCAGGTTTCCCTGGAAGAAGCAAAATATTAGGCCTTATCGCTATTTATACTTTAATATGAATGAGTCTGTCTTTTCTTAAAAGTAGTTTCCTGAGAGTGGGAGCCAAGGTCAATATTGGTTCAGAACATTGATTCATTTATAAAATCTAATGGATGGTAGAAGTTCATGAGCAATGTCACCTCATAAAATTCCAAGAAGCAATGGAAGGAAAACAAACTTAAGGAAAGCTTGGCTAGAAATACAACTAGGAAAAGTTATCCCAAAGGCATTGAGAGATAAAGCTGGAAGTACAATATACAAAAGATAGAAAAGATCTGTAAAGATTTTTGTACTAAACAAAGGACAGTAGAACCACTGCATCATAAATATAGATGTGATTGCTGAGGAAGTGGAAATGATATTGAAGAAAATAAAAATCGATAAAAGAGCTGGTTTAGGCAAAGGGTATCACAGATGATAGACTGGTCTGGGCAGGTAGTGATGAAGAATACCAGGGTTCTGGACAGTGGCTGCCATATAAGGTAGGTAGCCCATTCTGATCCTGGACAGCTCCTTCTAGGCTGGAGCAAGTAGGTAGCTCTACCATCTGTTAATGGCTACTAGACAACTGCTACCAGGCCGGGTAGGGTAAACTGTTCAGTTCTTCTCAATTATCTCCTAGGCTCACTTTTTAAAGGACAACTAAAGTCTTTTTTTCTACCTTCAGACACAGGCTAGAATGCTATAAAAGCTCTTTCATCTAGGACTTTAGAATTAGCAAAAGGCCTTCCCTTTGAATCCTACAGTCTTAGCTCTGGAATTAGTAATCATCTTGGTGCAGGAAAATGGGAGACTTGCTTCTCCTCTTCAACTAGTTGTTCCTGATCAAAAGCCCTTTCTCTCAGTAAACAATTCCCTGTTTTTCTAGGGCAGTAGTTTTCAAACGGTTGTCTAGAGACACTTGAGGGGTACCTGAGACTTTTTAGAAGGCTCACAAAGTCAAAACTATTTTCAAAGTATTACTAAGATGTTTAAATTTCTAATATAGTAAATATTGATAGACATAGCTCACATAAACAAACGCTTTTGTGTGGGGGAGGAATCTTTGATATGTTTTAAGAGTATAAAAAGTTAAAGAGCTCCTAATTTCTTATGATCAGAATTTTTCACCTCCCTTACTACACTGGTCATCTAATGTAAATAAGTAGATATGGACTACTGTGTGAATGCAATCCATGTCCTGGAGATGTTGTTCATTGTTTCACTGGCTTCTTCATATCCAAATAAGATATTTGACCTCCCTATAGTAGGGAATATCTACTTTGCATCTTATGGCTTCCTATTTACTTTTCCATGTCTCTTTCCTTTTACCCTCTGTAATCTTTCAACTTTTGCCTAAGCCACAGCTTAGCATTTCCCTTACAAGTATATATAACTTGTATAGATAACTTTCAAGTAGAAAACGAGCTGGGACAAGAATTGAATGGCAGGAGAAGAGTGGGCTGGATTCACTGTAGGAAACTGGAAAGTGTTTTTATTTACCTCAAGCTCCTTTCACTTATTAATATCAGTGTTCTCCAGGTGGTGTTGTATGATTGAGACTTATGGAAAGCCGAAGCTGAAGATCACTCAAAGGTCAATTGAGAGGCAAGTGGTGGGCATTAGTAGATTGCAGGAAAGACAACGTAAAGCATAAAATCAGAACCAATCTATGGCTGCAGGAAAATTATAACTGGTTACATAACAATAACAAAAAATGATCGATTCACCATCCACATGTTCCAATGGTGTCCACGCAGTGTCAAGAGAACATAGAAAGAAGGGCCCCAGAGCATTGACAAGACTCCTGAAGCTAACATGTAAATGAAGCATATGAGTATTGAAAAAGACAGATTGATGTGGATGTGTTGTAATATATATTATTAGAAGCAATATTCTCATTGATTTGATTATAGATCCATTGGAATATCAAGTACTAGTTTTTGGTAGGAGGGGGAAGAGAGCATGAGGGTAGTGAGCATCTGAAGGGTGTAGCTTATTGTAAAAATCTGTTAAATTGCCAAATCTCCTGGATGCTTAAATCCTCATCATTTGCCTCTGCAGCATTTGACTCTTTTGAACATACTCTCCTCCTTTATACTCTATCCTGTCTGGATTATTGTAACATTATTCTCTCTTGATTCTATCTTATTGGTCCTTTTTCTCCTTTGCTGAATCTTCATCCATGTAACATTCACTAACTGAGGTTCTGTCCTAGACCCCCTTCTCTTTTCTTGCTAACTCTCTAAATTGCTATCATCAGCTCCCATGGGTTTAGTTATCATTTCTGTACTAATGATTCCAGGTCTAAGTATCTAACCCTAGCCTCCCTCCTGAGCTCCAGTCTCACACCATAAATTGCCTATTGTATATTTCAAACTGGATTCTCTTAGGTATCTGAAACTCAATATGTCTAAAACATAACTCATTACATTTCTACTCAAACCTACCTTCATGCCAAATTTTCCTATTACTGCCAAGGGCACCACCATCCTCATAGTCAACCAGGTTCAAAATCTCAATGACATCAACTTCACACTCTCACTCACCCCACATAGCCAATCATCTCTACCTCATGTATGCCTTTCTTTGGGACCCTCATAGCCTCTTGCTTTGACTATTTGTTTTCCTCCAATCCAGTACATCCTCTATTCAGCTGCTAAGGTGATTTTTGTAAAGTATAGGTCTTACCTTGTCACCCTTCTACTCAATACTTCTACATACCTTTCTGTGGCTTCCTACTGACTTTAGGGTCAAATACCTTTGGTATACAAAGTTCTACAGAACCTGGACCCAACCTATCATTCCAATAATGTTAAACATTATTCTTCTTCAAATACCAGGCCCACTTATCCTGACCTACTTGGTGTTGCTTCCACACACCATTGTAACTCCTGTCTCCTTGCCTTGAAACTGTCTGTCTCAGATGGGTCGGGGTGGAGGCAAGATGGCAGCTGGAAAGCTGGGACTTGCGTGAGCTCCCTCCCAGTTCCCTCCAAACACCTATAAAAATGGCTCTGAACAAATTCTAGAACTGCACAACCCACAAAATTGCAGAGGGAAGCAGGGCTTCAGCCCAGGAGAGCCTGGATGGTCACGGGGTAAGGTCTACCACATGGAGCTGGGAGCATAATGGAGCAGAGCCCAGAGTGAGCTCCACCTGGACCAACCAGACTGGGAGCCAGGTGGAACAGGCCCTAGTGCCCTGAATCAGTGAGCTGTGGCAGTTACCAGACTTCTCAACCCACAAACACCAAAGACAACAGAGAAGGTTAGTGGGAAAAGCTGCAGGGACAGAGTGAAAGGAGTTTGAGTTTTGGCCACCACCCCGGGGGCAGTTGCTTACAGCCCCAGGCCCACCTGGTGGGAGGAATTAAGTGGCAGATCTGAGCGGGAGTGCAGAGCCTGCTTAAGATCTGAGCCATGGTCCAGGTTGGCGGTTCTTGGGGGAGGAGAAGTGCTGCTGTGACAGAGATTTCTGTGTAGAAATATCTCTGAAAACAACAGCACGACCCCACAAGCTTGGGACAAAGTACTCTCTACTCTACAAGCAGTCATACCCCAACAAAAAACTCAAGGGTCAAGTAGTTGGCTGGGAACATGAACAGGCAGTGAAAACAGACTCAGATTCAGACTCAGACTTTGGAATCTTTCTTTGGTGACAAAGAAGACCAAAACATACAGCCAGAAGAAGTCAACAAAGTCAAAGAGCCTATATCAAAAGCCTCCAAGAAAAACATGAACTGGCCTCAGGCCATGGAAGAGCTCAAAAAGGATTTAGAAAAGCAAGTTAGAGAAGTAGAGGAAAATTTGGGAAGAGAAACGAGAGTGATGCAAGAAAACCACGAAAAACAAGTCAATGACTTGCTAAAGGACACCCAAAATAATACTGAAGAAAATATCACCTTAAAAAATAGATTAAGTCAAATGTCAAAAGAGTTCCAAAAAGCCAATGAGAAGAATGCCTTGAAACTGTCTGTCTCCCATATCTGGAATATTCTTCTGTCTCACCTTAACTCAAATGGTACCATCTGCAGTAGACTTTTTCCAGGCTCCCCAGATGCTAGTGACTTTAGTTTCTATCTATTCTCTATGTATCCTCTCTCTCTCTCTTTCTCTCTTTCTCTCTCTCTCTTTCTCTCTCTCTCTCTTTCTCTCTCTTTCACTCTCTCTCTGTCTCTGTCTCTCTCTATATATATACATATATATGTATGTATGTATATATTACATATGTGTGTGTATATATACCTATACACATACACATAAGCCTGGGACTTAATAAATGTTTCTTTAACAGATTGATTTATATTCAAACCTTTTTGGGAAGATAAAGTGACATCTAGATATAGTGAATTAATATTTGTTATTATTATTGGTTGTAATAGTAGCTATAATATTAGTAATAGCATTATAGAGCAGTAGACCAATAGCCGCACCTAGAAACACCTTTTCAAAGTTCTGTTAACTCCCAGGAATGCACTTGAAATCTAGCATGGGAAGAAATAAAAGCTGGAAGCCTCTACTGACATTCCTACTAGCACAACAAAGCCCATAACTTCCTAATACTAGTTCTGAGGCACAAGCTATTTTTGGTAATATGTGGAACTTTTATAAACAAATATGGTTCTTTGCACTTTGGAACCCCTTCAGTTTTGATTTTTCTGAGTTCATAATATTCCCTGATTAATATCCCTAGATAGTTACTTGAAGAATTTCAGGACTTCAGCAGCATCAGATAGTTTAGGATCATTTAAAGTGCTGTACATTTTCCTAAATTAGATTCACCCTGATCTCCTCCTAATACTCAGTCCCCTGTCCATCTGTGATAGTTAATCAAGTTCTACAAGCTGACGGCTAAACAAAACACATGAGCTTCCCATCCAATTGCATGTAAATTTTCCAATTGAAATAGATATACATATATAATTTTCTCCCTCCTATAGATAGATAAATTGTATCTTTTAGGTAAGCATGTAAAGTTCTGTATCTCAACATAATTGGCACCATGTAGCTTGGAACAGAAGCATCTGGAGCATATTACTATATTATGATGGCTGTTGAATACCTCAAGGGCAACTGTAAGATTGCCCCCAAGTCATGGAAGATTAAAATAGCTCACCTGTAAATACAGTCCTATAATTACACCCCTGTTCGAGAAAGTCCCTTTAGGATTCCCATAAACACTTGCATGTATAAACTTTCTAGTATAATCTAAGAAAACTGCCATTTGTTACAGACCCACAAAGGAAAAATCCTATTTGGGAGCTTCTCACCACTAGTAGATGTGTATACCATCACATGAAATACATCTGCAATGCTTTTCCTTGCTTATCAGTATTGTGGATAGATTCTGTATTGTTACAATGGATATGCCCACCAGGGTTATCTAAATATACAGGCATGTTTCTCTGGTGGCATGGGTATATACTCTGAGGTCTGGCCCACTTTGTGTAGGTAACTGTACTACCAGCACACTAACTATAAAGAGGGGCAGGCAGGCCCGTAGGGTGCTGCTGAGACAAGGAATTCTTTCCTCCAATCTCTGAGAAGGACATCAGATTAGAAATATATCTATATGCCCATTGCAATTATTAGTGGTGCAGGTGATAGATTCTGAACAAAAGCCACCTCTCTTATCACTCTTAAGGAAGAGGGTAGCCCTTAGCTTATGCTTAACAGAAGAACTGGTTATACAAAAGACCAGCACAGATAGCAAATGTTAAGTAAATCCATTTATTCAAGGAAAACTGTAAATGGAAATTAGAGAAGTTATACAGAATAGAATCATCCAAAGCATACATAAGAGTGAATGAGCTCTTCTGCTGGGAGCAAGATAAGGTCTCTGCTCAGACTAAGAAAGAGAGAGAGAACAATCACACCCAGAGGAGTCTTTTTGACAGTCTTTACAATTTCAAACAAGACCAGAGACATGATGGGGCCATTTTCCTATGCATTTCTACAGCTCCAAAGTCTATCTCTCTCTCCCTCACCTCCCTGGAGTATCCTCTGTCCCATATCTCTTGTGAAGTATGTGTGGAGCCAACTACTAAGTCCCTTGCAGAGGTATGTTCAGTGTTCTCTCTGCAACCATGAGTGACATCTGCCCTAGAATACATAGCTGTATGCAAAGCACTGTTTTTTAGGGGCACCACTGCGGTGAATGTTATATCACTTTGCTTTAAGAAACCCTTTTGGTCTGCAATTTATGATTTTATATATGATATTTATAATCAAATATATGATATTTATAGTCAACAAACAATAGACACAAGGAATTACTCTATTCTCCATACCTCTCAATTGTATGATTGAATGTGTTACAGAAACATGTTATAGTTATAGAAAATCATCTATAAAAACTGCATGTAACCTACTCATTTTTTAAAAATCAAGGATACCATTTACGTGTACAAAGACCACTTTCATAATGGCTCCATAATGATAAGAGAGTCAGCATATGGCTAATGTCTTCTCAAGAAACTTTTATATGCAAAAAGTCATCTGTGAGTTTTTACAATTTTTTGAAATCTTCCTTTCTTTGACATATCTTTAATATTGATCCCTATCTGCCTTTAAAATCAAATTACCTCCACATAAGCAATCTATATTTGCTGTTAATGAGAATGTTCCCTGTCTAGTTGCAAATAGAAACTTTCTCATTTGTATTATGGAAAATGGATTACAACTCTAATGCATGCATTTTGTTGCTCACATCTCTTGTTAATTGTGCCTTGTTTTAACATATGTTTCCAATCTCACTGGAATGCCATGTGCATTGATGTCATCTTCTTATCTTTCAAGTAAATTGGAAGAAAAAAAAAGGATCGTTAGTTTTTTTTTCCTCAATTTAAAAAAAAAAGAGGAATAAAGAAATGGAGGATATAAAAGCAGGAATAGTTACAGACTCTATCAATATGCAAAGAATGATGCGGAAGTGGGAGTGGAAATGGGTGTGGACTCTCAGTTACAGACCCAAGTTCTGTGCCCGGGGTGACTATTTTCTCATCTAGCTTAACTGACTTATGTGATTCTAGGCAAAGAACTGAGCTTTTCTGTCTCCTTTTTTGACTGTGGTATGGCAGATAAAATATATGCCTCCATAGCATTTCTCAAATATAAAAAAGCACAGTCATAATTAAGATTACAGGCGGCATAAGCAACAGGGCTGGCCTTTTCAAGGCTCAGGAAAATTGGTGTGTTGCTTCTAGCATTTCATTAAAATAACAAGGAATCATAAAATAGGCAAGCAGAAAATTGAAGACAAGAACCAAAGCCAGGGGCACAAGGCTAATATTTTTATTCTTTTTTTTTGGTTTCTCTAGACCAGAAACCTCAGAATCTTGCTGTTGGCATTTTCAAATAACAAATAGTAATTTGTTTATCTAGTTTAGAGATTATACATTCTATGACACCTTCTGTTACCATAATATGCAACATTAACTTGACATTGGAATGGGGTTAAATTGTTTCCAATTTTTAATCTTTATTTTTTTTTTACTATAAGCATGTGACTTCATGGAATAGAAACTCCCCATATCAATGCTAACGGACACCTTTTTGGGGGGGGGCAACTTATCATCACAGAGTGCTGCCCAGGACACTGAGAAGTTAAGTGACTTGTCCAAGATGAACCAGCCAGTTTATCACCACGATTGAATTTGAATCAAGGTCATCCTAACTTTATCATCAGCTCCCAATCCATGATAGCATGGTTGCCTTTGACGTTTGAAGGACTTTTACACTGCCAATGATATACATTCTCTCTCTCCCTCCTCCCTCCCTCCTTCTCTCTCTCTCTCTCTCTCTCCCTCTCTCTCTCTCTCTCTCTCCCTCTCTCTCTCTCTCTCTCTCTCTCTCTCTCTCCCTCTCACACACACACACACTCTCACACACATACTTTCTGTCTGTCTCACTTTCTCTATTACTTTGTGTGTGCATCTTTGTCTCATGCACACATACACACAAAGAAGGCAGAATTTGGGGTATATCCTGATACCAAGGAAGAGAACACTTTACTATTCTACACTTTTCTGTTCTACACTTCTCTGAAAGGGAATGTGTTATAAAAAAAAAGAACACCAAACCTGGAGCCAAGAGACATGGGTCCTACCTCTGACCCTTTCTCACTCTGTAACTTTGATTACATCACTTAACTTTCTGATCCTCAAATTTCTCATCTATAACATGGGGCTGTTACACAAGACAAGACTCTGAAGAACTTAAATTAAGATAAGTAAATTAATCTCTTGAGAAGAAGGACAGAGATGTAAAATCACTGGATTTGGCATCATAAGACCTAAATTCAACCTCTGCTTCAGATATCTGTTAGCTATATGACCCTAGGAAAGTCATTTAACCTCTTCCAAACTCAGTTTTCTTATCTATACAATGGGGATAATAAAAGTAGCCACCTTACAAGATTATTGTGAGGACCAAATGAGATAAAATGTGTAACACATATTATAAATTACACATACACCTTTGTGTATATGTATAAAACTTTACAACCTTCGAAGTACTATAAAAATGCTAGCTATTATAATCCCATCTCTGTTGCTTGCTACCTGCGTGACCTTGATCACATCACTTGATATCTCTGGTCCTCAATTTGAATGTATATAAGATACCTTCTTAAGGTGCCATTTTGCTCTAAATCTATGGAAGGCTCTCAAAGACTTGCTTCATTTAAATCATCATCTAATATCATCTAATAATTTGAGTTTACTTGCCTAAAAATCCCCCCAACCTAATTTAATATGCTCACCAAACATAAAATGCGAATGATCATTTTTCATGGAAGTACTACTCTAGGCATAAGAAGATATAAAGATACATAAAATATAATCCCTTCTTTCATGGAGTTAATAATCTAGCTAGAACAAATGAGAAGGGGACAAAGAGTTATAACAAAGATTAAACTATAACAAATAAAAATTACAGACACAAAATACTCGAAGAAACCCTAGGAAGGAGAGATTACTTCTGACTATGAGGATAAGGGAAAATAAAAGAAGAGGTAGTTCCCAAGTTTGGCCTTGAAGGATGGGAAAGATTTTCAAGAAGCAGAGAAAGGAATAGTGCTTTCTAGATATAGAAGACAGCTTCAGCAAACAACAGAGGCAAAAATGGGTGATAGATGAGTTTAGAGAAGAGTATAGAACATATATGAAAGAGAGTAGTATGAGATAAGTCTAAGAAGCTAGATTGGAACTACATTGTGGAAGACCTTGAATTTTGACCAACTATTTGTCAATGTCCAGGTCAGGGACCTTTTATCAACCAAATTCAGTTTCAGGTAAATGCAGAGCTTCGGGGGAAAAACACTAGAAAAACCTTGCAGGTCTGCTCCCAACAAGCCAAGGAACGACTTCTGAGGGTGCTGTATCATCTTCCATCCCCATCTAAACCCCCACACTATTTAAAAGGAATCAGTTGGGGGAGGAACTTGTCTCCAAAATTTGGAAATCATATTATTTATGGGAAGGTCCTTTAAGGTGAAGTAGCCTCTATATTGTGGGCAAAGTTAGCCATTTTCTTTGTAATGCCTTTAGCTGAAGGGAATATATTTGTTCCAAATTAAAGTGGAATCAAAATATCTCTCAAGATTCAGTTGCAGTTTTATTTTTTTAATTGAGACTTTTTGGCCTGCTTCTTATACTTGCCCCATATCATGAGCCTACCAATCCTGAAAACTGGTTCCCATTTTCTGATCCCCCGGATGGAGAAGAAAAGGGAATGAGGCATAATAGAGCATAAAACTTGAATTAAAAAATAAAAACTGAATTCAGGGCTTTACCTGCTAGTTATGTAACTGGAGGCAGGTTATATAATTCTCTGAGATTCCACTTCCTGATCTACAAAGTTGAGTTAATAATATTTATATTTATAATATCTACCTCACAGGGTTGTTATAGAAAAATGTGTTTTTGTACATATAAAACACTGTGTAAACACGAATGGTAAAGATGATGATCTCCCATCTTGTTTGTGAACGCTGGCAATGTTCAAATCTAACTCATTTCAGCATCTTAGACCTTATTGCCAATATCTATGTAGCTCACCAAATACTCCCACCCTGTACAAATGTTTTGTACACTTCAATCTGACCACACTGCGCTCAGGAGCTCAAGAGAAGGAGAGGGAGTAATCCATAGAAGTTAATGCTTCTGAGTATAACAAATGTTTCCCAACTTGGAGGACGCCCAGGATATTTTCTACCTGCCACTACTGACCTTGTAGGAACTTGAGCAGATACACATGTCCTCTGCCTTCTTCTGACTATGATACATCAGTACCCCCAGATGGGTTGCTGAGTCAGAAAAGCTGGTGATACAGAGCACTGTACCAAGCAGAAAAGATAACTTTTGACTGGTAAAGCTGTGACTTCAGTTGGGAGGGTGAAAGAAGGAATAATGGTAGGGCTGGGGCCACTGGACCCCTCCAATACTCCCACGCTGAGTGTGGGCTGAAGTAGATGGGCTTGTTCTGAAGGGCCTTGGCTGACTTGACTCTCCTTTTGTGCTTTCTTCCCCACTAGCTTTGACCTTGTGAATACTGAAAGGTCATGGAAGGTTTGCAAGTGCTGGACACAAGGGTAATGTCTGCCAGAGTAGTTTTGATTGTATTAAAGGCAATATCAAGACCAGGCTTGAGACAAGGAAATCATCAACACCAGGAAGGTCCATAGAATAAAGATCTTCCTAACTGCTCGATTGGGAAAATGTTCAATGCAAAGGTGAAATGTCGAATGCTTAATAATAATTAATATTGGTAATTAATAGCCAGGAGGCCTCTAGGTGGTTCAGTGGGTAGAGCACTGGGCCTGGAGTCAGGAAGACTCATCTTCCTGAGTTCAAATCTGACCTCAGACATTTATTAGCTGTGTTATCCTGGGAAATCACTTAACTGTGTTTGCATCAGTTTCTCATCTGTAAAAAAAAAACTGAACTGGAAAAGGAAATGGCAAATGACCCCAGTACCTTTGCCAAGAATACCCCCAATGAGATTGCAAAGAGTGGGAGATGGCTGAAAAATGACTGAACAACAAATGAATGGGAAAGAAAAGAGATCTTTTCAAGAAAATTAGAAATGTCAATGGAACCTTTCATGCAAAAATGGGCATGATAAAAGACAGAAATGGTAGAGACTTAACAGAAATGGAAGCAATTAAGAGGTGACCAGAATATGATATAAGAATTACATAAGAAACATCCTAACATCACCTGACACCCATTAGGATGCTGTAGTTACTAATCTAGAGCCAGACCCTTTTCACAAATAAGGAAAATAGGCCTAAGAGAGGCTCCATTACTTGCCCAAAGTCCCATAGCTAGTAGTGGTTCAGATGGGACTCAAACTCGGGTCTTCTGAATTGAAGTCCAGTGCCTTTTCCAAGGCTGGCGGCCAGCCGATGCCAAATCATGAAAAGTTTTACATCCTCTGGGCCTCAATTTCCTCATCTGTAAAATACGAGTACTGACCCCTACCCCACCTTCTCACTATGAGGATCTAAGGAGCCAAGGATGGCAAAAGCCCTTGGCAAAGTAGAGAAAGCTACAGGACAGATGAGGGCTGGTCATTTCCCTAGAGCTACTTTGGAGGCATCATCCTCACTCATGGACTGAACCTTTGCCATTATGGGATTTTGGAGCTGCCTGAAGCTGGCTGACCAGCTTCTCTTTATCAGCGGTTTTTTGCTGTTTCTACTCAAAGAAACGACAAACTCTTTGGGTGTGTTTTTTTCATGGACTCATTTGATATTCTTACTCTAGAAGTGGGCTTCAAGGTCCACACAGTTGTAACACTGACTACTATGGTTCTGACTGCCCTCGAAGAGCAGGTAGATTACATGACTTCCTCCAGGGTTGTTCAGGACCTTAAAGGAGGTTATGGGGGGAATCCATCTACACTCTCTGCCAATGACTTCTGCTCCCACCAATGCTGCTCCCTCAAATCTAAAGGGGGCCCCCTAAGCCCCAGTTCCATTCAGTCACTAACACTCAGATTAGCTTTTACAAAATAACATTTACTTCACAAACATTCCCCCAACTTTTAGAATGAATAACCCCTCCTCTCCACTTTGCACCACCTCCCTCTCTGGGGAAGGGAAGGGGAATTAGGATCCCAGTTACTATATAGCACAATCTGGGTTCCAAGGCTTTTTTACCCTTCCTGCTGGAGTCCCAGGACCCCTGACTTTTCCCAGCTGGCTGACTGCACCATCCTGCCTGGAATCCCAGCTCCAAGATCACCATGGCTCAAGCTCCAGGTCCAGTGGGTCCAGTGAGACACTTGAAACTGAGACAAACAAAACAAAACAGAAACAAACCCCCTCATCCTTAGCCACGTGGTCCGGGCACTGGACGGAGCCCGCCTCCTGGGCCTGAGTCGCTAATTCAGGGGGCCACGCTCCCCTTTTCCGCCTCTAGGCTCAGGCTGTCGGTCAGGCTCTGTCCCAAGGTCCACCTCTTCTTCCAGCCTCCAGCCTAGGAGCATTTGGTCCCTGGGCTGCCCCGCCCCCGGAGGAGATGGCGCTGCGAGCGTCCAGAAGCGTGCGAACCGTGGCCTCGTCCCTGTGGGCGGCGGCCCGGGCTGAGACCCCCGGGTCCCTGGTCTCCCTCGCAGCGGCCCCCGTGCGCCTCCGGGCCCACCCTGGCCTTTGCTCCTCTCCCTTCCTAGCGGCCGCCGCCTCCCGGGGCCTCTGCAACAGCGCCCTGCGACTCGCCGTTCGAAAGTTCACAGACAAGCATGAATGGATATTAGCTGAAAATGGTATTGGAACAGTGGGAATCAGAAATTTTGCGTAGGAAGCATTGGGAGATATAATTTACTGTAGTCTTCCAGAAGTTGGAACAAAATTGAACAAACAAGATGAGTTTGGAGCTTTGGAAAGTGTGAAAGCTGCCAGAGAACTCTATTCTCCACTAACAGAAGTAACTGAAATTAATGTACCTCTTGCAGAAGACCCAGGACTTGTCAACAAATCTTGTTATTAAGATGGTTGGCTGATCAAGATGACTCTGAGCAACCCATCAGAACTTGATGAGCTGATGAGTCAGAGGATGCATATGAGAGATACATAAAATCTATTGAGGATTGCACACTGGATCCCCTAATAAATTAGCGTGAGAATAATAAAAAAAGAAACAAACTCCATTTCTTGGAGCTGGGATAAAAGAGGGAGAGCAGGGAAAAGAAGTGCTTTCTCTCTCATTGGTTCAGTTCATGGTGCCTGAGCTATGAGTGAACTGTGATCTCCATCCTCTGGACACAGTAGAAAGAGAGCTACTCTCTTACTCTCACCAGTTTTTTATTTTTATTTCTTAGTTTGCCAACCTCAAAATGAATAAAGAAATAAAGCATTTATTAAGCACTCACTGCATGGGAAACATGTAGTGTAGGGTTTTAGACTTCATGTTCTGGTTATGCAGCTGAGCACAGGAGGTTACACGCATCCACAGGGTAAGGGACTTACAGGGCCTCCATCTTAGCAGAACTGGACATGCCTATGCCAGCCCTCTTAGGTGGCCTCCCTTGTAAGCAAACTAAGCATTCTCCAAAAGCTCTGTTGCACCAAGATTTGCTCTGTCCCTGCCTTTGCCTGAAACAACAACACTAAAAGGGGATGAACCCTTCAGAATTCCCAGTCCCCAAAGTTATTTCTTTCTAGCAGTTAGCTTGGTTTTCTCCCTGTACTTGTGTACCCCTCAAAATCCCCTGAACCCTGACATGCAAAGTAGCCAGCTCCAAGCAGCCACCAAAGTCAAGGTCTGGAATATCCCACTCTCAGAAGGCCACTTTGGAGCATGGTCCCCACCAGTAGGTGCACACCTTCCTGGCACAGTAGGCCAGTTTCTGTGCTCCCCAATGTAATGCCTCCTTATGTCAGTTTCACTGTGTGTTAGTGAATGTGATTGAGTTATGTGCTGGGTCTCCTTTTCCATCTTCCCTGCTCCCTTCTCCTCTCCCACTCTCCCTATCACTTGTCAGTAAAACTTAGCATTGAGTTGCTTTCTCAGAGTTCTCTGGCTGTACCTTCCCTCGGACATAAACTGGATCTTCAGATGAGGATTTAGCCTACTGCCAGCTCTATGCTGAGAAATATGGCTCTGGGAACCATTCATAGAAAGCAAGGGTCAATAGAGGAAGCCTATGTCCTCCCTGGAGGGATTCCCTTATGCCAGAAGACTGTTGAAAACAGTCTGTGTGTGTGTGTGTGTCTGTCTGTCTGTCTGTGTCTGTGTCTGTGTCTGTCTGTGTGTCTATGTATACGTATATGTGTATAATTTCATTAACCATAATGTCTTCTAGATTTTTGTTAGAAATCGAAATCAAGGTCACTGAACTATAATATTTAGACTCCATTCCCCTTTTTGAACATTGTTCATTCGTGTCTGACTCTTCATGACCCCGTGTGGTGTTTTCTTGGCAAAGATGCTAGAATGGTTTGCCATTTCCTTCTCTAGCTCATTTTACAGATGAGGAAATGGAGTCAGACAAGGTTAAATGACTTGCCCAGGGTCACAGAGCTAGTAAGTGTCTGAGGCTAGATTTGAACTTAGGTCTCCCTGACTCTAGGCGTAGTACTCTCTCTACTGAGCCACCTAGCTGCCCCATTTTGAACATTAGGACAATATTTATCCTCCCCCAGTCCTTTGGTACCTGTCTCATTCTTCATGTCTCAGTAATGACATTCTACATTTTTTTTTTAGTATCCAAGGATAAAATTTATCTGGGCTAAGTGACCTGAAGTCATCAAGGGCTCTCATGATCTCCTCCATTCCTCCAGCGTTTGTTATTTATGCCACTTCTTAGGGAGTCACCCATATTTTTAATACACGTATAAAGTAGTGATGTTGATTTTCATGTGTAACCTGTCTCATCGACATAGGGCCACATCACAAATATTTCCATATTTCCTTCAGTTATCTTTTTGTGAATTACAATTATTTGTCATTGCCTTGGTCACTTATCCATTTAACAAGCTGTTAGATCACAGTTCACTCACAGCTCAGGCACCACAAATTGAACCAGTGAGAGGGAAAGGACTTCTTTCCCCTGTTCTCCCTCTTTTACCCCAGCTCCAAGAATTAGGGCTTGTTTCTGGGTTTTTTTGTCCTCATTTTTGAGTGTCTCACTGGACCCACTGGACCTGGAGTTTGAGCAGTGGTGATCTTGGTCCCTATGTGTCAAGTACTGTGTTAGATGCTGAGAGTATGAAGTAAAAAAAAAAAACAAAAACCAGTCATCTGTCCTCAAGTAACTTATAATCTATGGGGAGTTGGGGTGAAACAACATGTAGACAGAAAATTAGATGCAGAATATAGACAAAGTAATTTCTGGGATAAAGGTATTAGTAACTGAGCAGAGTCAGCAATAGGATAGATTTCCTGTAGGAGGTGGCACCTGGCCTGAGCTTTGAAGGAAGCCAAGTATTCTATGAGGCAGAAATGTGGAGGGATGCATTCCAGTCATGGGCAACAGACTGTGGAAAGGAATAGATCAAGAGATGGAATGTCTCATATGGGGAATAGTAAATAGGCTAATTTGCCTGGAATGTAGAAGTCTCAATATGCAATAAGCCTAGAGAGATACACAACTAGACCCTTCTTCTTTCAGGTTACCTCCTAACTACTCTATATGTAACTTGTATCATGTATTTTCTTCCCCACTAGAATTTAAGCTTCTTGAAAGCAGAGACTATTTTTGCCTTCCTTTGTATCTCCATCATTCCCCACAGTACCTGGCACATAATAAGTGCTTAACAAATGCTTATGAATAAATGAACTTCAGTTTTCTGCCATCAACTGTCTATTGAACATTTCAAATATTTAAAAGGACATCATGTTGGAAGAAGGATTGGATTTGTTCTTCCTGGTGCCATTGAGCAGAACCAGGAGCAAGGTAAAGAGTGCTAGAGTTAGCTTGGAATACATCTAAGTTTCCCAAAAATTAGGGCCAATCCAAAATTGAATGGACTGCTTAAACAAGTAATGGACTCTCCTTCATTAGATGTATCCATGCAAAACCTTGTTGATTACTAATTAGATATGCTCTAGGGAATTCTTGGTCAATTATAGCTGGGACTACATGACCCCTGAGGTCCCTTCCAAGCCTGAGATTCTAAGATACTATAAAAATAACTAGAGAGCACCTCTCTCACTTTCCCTTCTCACTTTTTAACTTTTCCTTCATTTAATTTTCTCCCACTTATACTCTTTTTTCCCCTAAGTTTGGGTGGTTGGGTACATAGGCCTTATGTAAGGCCTTAGGAAAAAAACAGAAACATAGTTAAGGTTGTTTAAAGAGGAAAAATCATTATATTCATTTCCGTGGAAAGCACACTGGATTTCTAGTTCTGTCTTTTTGTGCAAATCGTTTAACCTGTCTGAGACTCCATTTCTTTATTTATAAAACAATGAAGTTAAAACCTAGCAATACAATTTTTAAACACATTCCTCAAAAAGATCAAAGAAAGAGGGAAAGAACAAATATATGTACAAAAAATAATTATAGCAACACTTTTTTCTTGTAACAAAAGAACTAGAAACAAAGTGTATATCCATCAATTGGGGAATGGATGAGAAATTATGATACATGAATATAATGGAATATTGAGCTATAAGAAATATTTGTATGAACTGATGCAAAGTGCAATGAATAGAACCAGGGGAAGAATTTACTTTATTGTAAAGGAAAGCAATTTTGAAAAGACTTCAGAACTCTGATCAAAGCAGTTGCATTAATCACACATTTAGAAGACTGACAAAAAATCATATTTCCCACCTCAGCTTAGAAGAGAGGTGCTTGACAAGGTTCAAAATGACACATACTTTTTCAGACAGGGCAAATGTGTAAATTTGCTGGGCTTATTATACTTTTTTTGCAAATGAGAGTTTTTATTACTTGGGAGGAGGAAAAGGGAAAAAAAGAAAAGTGACAATTAAGTTTTTTAAAATACAAAGAAGAGAGCTGAAGAAAGTTCCTAATGGATACCCAAACAGGGCAGTGTCTGGGGTTACCATGCTAAATCTAATGTATACTTTTTAAAAATAATAGATTCACTATTTCATATGCAGTGCTCTTTTTAAATAAAAAATGCTCATGTTTGATAATATTTGCCATATTCTGCTTTTAAAAAGAAAAAAAAACAAATAATGTCAGACTAGATAAGGTTTGAATCCTAAATCTTGTGAACCTAATGTCCTTTCCCCTGCATCCTCTGATGCCTGGCTATATATATGTAGCGGGGGGCCAGGATAAGGGGATAAAATAGTCTCTTCTAGTCCATGGTGACAGAATATCCCCCAACTTAATTTAGCACATTCTCAAGGAGGAGTTGCTAGAATATTTCAGCATAAAGGGGAAAAAAGAAATCATTAGAAATGGCTCACAAATTAGAGATACGCCTGATGACATCCACAAGAGAAAACCAACATTACCCACCTGAACAAGAAAATGAGCTTATTGACATTGAAAAATGTCATTACTGCCTTCGATTTCATTAAAACCTCCAACAGGACAAACAGATTTATGTCTGTTCTCTGCATTTCATGGCAAGAAGAGGTAAAAACATCCGTCTACAAGCTCTTGGCCTCCAGACTGTGACAGTGCTGATGGAATATGTGTTTCCTGAAAAGATTTGAACAATCCTGACTACCTGTGACCGTTGAGATATTAAAGAGATTGTTTATAAAAGAGATAAAAATCCATTATGATATCATGGCCTAAAAATAACTAGAGGGAGAAAAAACATTATTTCTAATAATTTCAAATAAAATCATTTTTCCTCTTCATATTCTTATCCAGGTGAAAATTAATTTCATTGAGTTGTTCCCATCTCATAATTATCCTGTGTAGAGTGTTATATATAAAAAGCTGTCTTGTGAAAAGGCAGCAATTATCATTCCAAATATTGTATATGTTCTTAAAATGACAGAAAAGGGAGACTAGTTTGAAATTATCATTTCAAATGAAAGTATGTGCAAATGACCATGCCAGAAAGCACCTTATACTATTTCCTGTTGAATTGTAGTTTAATCTTCAAAACCTAAGCAAAGATTCCCTGACCAAGTACATTGCTTTAGATGAACCTCAGAAGTTCTCATCTTATTAGTCAATATAACTCTAACCATCCTCAGGTAACACACATCTTAAGTGTCTGCTTTTGTGTAAGAGATAACAGTGTTTCATAACTCCCCGTTGCTTTTGGAAGAGCAACAGGGAACTATAGGGGTATAATGTTAGTTGTTTTGGCTTAAATGTTTTAATATGTTTTGGTAGTAGGGTATAAGTTCCTGAGTAGGAAAGCTATATCCATGAATATCCATTATATCCATATATATATATATATATATATATATATATATATATATATATATATATATGTATATGTATATGTATATATATGTGTGTGTGTATCTCCAATATCCATACACACACATATATATACATATATGTAACCTGTTCTAAAAAGATAAATTGTTTCTATTTTTAAGAAAAATCAATGTATAAATATCTCAACTTAAAATACAGTCCTGGAGTGACTATTGATATTGCAAAATAGATTTCTCATCTTGACAAGGGATTCACAACAGGGTTTAAATAGTCATATCTTGCATGACTTCCGGGGTGAAGCCAAGAGGATGGAGTAGAGGAAGAAGCTGAGTTCTCCCCCAAAAAATTATGCTCCAAACAAGTTTAAAATAATGCTTCAAATCAAATTCTGGAGCAGCAAAGCCAACAAAAGGTCAGAGTGTGACATTTCTCCCACCCAAGAGTGTGACATTTCTCCCACCCAAGACAGCCTAGGAGATCACAAGGAGAGGTCCATGACACTGGGTTGGGGGCCAGCCTGGATCCCATGTAGTCACAACACCAGCTTTGGGTCCTGGAGATGGCAAAAGCATCAATAGCATCTTTGGGAGCTCTCACACAAGAGATAGTAAGGGGATAAGGCAACTTATCAGAGACTACAAAACAGCCCTGTGCTGACACTGGGCACAGAACAGAGTGCTGCTTGGCAACCCCATTTCCTATACCCACTTCCAGGTCACAGGTCCAGGGCAGAAAGGAGCCCATTTAGGCACAAGGGAACAGGGGCCCTGAGGAGTTATTATGATGGGGAAGTTAAAGACACACTCAAAAACAATGATGTCAAAGCAACTACAAGCAAAGCCTTAAAATAAAATGTGAATTTGACACAAACCTGTTGAGAATTCCTGGAAGAGCCATTCTTTTTTCCAAAATCAAATAAGAATAATAGAGGAAAAATTGGGGGGAAATGAAAGCAATACAAGAAAATTATGAATAAACTATTAACAGCTTAGGTAAAAGAGGCACAAAATGTACTGAAGAAAATAACACCTTAAAAAAAACTGAATTGGCCAAATGGGAAAAAGAGGAACAAAACTTTGCTGATGAAAATAACTCCTTAAAAACCAGAATTGCCCTAAATGGAAAAATATATACAAAAGCTCACTGCAGAAAATAATTCCTTAAAATTAGAATTGGGCAAATGGAAACTAATGACTCCAGGAAACATCAAGAAACAACAAAACAAAGTCAAAAGAATGGGAAAAACATAGAAGATAATGTGAAATACCTCATTGTGAAAAAAAAAAACTGACTTGGAAAATACATCCAGGAGAGATAATTTAAGAATTATTGGACTATTTGAAAACCACAATCAAGGAAAGAGCCTAAATATTATATTTCAAGAAATTATAAAGGAAAACTGCCCTGATGTCTTAGAACCAGAGAGTAAAATAGAAATTGAAAGAATCCACCGATCACCTCCTGAAAGAGATCCCACAATGAAAACTCCCAGGAATATTATAGCCAAATTCTAGGGCTCCCATGTCAAAATGAAAATACTTCAGGTAGCCAAAAAGAGACTATTAAAATACCATGAAACAAAAATTAGGATCACATAAGATTTAGTAGCTACCACATTAAAGGAGAAGATGGTTTATCTTAACAGTTAGACTCCCAAGCATTATATATTGTCTGTAGTTATTTTAAATGGAATTTCTCATTCTTTTCCTCTTAGATTATGTTGGTAACATATAAAAATGCTGATTTATGTGGGCTTATTTTATATCTTATAACTTTGCTAAGAATGTTATTCAGCTCCATAACAAACTACCAATTAATTGTTTTATAGAATAGAGGAAAAATATCAAAATTCATCTAGAAGAACAAAAGATCAAGAATATAAAGGTAATAAAGGAAAAACATGTGAAGGAAGGTGGCTTAGCAGATCAGACTTTAAACTGTATTTTTCAGTTATGTCCAACCCTTCATGACCCCAGGATCCATAATGTCCATGAGGTTTTCTTGGCAAAGATACTGGAGTGGTTTGTCATTTGTTTCTCAGATGGATTAAGGCAAAGAGAGGCTAAGCGACTTGACCAAGGCCACACAGCTAGTATCTGAGGCTGTATTTGAACTCAGGTTTTCCTGACTTTAGGCCCAATCCTTAATCTACTGAGCCATCTAGCTGCCTCCTCAGATTATATTACAAAGAGGTCACCATCAAAATAATCTAGTACTTGCTGAGAAGTGGAATGATGGATCAGTGCAATATATTAGGGACACTATACTAAGGAGTAAATGACCATAATATTCTAATATTTGATAAACCCAGAGATTCAAGCTTTGGGAGCATGGAGGTAGTGTGATTGCATTGGTGGAAGACTTACACATGTCCATAAAAATGATGAATATTTTGAAGTACAGAAGTTTCCATATATCTGTCACTTCATCAGATGACATCCGGATGATTGAAAAGTTCCACACATTTCTGCTGACTGGGCACTATTTTGAATCGGTAGAATGAATCAACAAGCATTATTAGGCACTTACTATGTTGCAGGCACTTTGCTAGGTACAGAATCATATTTGAGAGTTCAAATTCAACATATCTAAATCCATAACTTCATGGCAACATGTGAATTCCTAGGGGGAAAGATCCCTCTTGATTTAGTGGATTAGGGGAGGTTTCATGAAGACAATATTTGAATGGGGTTTGAAGAATAGGTAAGATTTCAGCAAACAGGGAAGAAAGGGGAAAGGATACTACGAGAAGAGCTAATAACATCCACAAACCACAGAGGCAGGAAAACATTGGACTTCTATATACGGATGACACCAAAAAATTGAATCTGTGTGAACTAGAGAACGTATGAAAGCAAAATGTGGGGAGATAAAACTACCATCTACCTAGGAATTCTCACTGCTGACACCTCGGAGTAGCTCCACATTTTCAGGAAAGTTTAAATCTCTATTGTGAGGATCAAATCACAATCCCACCCCAGCCTCTCAGCTCTGTAGTGGCACTTGGCAGAGGGTGTTAATTTTCTCTCTTGGTTCTTGCATTCCCATAGAGTCAGGATGCTAATATAAAAGCCCATGTCTATATATAGTGCTTTAAGCATTGCAAAAAGCTTTACAAATATCAGCTCACTTCATCTTCACAACAACCCTGAGAAGAAGGTGCTATTATTTAGCAAATGATGAGAGAGTTTAGGCAACTTACCCAGAATCACACAGCTACTAAATGGATTTGAACTCAGGTCATCCTGACTCTACATTCAACACTCTATCCACTGAGCTACCTAGCTGCTTCTGGCAACATTATATAATGAGAAAGAGCATAGTATAATTGAAAGAGTACTAGATTTTGTGTCACAACATATCCCCAGAAAGTAGTTCTGTAGGGTTGGGGAAGTCACTCAAACTCTTTTTTTTATCAGTTTCCTCATGTGTAAAATGAGAGTAACAGGACCCATACTGCCCACTTTATATTGTTGTTGTGAAGAAAGTGTTTTTAAAACATTTATTATTATTAATTTTAAATATTCTTTTTTTAAATTTTGAGTTCAAAATTATCTCCCTTCCTCTGACCCTCATCCCACAACCCCCAAGAAATCAAGCAATATGATATCAATTATACACGTAAAAATCATGCAAAACTTTTTTTTCCTATTAGCCATTTTTAAAGCAAGAAAAAAGTGAGAAAATTATACCTCAATTTGCACTAAAGGTGTATGATACGTTTTCATCACGAGTCCTTTGGAATTGTCCTGCATCTTTGTATTTATCAAAGTAGTCAAGTCTTTCATGGTTGACCATCTTTACAACATTGCTCTTACTATGCATAGTGATTTCCCAGTTCTTCTCACTTCATTTCGCAACATTTCACATAGGTCTTGTCGTGTACTATTTTTTTCTGAAACTACTCCCCTCATCATTTCTTATAACATAATAGTCCTCCATTACAATCCTATGCCACAACTTTTTTAGCCATTCCTCAGTTGATGAGCATCATGATTGCTGGTGCTGCCTTTTTTACTTTAGGTGAGTCATTTTAGATTCTGCTCTTGCCATTTATTTTAACTTTATGAATGTGTTTCTACTTAGAGTCTGTTTCCTGTAAATAACATGTTGGATTCTGGTTTCTAATCCATTCTGCTATTTGCTTCCATTTTATGGGTGAATTCATCGCATTCACAGTTATGATTACTAACTGTATATTTCTCTCCATCCCTTTTCTTCTGTTTCTTCTCTCTTTTTATCCTGTCCCCTCCTCAAGTCTACTTTGCTTCTACCTACTGTCTCCCTTAATCCAAACTCCCTTTTATCATCCCCCCCATTTTCTCTTATCCCCATCCTGTCCTATGTTCTATTGGTTATGTTACATTTCTATGCACAACTGAGTGTGTACACATAGTCTTCTCTCTTTGAACCAATTCTAATGAAAGTTTAAACATTTCCTGCCACCCCTCCCATTTTCTCCTCCATTGTAAAAGATCTTTTTCACATGCTTCTTTTATGTAAGAAAAATTTCCTCATTCTATCTCTCCCTTCTCCCTTCTCTCAGTGAATCCCTCTTTCTCACTCTTTCATTTTTTGGAGATTATTCCAACATAATCAATTCACATGCATGCTATCTGTCCTTTTAACAGCTCTAATAATGATAAAGCTCTTAAGAGTTACATGTACCATCTTGCCCTATAGTAATGTAAGCAGTTTAACTTTATTGAATCCTTTTCATCTTTACCTTTTTTCATGCTTCTCAAATATTTGGTTTGAATGTCAAATTTTTTATTCAACTCTCTTCTTTTCATCAGGCACTCTTGAACGTCCTCTATTTCATTAAATATCCATTTCCCCCTTAAGGATTACACTCAGTTTTGCTAGGCAGATTATTCTTGGCGACATCCTGACTCCTTTGCCTTCCAGTATAACATATCCCAAGCCCTCAGCTCCTTTAACATGGAAGCCACTAAATCTTATCTGATCCTGATTTTGACTCCACAATGTTTAAATTGTTTCTGGCTTCTTGAAGTATTTCCTTTTTGACATGGGAGCTCTGGAATTTTGCTACAATATACCTTGGAATTTTAATTTTGGGATATCTTTCAGGAGGTGATCAGTGGGTTCTTTTGACTTCTATTTTACCCTCTGGATTTAAGATATTGAGGCAGTTTTCCTTAATAATTTCTTGAAATACCATGTGTAGGTTCTTTCTTTGATTGTGGCTTTCAGTTGGTCCAATAATTCTTAAAATATTTCTCCTCAATCTATTCTCCAGGTCAATTGTTTTTCTGATGAGATATTTCACATAATCTTCTATTTTTTCAATCTGTTTGATTTTGTTTTATTATTTCTTGATGTTCCTGGAGCCCTTAGTTTCCACTTGCCCAATTCTAATTTTTAAGGAATTATTTTCTTCGTTAAGCTTTTGTATGTCTTTTTCCATTTGGCTAATTCTGCTTTTTTAAGGAGTTATTCTCTTGAGTGAATTTGGGTGTGTCTTTTTTCATTTGGTCAATTCTGTTTTTTCAAGTATTATTTTCTTTAGTGTTTTTGTGCCTCTTTTACCAAGCTATTAATTCTCTTTTCACAAATTTCTTGCATCACTCTCATTTCTTTTCCCAAATTTTACTCTACCACTCATCTCTTTCTTTAATTCTTCCAGAAATTCTTGTTGGGTTTGGGTCCAATTAGCATTTTTCTTTGAAGCATTTTTTGGTTTTCACATTGTTATCTTCTTCTGAGTTTATCTTTGCATTGCCTGTCACTGTGGTAGCTTTTTATGGCCCAATTCTTTCTTTGTTGTTTGCTCATTTTTCTAGGTTCTTTTTTTTTTTTTACTTTGAACTTTGAACAGTTAAATTTGGACTCTGTTCACCTGGGAATGGGCAGGCACTGTCCCAAGCCTCAGGCTTTTTTCATGCTGCTGTTTTCACAACTAGCTTGGGGGCCTGCAAGTGTTTGGTGCTTCCAAGGTGGAGGGATGCAGGGAGAGGTATGGTCACTGCTTTCCTTGCTTTTACTCTGTTCTGTACCCAGTAAATGCCCCTGCAGTCACAAGCACTCCTCTTTGCTTTGGAACTATGACCAGGGCCCCTGCTCCCCTGCAAGCTAACACTAGCATTCCTCTCTACCTTGAAATTGTAACCCAGAGTGTCTCTGGGTTGAGAGCTCCTGAAGCTGCTGCTGCTGTGGCTGTTGTTGTTACTGCCACGTGTGGGGGTTCCAGAAAGGCCTCCAACCCCCATGTCACAGATTTCTTCTGCCAACCTCTCAAGTTTTCTTAGACTAAAAATGTTTCACCCTGACCTTTTGCTGGCTCTGCTATTCCAAAATTTTATTTGAGGTGCTATTTTAAAGTTGTTCAGAAGGGAATATTGGAAGAGTTCAGCTGGGTGGTTGCCCCTAATCTGCCATCTTGCCACCACCTAAATATTTTCTTCTTGTCACCATTCTTAGGAGATGAAGAGAGAACCAGAGCATTATATAGGGGAATGCCATTATTTTCCCTCCACTTCCTAAAGATTAAATTGGTTTAGAGTATTTCTTTCTCTTTCCTTTCCTGAAGACTTTGCTAAACCAAACTGTGAGGAAAGTGTTTTGAAAACTTTAAAATGCCAGAAAATTTCAATTATGGTTGTTCTAAGGTCCCTGTGGAAAAGGATTGTTTTATTTTTCACGTTTTCATCTCTTACACGTAGTACTGTCATGTAGGCATTAGGTATTTAATAAGCGTTTAGTGAAATTAATTTCTGCCATAGTCTGTTCTTTCTTCTCTATTTCTGTTTGTTTACCAAATTACCCATGTTTGAAACGATGTTGTTATCTTTGGCTTTACCTCACTTGCTACGTTCTAATCAGTCACTGAATCTTGTAAGATCTACCTCCACAATATCTTTTATTTAAAAATTAATTTTAATGTTGCTTTTTGTTTTTATGCCTTCATCATTTCCAGATATTACCTCTTCATGTCCCATAAATCAAACCGTTTCTTATAACAACCAAAATAGTTAAGCAAAATCAACTAAGCAGTAATCATGTCTGACAATGTGTACAACGTTTTGCTCCCTCAACCTCCCTAACTCTCTTGCAGAAGGAAGGTATAACTGTTATGCCCCGAATTTGTCCTCTCCTTTCCATTCCTACATGCCACTATACTAATATAAACCCTAATTTCTTTCCAGGACTATTCCAATAGTCAATTGTTTCTTTTGCTTTTCTTCCTTCATTCCCCAATCTACCCTTCAAATCTTCACCAGATTCATATTTCTTCTGCTTGGATAGTCTTATGTCACTCTTCCACTCAAAACCATTTAACCCTTCAATATCCTGTATCCAAATAAAATTCAAAGTCCTTAACCTGCCATTCAAGGTCCTCTGAAATCTGACTCTTTTCAGCCTCATCTCATATAACCCCCCACTTTCATGTCCTTTCCTGCCCTTGAAATTAAATGTCACTGTCTCCTTATGGGACTGGCACTATTTAGTAGTCCAAAAGATTGTGGACACTATAGACCCCTTTGGAGTCATTATGAAACCTTGCAGCACTAAAAAGTAGTATCACTTTTTCCCCCAAGCATGAATCATTCTTATTTGAACTTTTAAGTTGCCTCCAAAAACAACCCATGACTCTAGGAGATGGATTGAGGAAAATCCATGCAGCCTGGATGGATGACTTAGCAAGGCTGAAAGGAGGATCTTGTCTGCTTTTCCCAAGTCAACTTTAGCTCTTGTTGAGAAAGTGACTCATGTATTCAAGCCACTGATATCTCACCTGCTTCTACCACCTCCAGAGTGCTATTTTATGCTTCCTAAACTTTCTGACTGCTACTCTGAGCATTCTGTCACGGAAAGGAAAGAACCCCCTACTAGCTCAATTCCATAAACTCTCATCCTCATTCTATTTTCACATTAGCTGTATTTTAAAGGAAAGGCATGTATCATTTGCCCTCTGTTAGGGCCAATGGCAAAAGAAATGGATGCAGGTGTTGGGGAAAACCAAACCAACAGCTGATAATTTCCATGGTCCTTATGGATTATGCATTACCCTACATTAGTACTGTCAAAAAGATTGCATGGTTTATTAGTGTTATTAATAGCTAACATGTATGTAGTACTTAAAGGTTTGCGAAGGATTTTCCACACATTACCTTATTTCATTCTCATAATAACCTTATGGTTTTGTTCAGAGTACTGGACTTTGGAGTCAGAAGAGACCTGGTTTCAAATCCTGCCTCGGTTATTTACTGATTGTATGTCTATGGAAAGTACATCTAAGATTTAGTGCCCTCATCTGTAAAATAAGGATAATAATACCTCGTTGCTATATAAATGCTATTGTCATTATTATAATTTGTGAGTTGGATTTTCTGAAAGTTGGATGATGCCTATCTAGGATGGTTTGGAAGACATAAATTACCTCAATCTGGATAGACTCGTGAAAACCAAAACCAAAAATAGTCTGAGCTCTCTTGGTAACTGAATAGTAAAGTTAACAGGCCCTTATAACCCAAGTAGTTTCTGTCTCCATATTCACAAACCATCCTTGGATCCAACCTAACATTTCTATCAGATGTTAGATTATTTCAGGTAATGGATAATCCTATGGTCCTTACCTTGTATGTTAAAATTTCCTGGGATCCTATTAAGAATATAAGGAGAATGACAAAGACAGTACTTGTGATTTCATTGGTATAGAGCAGGGCTGTCCAAAATATGGCCCGTGGGCTGCAGTGTGATTTTATGCAGCCCGCCTATGGGTTTTAATCTTCATGAGTGAAAATTATCAATTATCAATGCTGGCTGGCATTCTCTCCACAACTAATAGTCTTAGACAATTGCCTAGAACACTGAAAAGTTAAGTCACTTCCCTAGAATCGTGTAGCCAGTAAAATTTAGAAGTGGCCCTTGAATGTGGGACTTCATAGGTCCCAGGCCAATTCTCTATCCACTCTATCATGCTCTCTGGGATCTATGGGTTGTTCAGGGAAGAGTAGCTCCTCTGGTGTGAGGGCTAACTGAGCCCTTTTCAGGACTGCTCATCCACTTTTGGTGTGACCTGTCACCCAACTTTCACCTGTAGCTCCAAGAAGCTGTAACATTCACAGTGGCTACACCTCACTCAAATTGTCTTAGAAGAAGGGCAAAACCAGGTTGAGGGTAACCAACAGGCATCAAACCCATCCATGAATTAGGATAGCCTACCTCAAGCATGCGAAGACTTCCCTGGTAGACTAGACAGATGGGAACAATTTGTTCCAATAACTGTGCTTCTGCCAAAAATGGCAGAGACAGGTACTGTGAGCACCTAGAGCTTGGTCAGACATCAAAGATGCCGAGGTTATCTGCTGCATCCCAAACCATCGTTAATCCTCTTGATTTTTGTCTTGCCACTGGACTGGAAAGAGAGAGTAAGTTTGACAACTCTGCCTCATTTAAATCTAATTCACGCATAAGTGAAGACATCACCCATGATGTCATTGGTGCCCTTCAAAACCAAGTACAAAAAAGATAGACTGAAAAAAGAAATTTTTCTTGATGTGACCATCTATTACTAGAAGGAGCAAAAAGTAAAGAAAGATTTAGGCCAGATTGCTTCTGGACAACTTTGGGGCATGCTGAATCAATTCAAAGAGCAAATGTCAGACATTGTATGAATGTTCTATAACTCATTTTTTTTTTTGCTTTTTGGCAGGGCAATTGGGGTTAAGTGACTTGCCCAAGGTCACACAGCTAGTACAAGTGTCAAGTGTCTGAGGCCGGATTTGAACTCAGGTCCTCCTGACTCCAGGGCCGGTGCTCTACTCACTGCGCCACCTAGCTGCCCCTTTAACTCATTTTTTTTTCAGAATTTACTTAATCTGGGTGGAAAGGTTTCCTTGCTAAAAAGGAATTTAGTCCTTCTCAATGTTTTGATAAAATATCTGGAGGCAAGTGTCTTACGCCATGAAGTTTCTGGCACTCACCCATACATGAATGCTTATTTTAAAATTAATTTTGGAGGGGGGGTATCTCGACATTCTCAAGCTTTATTGGATTCTCCTTTTCTTCCAGGTCTGAGTCAAAGAGTTGACATCTCTATGGACTGCATTTTTCCCTACAGATAATCATTTTGATTTTTGTCTTATTCGGCTATATACAGCCCAGCACCCCAAATATGCTGGAGGCCTTCTAGAAGAAAGTCAAATGATTAAGAGCTCTGTGTTTTCCTAAGAAAATATGACTGTACAGTAGAACGACTCCTCTTGCCCTCCAGGCCAAGCAGAATTGCAGTGGTAAAGCAAACAACAGAACCAAGAATTGGATAAATTCTGTTCCATAGGTCAGTGAAAAGCCTACAGATAGCTCCAGGGTTATCTCTAAATGAGGAGAAAGACCATGCTGTGTGGAATCCAACATGTTTAGATGTGAAATCAAGTTGCAAACACAACCTGGAAAGAGAGGAAATGTCACAAAAAAGCAACAGTGTGCTTGCGGGGATGAACAGCCACAGGAAGGAAAGCATTATTGCTGGACCCACAGCGTAAATCCCTTTCTAGAGTGCATGCCTATCTTTTTGTGTATGCCTGCTTTTTGAGCACTTTTTGGCCAAGCCAAATTTTCATCCCCTGTTCAACTGCATTCTCTCCAGTGCCATCTACCTGATCCCTGTATCAGTAGATTCATCCTATGATCTTTCCCACTTCCCTGTTGCAATATAATTCTAGGGGTAATTGCCCTGCTTCTTAGCTTCATGAGGAAAACTCTAATTCAATCTTACAAAATCCATGAATTATGAGCCCAGAGCAAAGATCCAGCCTAGTTGAAAGCTAGAGTGGGCCAAGGTGATGAGGTGAATTAGAAATCTTACATTGACCTTTTACACAAGTGAAAAGGGGTCTCTTTCACTCATACACTGGTTTGAGGCATGGGTATAAGCCTGACAGAACCTGTGATAGTTTTTTGTTTTGTTTTGTTTTCTTTTGTTTCATCTACTATGGGCCTGGGGAGCAAGGGGGAGCAACAGTCATGAAATTGCCCCATACTGAGAAAAAAAATCAGAAATTTTTTTTAAGTATTGGATCACTTGAAGAAATATCTGAGCTGGGGATATTTCTCTGAAAACGACACACTGGTGCATGAAGAATCAAGGAATCTTTGAGTTTTAAGGGAACTTAGAAGCCTAGATCAAGACTAATTTCCCACTGAATGTATTCATCTTTGCTAAAGTATCCCTTTCAAGTGATTATCCTTCCTGCTTGTGCTTGAAGACCTAAAGCTGGATATGTTTCTTTTTCTTTTCCTATTTCTATCATCAGTTGTTGAATATTCTTTTAAAAGCTGAGGTATAGCTGTCTTGTTATGGAAAGCTAATTGTATTTTGCTTCTAATTGGTCTGGGGGTGTTTGGAATAGACACATTTTCTCTAAATGAATCAATTTCCTGCCAATGTAATCTAGTTGCCTTTCACTGAATACTTAAGTCTTCCTTTCCCTGAAAAGGTGCTTAGTTTGTCATTGACTTTCCAGCTTAACTCCAGTTAGAGTCTATTTTGATTTCCACGTCACTTTTCCATGGCAGATTTGTAAACTCTACATCAATACTACATTTTCAGCAAGATTGAATCAGTCCCATTGAAAGGTTATTACTCAGTACTATGGATAGTGTTTCAAAGTCCCCCTCATCACTGCTTGATCTACCCTTATCTCTTAGGCTCATATGCGCACACCCAAGCGCATGTGCACACGCACGCGCGCGTGCGTGCACACACACACACACACACACACACACACACACACCATGAGGAATGAGAATCATATACCTACCTATGGATAAATTCTGCTTTTTGAGAATGTTGGGCAGTTAAGATTTCTCAACCTGGAAGTATTCTATAGAAGGCAGGGAAAGCTATTTCCTGAATTTGCTTGTTCACAGGCACATACAATCTAATAAGGGATACACTCCATTACACCTTTCCAGGGACGATTTCAGAAGAGGAAAAAAAGCTAAAGAAGAGGATCAAGGACAAGCAGCCCTCTGATGATTCATTCACTCAATAAATATTTACTGAGCATCTTCTATGTGCAAAACCCACTGCTATCATCCAGCATTAGCTTTTGTAAATACTGTAGTGGAAAACTTAAGAATATCAATTAGCAAGTATTTATTAAGCCCTGTTTTCAGTACCACATTATGTGCTATAGAAGATTCAGAAGCATAAAATGTGGGCCTTGCCCTCCAGGAACTTGAAATAGACTTTGAGAAGCCAAACAAATACATACAAACAATTAGAGAACAGGAAGCCAACCTGAGTAATGATGACCATAAATACAAAAGGAGTTCTAGAAGAAAAAAAAAGAGAGAGAAGAGGTAGAAACAGTGTGGGCCATAGACATGAGAGGATTTCATGGAACAGATGGAGCAAAGCTACATAGGAAGGTTAGAATTTAGACCCCTATTTTTTGTCTTTAAAAGCTGTTTACCTCCTAGTCTCTTCCTTCCTTCCTTCCTTTCTTCCTTCCTTCCTTCCTTCCTTCCTTCCTTCCTTCCTTCCTTCCTTCCTTCCTTCCTTCCTTTCTTCCTTCCTTCCTTTCCTGGGTATCCCAAATCTTGCCCAGGCTAGAAGTGCAGCAGCCACTCACAGGCCTGATGCCACAGCTTATTGGCATGAAAGATTGGTGAACCTCATTTCTAAGCTAGGCCAGTTTTGCCCCCTCCTTATCAGCCTGATGGCCCATTGCAGTGTTAGTTTGGATTTAGTGGAGATTCAACTTTATCCTGACTATGGCTCAACTTGTGAGCTCAAGCAATATGACAAACTCAGCCTCCATGCATCGCCAATCCCAGCTATTTCCATTTTTTTTTACATGTTAATCTCCTTTGAACCCTATGACTCAGTTATAGTGCCCTATTTGTTATTCCTAGAATGTGTCCTCCATCTCCCATCTCTGTGCCTTTCCTCATGCCTCCTCCTCATTTTCACCTTTTAGACTTCCTAGCTTCCTTTGAGACATAGCCCAGGTGGCACCTTCTCCAGGAGCCTTTCTTCTCTAAAGATACCTTATATATTTACTCTTACTTGTCTCATATATACATATGTGTGTGTGTGCATGTTATCTTCCCCCATGCAAATGTAAGCTTCTTGATGTTGGGAACCATTTTAACTTTTCCTTTCATATTCCCTGCACTTAGCCCAGTGCCTAGGACAAAGCAAGTTGATTAAGTGAGAAAGGAAGGAAAAATATTTAAGAAAAAGTGAGGCTATTGGGGACTGGGGGTTAGAAAGAGCAAATTCATCAAAGTGGGTAAGAGCATGGCAGATATGGAGAATAGTCAGGAGACTGACCTAACTGAAAAAGAAGGTTCATATTAGTGAGAAACGAGGGTGTTTAGAATGACAAGAATCAGCTTCTGAAGAATCCTGATGGCTATATGGAAAACTCCGTGTTTGCTTTACTAGTCAGTATAGAATTATTTTGGATACTCGAACAGAATAAAAACAAAGTATGTATTATAGTTTAGGTCACTGTGGTACATACTTGGAACAGCTTGAGTCACCTTCCTTCCTGAACCCTAGTTAGAATGATCTGAACCCCAGGTGTAGTTCTTGATGGGGAGGGGTGGTATGTTTTATTGAATCACTAGACTGTGCTTCTCAGACCCCACACAGAATTTCCATTTGGACGACTTTTATCTTGGCGGTGGGGGGGCGGGGGGCACGGTCCCCTGAGCACATCTCAGGTGAAGACTAAGGGAAGCTGTGTTCACTTGTGTCTCTACTAAGTAAAGTAATTGTTTACTTAAATTGTTAGGTCACTGATGATCCAATGATTCAGAAATGGAAACCTGCCCCTGACGATATGAAGAGAAAAAAGCATTGTACCTTCACTGTCTCTGTGCATGTTCAGATGATAATGAGCCAAAGAGTACATAAAATGATGGAAGATAGTTTCAAAAAAGTGTTGCCTTCTGGAAATTACCAGAGCTAGTACAGCATATTTTCAGGAGGGTGTCTCATGTATGCAAATTGTAAGGATTTGTAAAGCCACCAAAATACTGTGAAAATTATACTTAGGAAAGCTCCTCAAGAAAGAGGTCTCCTATTTTAAGTGCCAACTGAGAGTATTACAATGCTTGAAAAAGCCCATCTAGGAAACAGTTTAAAATTTAGTTACAATTCTTGCCATGCTATCCAAATGAATCAGCCAAATCTTTATATAATTCAGAAGAAAGGTGAGATGTGCTTCTCTTGATCTCAAGGCAAAACTAGGAACATAGAGTGATAGCTGTAGACAGGTAGGTTTGAGCTCAATGTAGAGAAAAACTTCCCAATCATCAGAAGTATCCCAAGATAGATAAAGTGCTTCAGGAAGTAGAAAGTTTCTTATTACTGGAAGTCACTGAGTAAAAATTGGATATTGTAGAGGGCATTCTTATTCAGGTACAATTTGGACTAGATGACCACTGAGGCCTCTTCCAAATCTCAGGCTTTCTGGTTCTTTTATGCTAAATGCATTATTAGCCCACCTGTGCCAACAGAAAACAACACAGATAAGGTACAGTTAGACATTGTTATCACATAACAAGATTTCGCCATTCACCTGGAAGTCCAGTGTCAAGAAAAAAGTCAAGACAATTGGTGTTATACATTAATAATATTAACACAACAATAGCAGCAGCAGCAAGAACAAACATTTATATTGCATTTTAAGATTTCCAAAGCATTTTGAGGTGACAAAGTGGCTGGGGGCCCTAGCCATGGTTGAGGAGCAGAGAGGAGTATCTGAGGTCAGGCCTCCACATAAGTGCTTAGAAAACAACAGTACAAAAAAGCAAAAGGAGAAGGAGGAGGAGGAGGAGGAGGAGGAGGAAGAAGAAGAGGAGGGGGAGAAGGAAGAGAAGCAGGAGGAGGAAAAGAAGAAAGAGAAGGAAGAGAAGCAGGAGGAGAAGAAGAAGGGGAAGAGGAAGAAGAGGAAGAAGAAGAAGAAGAAGAAGGAGGAGGAGGAGGAGGAGGAGGAGGAGGAGGAGGAGGAGGAGGAGGAGGAGGAGGACGAGGAGGACAAGGAGGACAAGGAGAAGGAGGAGGTGTTTAAACAATCCGGCTAGCAGCTGTTGTGGGGGGTGAAAGACCAACACAAGCCCAACAATAAGCATGCTACCAGCATGCTGCAAAAGCCCAGATTCTTTTGATCTGCTTTACTAAGGAAAGCAACGTTAAGGGGTTAACAAGCTTACTTTAATTCAGCATACAAATACCATTCACTTAGTTCAGAGGAAAAAGCCAGCACACTGAACTTCGGAGCAAATACAAACAAATTACAAACATCAACAGACAGACCAAATACAGATTCGTAGTTACCAACATCTAAGTTCAGCCTGGGAGCTCATAACAACGGCTGGCCCAGAGTGACTCGCGCCACCACTGCTGTGGGTAAGAGCTCCAAAAAATAGAAAGCCAACCCCTGGTTTTATATCTTTTTCAGCGTCAGGGGTGAGTCACACATGCGACTCACCCACGTGACCTAGAACCGTCACAAAGAGGCGACTTAAACCCACGTGGTCTAAAAGTTTCTGATGTCCCAAACACATCACTCAAACTCATGTGTAAACCAGGCCCTCCCCTGAGGCAAGGAGGTCACCAAGGACTCTCAATCTAATCAAGGAAACAAAGGCCAAACTCTTCAAGGGCACTTGATTGAACTGAGTGTTAAGAGCCCATTTTGTTTACCAACACAGGAGGAGGAGGAAGAGGAGGAGGAGGAAGAAAAGGAGAAAGAACCCAACCATAGATTGTTGTTGGTGTTTATCCTTCGTTCTTGAAGAGGACTATGACATCAGGGAGATGATGCCATGACATGCAAGTGAATTGTATTTAAGAGCAGGAGAGCTGTGCAAAGTTGCCAGCCTCACTTTGTCTTCCACAGCCATCTGGATCCAGTGGTGAGATACAGATCAAAATGACTGGAGATGGCCCTGGATGCAGTGGGAGACCTATAGAACAGATCTGGGTTCATATTCAGAAGAAGATAATGAAACTAAAGGGACCACTTGCACTTTAAAAAATATGTCAAGTGGTAACAAGTCCAAAAAGAGTTGTTGGAAGAGTTTTTAAAAGGACTTCTTTTTGTTTTTGTTTTTTTGTTTTGTTTTGTTTTTATTTAATATATTTAGTTTTCAGCATTGATTTTCAAAAGAGTTTGAATTACAAATTTTCTCCCCATTTCTACCCTCCCCCCCACTACAAGATGGTATATATTCTGGTTGCCCTGTTCCCCAGTCAGCCCTCCCTTCTGTCACCCCACTCCCCTCTCATCCCCTTTTCCCTTCCTTTCTTGTAGGACAAGATAAATTTCTACACCCCATTGCCTGTGTATCTTATTTTCTAGTTGCATGCAAAAACTTTTTTTTTTTTGTTTTTGAACATCTGTTTTCAAAACTTTGAGTTCCAAATTCTCTCCCCTCTTCCCTCCCTGCCCACCCTCCTTAAGAAGGCAAGCAATTCAACATAGGCCACATGTGTATCATTATGTATAACCCTTCCACAATACTCATGTTGTGAAAGACTAACTATATTTTGCTCCTTCTTAACCTATCCCCCTTTATTGAATTTTCTCCCTTGACCCTGTCCCCTTTCAAAAGTGTTTGTTTTTGATTACCTCCACCCCCATCTGCCCTCCCTTCTATCATTCCCACTTTTTTTTATCTTCTTCCTCCTTTTTTCTTGTGGGGTAAGATACCCAATTGAGTATGTATGATATTCCCTCCTCAGGTCAAAACTGATGAGAGCAAGATTCACTCATTCCCCCTTACCTGCCTTCTCTTCTCTTCCTACAGAATTGCTTTTTCTTGCCACTTTTATGCGAGATAATTTACCCCATTCTATCTCTCCCTATCTCCCTCTCTCAATATATTCCTCTCTCATCCCTTAATTTTATTTTATTTTTTTAGATATCTTCCCTTCATCTTCAACTCACCCTGTGCCCACTCTCTCTCTCTTTCTCTCTCTCTCTATATATATACACATACATATATACATACATACACACTCACATATATATACATAAACATACATACATACATACACACACACACACACACACATATATATATATAAATATATATATATATATGCATATTCCCTTCAGCTACCCTAATACTGAGGTCTCGTGAATCATAAACGTCATCTTTCCATGTAGGAATGTAAACAAAACAGTTCAACTTTAGTAAGTCCCTTGCAATTTCTTTTTCTTGTTCTTTTTCTTGATTACCTTTTCATGCTTCTCTTGATTCTTGTGTTTGAAAGTCACATTTTCTATTCAGCTCTGGTCTTTTCACTGAGAAAGCTTGAAAATCCTCTATTTTATTGAAAATCCGTATTTTGCCTTGGAGCCTGATACTCAGTTTTGCTGGGTAGGTGATTCTTGGTTTTAATCCTAGTTCCTTTGACCTCCGGAATATCGTATTCCAAGCCCTTCAATCTGTTAATGTAGAAGCTGCGAGATCTTGTATTATTCTGATTGTGTTTCCACAATACTCAAATTGTTTTTTTCTGGCTGCTTGCAGTATTTTCTCCTTGATCTGGGAGCTCTGGAATTTGGTGACAATATTCCTAGGAGATTTCTTTTGGGGATCTATTTCAGGAGGCGATCGGTGGATTCTTTCAATTTCTATTTTACCCTCTGGCTCTAGAATATCAGGGCAATTCTCCTTGATAATTTCTTGAAAGATGATATCTAGGCTCTTTTTTTGATCATGGCTTTCAGGTAGTCCAATAATTTTTAAATTATCTCTCCTGGATCTATTTTCTAGGTCAGTGGTTTTTCCAATGAGATATTTCACATTGTCTTCCATTTTTTCATTCCTTTGGTTCTGTTTTATAATATCATGATTTCTCATCAAGTCACTAGCTTCCACTTGTTCCAATCTCCTTTTTAAGGTAGTATTTTCTTCAGTGGTCTTTTGGACCTCCTTTTCCATTTGGCTAATTCTGCCTTTCAAGGCATTCTTCTCCTCATTGGCTTTTTGGAGCTCTTTTGCTATTTGAGTTAGCCTATTTTTTAAGGTGTTGTTTCCTTCAGTGTATTTTTCAGTATTTTTTGGGTCTCCTTTAGCAAGTCATTGACTTGTTTTTCATGGTTTTCTTGCATCCTTCTCATTTCTCTTCCCAATTTTTCCTCTACTTCTCTAACTTGCTTTTCCAAATCCTTTTTGAGCTCTTCCATGGCCTGAGACCAGTTCATGTTTTTCTTGGAGGCTTTTGATTGTAGGCTCTTTGACTTTGTTGACTTCTTCTGGCTGTATGTTTTGGTCTTCTTTGTCACCAAAGAAAGATTCCAAAGTCTGAGACTGAATCTGGGTGTGTTTTCGCTGCCTGGCCATGTTCCCAGCCAACTAACTTGACCCTTGAGTTTTTCAGCGGGCTATGACTGCTTATAGAGTTAAGAGAAGTATGTTCCATCTTGGTGGGATGTGCCAGCTCTGCCACACCAGCACTCCTCCTTCCCCAAGGACCCCCAACCCCGACTGGACTTCGATCAGCAGGCTCTTCACTCCTACTCTGATCCGCCACTTAATTCCTCCCACCAGGTGGGCCTGGGGCCAGAAGCAACTGCAGCTGTACTTCTGTAGCTGCCCCACCTCCACTGCCCCCAGGGCAGTAGTGGAACCAGGAACTCCTTCCATTCTCGCAGCTTTTCCCAATAACCTTCTCTGTTGTCTTTGTTGTTTGTGGGTTAAGAAGTCTGGTAACTGCTGCAGCTCACTGATTCAGGGCACTAGGGCACATTCCGCCCAGCTCCCGGTCTGGTTGGCCCGTGCCGGTCCATGCCGCTCACGCTGGGCTCTGCTGCACTCCGCCCTGCTCTGCTCCCAGCTCCGTGCAGGATAGACCTCACCCAGAGACCATCCAGGCTGTCCTGGGCTGGACCCCTGCTTCCCTCTGCTATTTTGTGGGTTTTGCAGTTTTAGAATTGGTTCAGAGCCATTTTGTATAGGGTTTTGGAGGGATTTGGCGGGGAGCTCACACTAGTCACTGCTTTCCAGCGGCCATCTTGGCTCCGCCCCCTGCCAATCTAAAAGGACTTTTAATAGTCAGAGAAGTTGAAGAAAAATTATGGGAAAAATAAGAGCAATCCAAGAAAATCAAGAAAATTATGAAGAGAAAGTAAAACCAACCAGAAAAGGAGATCCAAAAACTTAAGGAAGAAAATAACTCCTTCAAAACTAGAGTTGGGGAAGCGGAGCTAATAACATTATAAAACATCAAGGACTAATAAAACAAAATCAAAACAATGAAAAAACAGAAAAGAATGTTAAACATCTCATTAAAAAACTGATCTAGAGAACAAATTGAGGAGAGACATTATAAGAATTGTTAGACTACCTGAACATTATGATTTTTTTAAAAAGAGTATAGATACAACATTATAAGAAATCATTAAAGAAAATTGCCCTAAAGTTCTAGAATGAGAGTGTAAAATGGAAACAGAAAATAATCCATCGATCCACCACCTGAGATCCCAAATTGAAAACTCATAGGAACATCATAGCCAAGTTTCAAAGCACCCAGGTTTAGGAGGCAATTCTACAAGCAACAAGAAAGAAAATAATTTAATTACTGTGGAGCTATAATCAGGATAACCCAGACCTAGCAGCTTCTGAAGATGTAATGGCTTGGAACATTATATTTCAAAGAGCAAAGGAGATGGGTTTGTAACCAAGAATAACTTCCCCAGCAAAGTTGAGTAAAATTGTGAATAAAAAAAAAAGACATTTCAGGTATTTGTGACAAAAAGACCAGAACTCGATGGAAAATTTGACATATAAGATCTAGCAGAATATAAGATAAACATTAAAGAACAATTATAAGGGACTCAAAAAGGTCAAACTCTTCACTTCTTATATGAGAAAATGTTATCTGTACTCTTAAGAATGTTATCATTACTTGGGTAGTTTCAAAGAGCATACATAGATAGAAGGCTTGGGGGTGAGTTGAGTATGATGAGATGATTCTAAAAGATAAAATTGGTTAGAGAGAGGTAAAATGGAGCAATTATCCCATACAAATGAGGTGCGAATAGTAGAACTGTTACAGTGGAAGTAGGTGGGAAAGAGCTAAACAATTTGTGGTCTATGATTGTGATGGAACACCACTGTGCTGTAAGAAATGGTGAGCAGGATGATCTTTAAAAACCATGGAAAGACTTGCATGAAACAATGAAGAGCTAAATGGGCAGAACTAGGACAATGTTGTACACAGTAATGGCGATACTGCTCTAAGAACAACTTTGAGTGACTAAGTCATCTTGATTATTAAAAATATTCAATTCAACTACAAATACCTATGAAGGAAGGTGCTATCCACATCCAGAGAAAGAATTGATAAATAGATATATGTATAGTATGGTTTTACACACACACACACACACTTACACACAAACACACATACAAACAGGCATTTTTTGTGTCTAATGACAGCGTACTTTAGGGCAAGGTGAGGAGGCAGAGAGGGAAAAAAATAAAAAGTTCACAGCAGAGAACAAAAGAAAACTTAGAAGGAAGCATAGAAAAGTAGGGTAACTTTGAAAATGGTATATAGTGTTTATTACATAGTTTTTTAAGAAAGTAAACAAAGTAAAATGAAGATTCATGATTTTATAATTCATCCTCCTCTTAAATTGTGCTATGTACATGAGAATGTTCTTTTTTGTGTCTTTTTGTATTTAAGTTCCAAATTAATATTTTTTTAAATAGAAACAATTGTTTCCTCAGGTCAAAGGTCTCTGCAATATCTTGAAAAGGAAGCAGAAGTTGCCTTGTAGATATCATACATGCACCTAATTTTGTGCATTTTGTCTACTCCCCACTCCTTGATGGCAGGGTATGATTGTTTTCCCCTTTTCTTTGTATCCTGTATTTAGTCCAATATCTGGGACTCCATAAGCACATAATAAAGGTTTATTTATTCTTGACCCCGCTTCTGTCTCTCCCTTAATCTGGTTTGTCCTTCCTTTGCTTTCCTTCCGGTTCTCCAGTCTTGGCAGATTCCACGAATGTTGGCTGGTTTACTTCCCTTTCTATATACTTATATCCACAGTATGACAGTGTACTGTCATATAGTATATGATGAACAAATACTTCTTCACTAACTGGATTTTGAACTTGTGTATTGGTAATTAAGGTGGGACTTACTCTCTTTTAGAATACCAAAGTAATCAAGTGCCTTTGATTAAGTCTTGCTAGGTGCTAAGCCCCAGGCCCGCACTATTTAGCTGATTAGATTTGAAGGCTTCCTGGCCCTGAACTGGGCATGTAAATTCAGAGGTTAACATTTTGTTTGGAAGAGTGTTAGTGTGGAGATTTTGGGTAGCCTCTGGAGTCTGCCCCCTGCCCCAGCTTTGAAGAAAACCCAGATGTTGGTGCTTCTCTTTTTGGTAACTATGTATTGTGATTTGGTCTGTTTATGTTTGTAGTTTCTATTGGTATTTGCTCTGAAGTTCAGGATGCTGGCTTTTCCTCCTGAACTAAGTAAATGATATATGTATGTTTGATTAAAGTAAGATTGTTAACCCCTTAAAGTTACTTTCCTTTGAAAAGTCGATCAAAGAACCTGTGCTGGCAGTTCTTGTTGCAAGTCTTCTTGGGTCTTATACCCTAGCAGTAGTTGCAAGCCGCATTGTTGTTAAAACTTGTGCTGCTTTCTGGCTAAAATACTGTACCTATACCTACATTTCTTCCCTAATCCTATGTAGCCTTTAATCCAACAGCTGTACTGTGTATGCCAGTGGTTCAAATTCAAATAGAAACTGATCCTTAAAGGCCACATATTGACACAGAAAACTACCAACTAACATTATTTATGTTGCACTGTAGTTTTATCTACTATGCTAAACATTTTCCAATCACATTTTAATCTGGTTTAAGTTGGATTCGGGAGCTGGTAGCCACCGGCAGGATGGGCTGGGAGTCTGACACTTCTACCATATGCCATTAGCTATTTCTTGACTTCTTACTTCACTTCTGCACTGAAGTATCAGTTAATCCCTGCTATACTGACAGCAGTTACTTAGAAGACTGGCTCCAAAGAAAATACCTCATGATGTTAAAAAAAAATAACTCCATCAGCCTATCTCCCAGATCATCATTATAGAGCAGTTGGAGGTCCTGTATTACAGGATTATGTTGTGAAATATGTTGTGACTAGAATATATTACAGAGACCCATGCCCCCATAAATTGAAGGCTCAAGCAAACAGAATGGATGAATCCACCCATGATGAATGCAGATGGAGAAAGACCCTCATAGCCACCTCAGGTACCTAAGATGCAAGAGAGATGAAGAAATGCCAAATAATGCCAGATGGAGTAGATGAGCCAGATGGACAGCAGATGTAGAAATTGTTGCTACAAATTCAGGAGTCTATTTGAGACAAATGCATTTGTGTTTGGTTTAGTTCTCGACTCACATTGCCAACTAAAACAGATCCATAGCCACAGATCACCTAAAAAAAAAACTTTTTAAAATTTAAAATCATTTCTATTACTATTCGTGATCACAGCTTTGATCAATTTTTCCTAAAGGCTTTAGACCCTGTGGAGCAGTGGGTTACTGTAACAATTTTGGAAGGCAATTTGGAATTATACAAATAAATTGACTAAAATGCTCATACCCTTTGACCCAGAGATCCCACTACTGGGAATAAATACCACCAAGGCTCTTGATAATAAGAAAGTCCCTGTATACACCAACATATTTATAGTAGTACTTTTTATCTTAGCAAAAAGACAAAACCAAACAAAATAAAACCAAAAAAAAACCAACCTAGAAACAAAGTAGTTACCCATGGATGAGGAAATGGCTAACTAGATTGCGGCACATGAATGTAATGGAATATTACTGTCCTATAAGAAATGATGAGTATGATGAACACTGGGAAGGCTGAAAGGTTCACATAATCTGATACAGACTGAAGTAAGTAGAACCAAGAAAACAATATACACAATGATTGCAAGAATGTAAACAGAACCATTACAAAGAATCAAAAGTATGTGACAAAATGACAAAGAATGAGCATGATCTCAGAGAAGTGATATTGAGGATATCCCTACCCTTTGCAGATGTGGGAGGTCTAAAGGTCTGGAATAATGCATACATTTTCAGACTGTTTCAAATGTATTGATCAGTTTCACTGATTTTTCTATTCTTTAAAAACTATTTTAAAAAAAAAAGATGAATCTCTGGGAGAGGGAAAGATACTGGGAGAAATTCTAATGATGCAAAAAAAAAGAGATCAATAAAAATGCATTTCAAAAATTAATTTGATCGCCATACTATAACAAAAATTCAAACTCTCATGATGTTGCACAAAACTGCTCCCTCGCTCCATATATCTTTTTTTTGGTCCTGAATCATTTCTTTGATACACTAGGTTCATATTTCAGCTTAGAAGAATTATGATGGCTTATCATTCAAGAGAAAAACTGTTTCTAGTGTTATTTTCTAATATTATTTTAGCTTTATATCCCTCTGAGTGCACTTTTAAGTTCTGCTTTATCAATTTGAATTTGCTTTTATTTTATTTTGAAAATTCTCTTATAAGAATTTTATTTACATATATAATCTATCTCATCTCCTCTTACCCCAAGATACTAAACTTGAGAAAAAAGACGAGGCATACTTGTTAGTACTGATGTTCATTGAGCACCTTGAAACATTCCTTTTCTTCTCATTAAACATCTTGAAACAGTCTTTTCCTTCTGCAATTTAATTAGCAAATCATTTAACTTATTAAAAACATCCATTTTAATCACATGACAATTTCTTAGCACTTTATAAAATATATTCTTTTAAAATGAAATCCTGAATTATTCAAAGTACTTAAAGTGAACCTATCATTCTTCTATCCATAATTTGGAAGCTTACTTGTACTTATAAAATATATGTGGAAAGAAAATTATGATCTCTTTTGAAGCTGCTATGTAATGGATTAAATTTACTAAATTAAATACTAATTAAACTTAAGAATTTTGTTCATGGAAAGAAATATGAAATAGTGTTCATATTAATTAAAGTTGGAGCATCAGGAGGGGTTGGCAATCTGCCACTATCTTATCTCTGACCCTTAATTGTGCATGGAATATCTTACTGTTTTGTAGCTGGCCTTTATGTAAGATACTCAAAATAAATGTGAATGAATTTTAAATAACTTTGGACAAAAGATGGCATGGGGAAAGGGTAACTCTTCATAGCTTCTACTAAGGAGGACTTATACAAGAAGCTCACAGTCAATGTTGTAGACTTATTGAGTCCTAAGGAAACCTTAGATCATTCTTTGAAGAGATTGGTAAGGTATTAGTTTCATATGAGTACTAGCAAAACAAATTCACTTTTACTTCCTATATAGTACACAGTCCGTTAAAAAGAAAGATGTCACATGAGGCAGCTAGGTGGCACAGTGAGTAGAGCACCAGCCCTGGAGTCAGGAGGACCTGAGTTCAAATCTGGCCTGAGACACTATACACTTACTAGCTGTGTGACCTTGAGCAAGTCACTTAACCCCAATTGCCCTGTCTTCACCCCCCCCCCAAAAAAAGGAAGATGTAACACAAAATTTCTGGCTCCTTTTCAGATTAATCTAAAGTGGAACTTAAGGACATCATGGTAGACCTATCTAGGTTTTCTTTAGAATAGAAATTGAAACAAAATATTAGAGAATGATTATCTAATCACTATTCAAAGATGAAACAAAATGTGAATTTACCAAAAAAAAAATCAATGATTTAGTTTTTCTCCAAATCATTAACTTAAAGGTGTAGCAAAACAGGTTGAGGCCAATTAAACCAAAAGATGGTTCTTACTCTTCACCACAGTGACAGGAAACTTGAAATGACTAATCTCAGCTATTGTGATATTCATGAAATATATAAGCTGGACAACACGAATCTTTATTTAGGGTTAGCTTCTAAAACACAGATTTGACCAGGAGTGGCATCACCACCCATACAAGCTCATTAGTTTAATGCCTAAATCGCTTTAGACCTGGCCCAAGCCTACTTTTCCAGGGTTTCTCCCTTTCATGCCTTCTATTTTCAGCTAACTTGGCTACTTGATACTCCCGAAATTCAGCATTCTGTCTTGCACCTCTACTGCAGAGAATACGACTCTGATGGGCTGACCATGTTCCTCAAATGTTTGCCTAAAAACCTATTTAACAGAATATTCACACAAGGCCTCTAGGCTCGCCTAGATGACAAAAGAAGTGATGCTAGGACACTCCCAAGGTTTGTCTGAAGAACTTTGGAATTGATTTTGAGACATGAGAAACACTGGCACACCACCTTGAAGCATGGAATACCTGCATCAAAAGTGGCTTGGCGCTCTATGAGCAAAGCAGAATTGCATTAGCTCAAAAGAAATGTCAGATTGCAAATTTAGAGATATTTCCACTACAAATGTTCATATGGACTGTTTGTGCCTGACCTGTGGTAGAGTCTTCAAAGCTCTTATTGGTTTAATCAGCCACAGTTGGACACATTGTATCTTGACCCCAACATGGTGATGTCATTTTGGCACTCTTTGAGCATGAAAGACAGCAACCAACCATCTTCACCTTTCCAGAGAGTGTCCCCCTGGCCTGGAATGCACTCCCTCCTCACTTCTGCCTCTTAGAATCTCTAGCTTCCCTGAAGGGTTCAGCACATGTGCCAGTTTCTACCAAGCCTTTCTTTTTTTTAATTTGATTTTATTTTAGACTCAAGGGCCAGAACACAAATGCAGAGTAGAGAAAAGGAACAAAACTTATCATAAACTTAAATATTGAAACTTAAATACAAAGTAAGAAAGGGGGGAAAAAGCATGTCATACACATAGCAGAACATAAGAGAGGATTCAAAATATGTAACAATAGATTTTCATTGCAGGAAAACCTATATGACAAATAATACACCTTGTGTTCAGAATTGTCCATCTTTTCTTTGCTTCCTTGTGGGTTTTCTTTTGTTCTCTGCTGTTCACTTTTTCACTTTGTTCTTTTTTTTGCTCCCTCTTCCCCACCCCTGAAGGCTACAATAAAGTTTAGATATATTTCTCTACGGCTATAGATATACATATATACATATAAACATACATATATAGACATATACTTTCCCAAACATACTGTACCTCTGATCTTTGTTTTTATATTTGTGCATATCTCTTGTTTCCTATCTCTCCTGATTTCTCTACTTTACTTCTACTGACTACCTTGCCTTCCTATTACTTGCCTAGCCCCCTCCTAGGATCCCTCCCCTATCTTCCCATTCCCATAAATCTAAACACCCTTCTATACCCCCTTTTACCTATTTCCTCATTCTCCCCTCTAAAAATCCCTCCCTTATCCTAATCCCTCCCTTGTCCTCTCCCCCCTCTCTATACCCCTACCATTTTATATCTTCTAAATTTAGAAGACTTTTATACTCTTCTAATATATGTGTATTGTTCCCTCTCAAACCCATTCCCAATGAAAGCAGGTTACCAGAACTACCAGACCTCCTCCCCCATCTAATTCCTCTGTATCCTTTCTTCCTCTTGGACCTCATTTCTATAAAATAGCTACTCTTTTTAGCTGTTTCTAAATGGTTTTACTTTTTAAATTCGTATCATAGTCAGGTTTACCCCCCTCTTCCTTATGAGCTCGCCAATTATTAATAAGAATCTTAGACGTACATTTTACATTTTACGTCATATAAAAGGTAGACAGTCTGTCCTTATGAATCCTTTATAGCTACTCTTTGGTACGTACCTCATGTTTCTCTTGGTTCTTGTATGTCGAATCTTCTATTAAGTTCAGGATTTTTTAAGTCTTGAAAGTCTGAGAGTTGATCAAATGTCCATTTTTTTTTCATTCAAGATAATACTTAAATTGCAGAGTATGGTATTTTTGGCCGGAGCCTCGTGTCTTTTGCTCTTCAATATATTGTATTCCAAGACCCATGGTCCTTTAATGTCTCTGCTGCTAAGTCTTGTGTAATTCTAATTGTGGCACCATCATATTTAAATTGTTCTAATCTTGATGCTTTTAATATTTTATCCTTGAGCTGGGGATTTTGGAATTTGACTATGATATTTCTATGAGTTTTCTCATAGGATCTCTTTTAAGTGGTGTTCGATGGATTTTTTTCTATTTCTACTTCCCTGCCTTCTTCTAATGCTTTAGGACAATTTTCTTTAATTATTTCTTGTATTATTGTATCAAGATTCTTTTATTGATCATAACTTCCAGTTAGTCTGATTATTTTTGTATTTTCTCCTCTTGATCTATTCTCCAAATCTGTTGTTTTTCTTGTGTTTCACTTTCTCTTCTATTTTTTCATTATTCGTGTTTTGTTTAATTATTTCTTGATCTCTTATAATTTCACTGGCTTCACTTTGCCCAACTCTAATTTTCAAGGTGTCACTTTCCTGCTTAAGTTTCTGTATCTCTTTTTCTAATTGGTTGACTTTCATTTCATAACCTTCTTATTTTTCTTGGATTATTTTTATTTTTTATTTTTAGTTTTTCCTCCATCTCTGTCATTTGATTTTTAAAGTCTATTTTAAGATCTTCTATAAATTCTTTTTGGGCAGGTGACCATCTGATGTTGCTCTTTGGGGGTTTCTTTACTTCAATATCTTCCTCTGAAGATGAACCCCAATCATCTCTATTCTCATATTAGGTTTCTATCGTTGGATTCTTTCTCCTTTGCCTGTGCATTTTTTGTGGTAATAACTTGATTTTTGTAATCACCCTGGAGTATAGGAAATGGTGCCTCTTGCCCCAGATCTTCAATTCTCCCCTCTAGCCTGGAACCAAAGCCAAACTTTCAAACTCCTGTAAGTGTCCACAGCCTGGGGCCTTCTGGCCCACTGCTTCTGCACTTACCCGTATATGCTGGTTCCTTCTTGCCCCTGCAGCTCTCTGCAGAACAGCTGGATCTGGCATTCCTCATCAACAAAGTTTCCCTCAATCTTCCTGGGCTCAAATGCCCAACTCCCCTCACTATCCCAGGGTGAAAAATTCCTGCAGCTGGGGCCAAGGCAGCCTCTCAAACCAACTAACCTCAGGACTTGCCACCAGTTCTTAAAACGGAAACTAGTCTGGAGGTGTTTACTCCTTGCAGAGACCAAATCTAGTCCTGGGATTTTTCTTCAGATCTTCTCAAATTGTCCCAGAAAGATCCTGGTTTTGCCCCTATTCTTTGTCTCCACCCACACTTTGTTAGCCCTAAGGTGCTATTTTAACTCTTTTGTGGGGGGAAATCCTGAGAGCTTGGAATTTTCTGACTCACTCTGCAATCTTCCCAGAATCCTCCCCCAGGCCTTTTTTGATCCCCATAGATATTAGTTGTCTCTTTTCTCCCTTAAATTTTCGTATTCATATCTGTTTTATTCCCTGTTAGGTTGTAAACTCCTTGGGATGAGAATTTTTTGTTTGCTTGGGTTTTTTTTTTGTTTTCATTTTCTCTGTGTTACTAACACCTAGACAATGTCTTATACTTAGTAAGCACTTAATAAATGTTTTTTGGATTAAATTGGATTCTGCCACTGAGCCTGAGAATTTACTTTTACATACTTTGTCACGAGAAAATAGAAGCACAACATCACACCATCTAAATTTGGGGACTTAATAGCTGGGTTTTGAGTTTCAGTTAATTTGCCTGACACCTTTTTTTGTTTTTCACTCATGATATAAACATATCTGCTCTGAGTGTCCACCTCTAGAAACAGATGAATAAGAGATGAAATCTAAGCTATCCTGTACAAAGTGTACATGGGAAGATTTGAATGTGAGCCATGTCACACTGGATTACTGGGAGACATGAGGGCTTGAAGTTGGAATAGACTTCAGAGGTCATCCAGCCCAATGGCTCTCATTTTGTAGAGGCTGTGAGATAGGGAATGGGCTTCTCTGGGATCACAACATGTAGACTGCAAGACCCATGTACTACTGGACCTTAGACCCTAATACTTAGCCTGTGCAGAAAGCCATAGGCATATGATAAATACGTGAATACGGATAGAGAAACGACGCATTAACACATTGAACTAGTGTAAAAGAGAGGAACTTCTTGAAATGCTTCATGATCTATTTAGTCCTAGGAAGAATAGTTAGTGAGCTGAAAAGAGCTTTGATTCAGAACCAAGGATTTCTGAATATCACATATACTTGTCTAGTCATTTTGGTTCATAAAGGATCGCATCCAGGGGTGCACTGGTAAATGTTTAACAACTGGCTCTCTGGAGGGGAAAAGCTATTCATATTAAGTTTAATACACAATATTAACATTTTTCATTACTTTCTTTAGTTTAGAATAAATTAAGTCTTAATTAATTGTGTTCGTGGGTTTTTGAAGTATAAATGTTCACAATAAAAAGTTAGTAACTGATTCATGAGTCAGTAGGAGCCAGCTCCAATACAGCAAGGATCACTGAAAATTAAGTATGAAATTCTCAGGCTTGGTCAACTGGATATAATCTACTTTTACCACATTTTCACCACAAAATCATAAATTGTGTAGATTTTATTTTTTATTTGAGCATTTACTTTTGTTGACATCATCAAGTTTATGATTTAAGAATACACAGGGACAATAAAAGATCAAGTCCTCCCCAATTATAAATTATCTGTTTTTCACTTGATCCTTGTGAGGACTGGCCTATTGCTAGGCCCTAGCTGAAAGAAGTGATGTTTTTAACCAGCCATTGACCCACTTAATGTACTGGGAAGTTCCATGTATCCAACAACTGGTTTAGTCGGCTTCATTTAGCCAAAGAATATGAGAGTTTCCTTATAATCAGTTTAACAAACTTCATCTAATCTAGGTAAGCAAACTTAGCAAATTTCCTAATCACAACGCCATTTTGATCAATAAAGTAGGAGAGGAGCCCTCAACATAGGTTGCTTGCTAATTGCCTGCTTTTAAGTTTCCATTCATACTTGGTCACTGAATATATGCCTAATGAAAACAATCAAATATAAAAGCAGAGACAAAGTACTCTGTGCATCAGAATTTGAATTCCAGGGGACAGCTAGGTGGTGCAGTGAATAGAGTGGAGTCAGGAAGACTTGAGTTCATATCTGGCCTAAGACACTTGACACTTACTGTGTGACCTTGGGCAAGTCATTTAACCCCATTTGCCCTGCCTCCCCGCCTCCAAAAAAAAAAAAAAAGAATTTGAATCCCAGCATGTCATTACTCCTGTGCTCACCCTTGTGACTGAAGGTCTAGGGAACTTTAGTTGCTGCTCAGTCCTTTCAGCTGTGTCCAACTGTTCATGACCACATATGGGGTTTTCTTAGGAAAGATACAGGAGTGGTTTGACATTTCCTTCTCCAGCTCATTTTGCACATGAGGAAACTGGGGCAAACGGGGTTAAATGACTTGCCCAAGGTCACATAGTAAGTTCTGAGGCTGAATTTGAACTCAGGTCTTCCTGACTCTAGGTCCGGGGCTCTATCTAGGGCACCACCTTGCTGCTCACTATACACTTGCATGTCTGTAATTAATAAACTGTCTAACTTGTGACCCTTTTAATTCTTGGATTCCTTCTTACCTACAAACTCTTCACAACCCTCAGCCAAAACTTGTTCCATATTTTCCTTCTCCCCTATTCTCCATCCCTAAGGGTTCTGAATGCCACTTCCAATCAGGGAATTCAGAAGAAAGATATTCATACTTCAGTCCTTTCAGTACCTAGGCCTTGGGAAAGCCAAACCCTTGAGTGCCCAAATCAATAAATGGGGTAGCATCATAGGAACTCAGCTGAGATTGTTCAAGGACCAGAGCTCACGTCCTAGCTCTGTCATTTACTGCCTATACGATCTTGGTTAGGTGATGAAACTTCTCCAAGCTTCCATTTAGAATTCAAAGCATATATTTTACCTATCTTAAGGGGTTGTTGTGAGGCTCAAGTGAAATAATTTAAATTAACTTCTTTGTATCCCTACATAAATAACTGCTACATAAATGTGTTATTGTCAGTCCTAGAAGGTGATGAAGATCCAGAGATACTTAGATTCCACATTTGCTTATTACATATGTATGTATACATGTGTGTATATATACATACATACACACACTATCTATATTTATGTATATATATGTGTATGTGCTTGAGAAATAAGATTCTGTAATAAGATATCTTTAAGCAAGAGAAAGATTGCTACTGTGGATATTAATGATAATAATTTTGTAAAAGCTACCTTCATTCATTTGAGGATGCCATGATGATCACAGATATCATTTCGATGATGACCCATTTTTTAAAAATGTTTTAAATGGTAGCAAGTAGATGCTCCATTGGTTTTAAACGGAGAGCAATGGCTGCTCTCATTGTGTTTAAATTGCCCATCATTATCATGGCCCTTAATAGGGTTTAAACTGCTAGCCACTGCCAATTCCTTGTGTTTCAAGTGCTTCTCTCAGGAGGCAATCATTTCATCATGGTTGGAAGCTCTAGGGGATCCTTTAGCTTTTAACGAGGAAGTCACAATGACACAACCTTCATTGTAGGACCTAATATAGACAAATGGCTTTGACAAGATTAGGGATGGAAACAGGACAGTTTTTAATCCTGCCTGTAAACTTTGGTTTTCCTAAAATACAAAGTCCCCATCTTCTCCCTGGAATATACATAAAAGCACTAATCAAATTAAGGGACTGAAAGAAAAGGCACTTGACCATTAAATTAGAAAACCTTGCTGCAGCAAAAGGGGAACTAAAGACAGACCTCTATGAGAACAATTCTGCATCAATTTCTAATCTCAATGGGATGGAAAAACTATAAGCACAAGAAAGCATGCATGCATTTGTACTGGTTAAAAAAAATAGGATGGGGGCAGGGAAAGGGGGAAGCAGGGAAGAGTGGGGGAGTGATTGTGTTTATGTGAATGAAATAGACAGACTAGGGAACAGCCTATTTTAGTCTTCTTACCAATTCAACAGCTATACCATTAGATCAGCTTTGGTACTCTGTCTCAATTGTAAAGACTGAATTGACAGCAGTATATAAATGCAGCCAGAGGCTCTCCCTATACTGTCCAAGGGAAGCGTATAATTAGTCTATGGTCTAGAGAACACTGAAATTTCTATACTGGTAGCCTGGATTATTTTCTCACTTGTTCAGAAAAACTCAATCATGCCTGCATGGATATCATGGTGCTCTCCAGGGCATTTTCGAATAATTATTCTTTGTTTTGCCAGTCATCAGGTCTGAAAACAGCAAAATCATTTAGAAGAAATACAAGAAATATAATAGCTAAAATCTAAATAGAGAGAAATATCCTCAGTCAATTAGCAAACCTTGAATTCCATTTATAATTCTATTATAAAAGGTAGTAATGTGTTAGTTTAGGTTAAAAGAAAACTATCCATTACATATATTATCAGCATGTGAAAATATTGACTGATTTGTCAACTCTGAAAACCATGTCCTTGAGTTGCTAATGTATTGGTAAATTCCAATCAGGTTATCAATCACTGACAAACACTAATGACTGTAATGAAGCCTGAAGACTTTAATTCAAATGAACAAATGGTAATAGGTGACAACATATATAAACAGGATCCTAATGATGACTTGACTTAGTGTTCCCTGCTGTGAACACAGGCCTACATTCCATGTTTTGCTAAAATACAAATAAAACTCTTTTATCCTCAAATTGAAAGTAATCGGTGCATTTTCTGACCAATCCTAGGGAATCTTTCATACAAACTTGTGCTGGTTGGGCCAGCATGACTTCCAATGGGACAACAAAGATTTGATCTTCCTTATGAAATGTTCCTTGAATTGTCCTCATGAATAATGTTTTTTGCCATTTCCATATTTTACCTCCTAGTCAGGGTTCTTTATTTGCCATGAGGGCTCAAGTTATTGTTTGAGTATTTTCCCTGCAAGATACTGTACGACAGTGAGTTAATGCCTTGGTTCAAATAATTAATTTCCCATCTATATCTAACAAGCCTAGAATCAAAGAAGCATTTTGTTTAGTAGATTGACATGATCAAGAAACAAATTTAAACCATCTGTAAGAAATGGGGCATCCTTTTTCTAAAGCTCCCAGCAAAGGAAATGTCAGCATTTTCTCAATAACTTCCCCTCATCTTTGTTCACTTGTAACACCACCATGAGTCATTTTAGTGAGAGAGCAGGGAGCACAATATAATGGAAAGAACGTTGGCTTTGGAATCAAGAGGGATGAGGATGTCACCTTAGACATTAGTTGTATAACCCTAAGCGATTCACTCAGCCTACTGATGGCCCAGTTTTCTTACCTGTAAAATGGAGATAATGATATGTATATTATCAATTAATCAACAAATATTTATTAAGCGTTTATTTGCCAGGCACTGTGCTAGATGCTAGGGTTTCAAAGACTAAAAGGAGTCCCTGCCCTCAAGGAACTTACACTCTATTTCACAAGATATATGTATATATTCACAAAACACATTTGTGTATTGTAGTATGTACATATGTGTATATAAACATATATACAATACACATGTATATATATATGCATATATTTTGTATGTATGTGCATAATCGATACATACAGAGCATGTATTTTCAGTGGGGAAGACATTAGTAGCTGAGGTGCCTGGGAAAAGGCTTCTTACAAAAGGTGACATTTGAGCTGCATCTTGAAGAAAGTCAGGATTCCAAGAGGTAGAGGTGAGGTGACAGAGTATTATAGGCATGTACAAAAGCCAGTGCAAAGGAGTGAAGATGGAAGACAGATAGTCATATGTGAGGAACAACAAATAGGCCACTAAGACTAGATCAAACTTCAATAGTTTGGAAGACCTTGAGTTTGGGGAGAAACAATGAATTTTCACTTGGACTTGATAAGTTTGACATACCTATAGGCCATCCAGTTTGAAATGTCTAGTAGATGATGTCAGACTAGAGCTTAGAGCAGACACTAGGGTTGAATACATAGATCTGGGAATCATCTGGGAACCATAAAGATGATGATTGAACCTCTGAAAGCTGATGAGTTTACCAAGTGAGAGAATATAGAAAGAAGAGGAAGGCCCAGGACAGACCTTTTTGCGATACTCAGTTAATGGGAAGCAGTGTAATATAATCGAAAGAGGAGTTGCTTTGTAGTCGGAGGACCTGGATTCAAATCTCACCCTCCATTGAGATCATGGACAAGTTATTTAATCTTCCCTTGGATCCCTAAAATGTAGGGGTTGAATTAGATTGCTTTTCTGGTCTCTTCAAATTCTAGATCTATCATCCTCTACTCCTATGATACAAATGGAAATGTAGGAAGCAGTAAGACCAAAAGGAAGAGAACCAAGAGAGTATCAGAAAAACCCAGAGATGAGAAAATATTCAGTACTGCAGAAAAGTCAAGGAAGATGAGGCTTGAGAAAAGATCCTTAGATTTGGCGATTAAGAAATCATTGGTAACTTCGTAGAGAGCAGTTTCAATTAAATTACGAGGTCAGAAGCCAGATAGTTAATTAACATTCTTTGAGATCTTCATATGGAGTGATTTCAGTTGCTACAAAAATTTAATACTCTTTCTCCACTTACATTCTACCCTGATGCTTCAACATGACATGGAGGTGAGTCTGGTTTCCCAAAGGCAGGCAGAAGATAAGCTCTGTCAGATCTTACTAAGCTGGAAAGTTTTCCAGTATTTATAAGCCTCGTGATAGACCGACAACATGGGACCAGCCTAGCTAAGTTTGAAATGACTTCTTTCAGCCCCAGTGACTCATGCAAACTGTCTTAAGCTGTGGAGGGGTTCCCATGTGTGTCAGTAGAAGGAGTACCCACATCAGTGAGATCACAGTTCCTTGAAGTAAGTATGCCTCTTCCCTGTGGTGTGCAATCTTTAAGAACCGAGCAGAAAACAATATATGGTGCTGACATTTTCTTTGGACAGTTTACTAAGTTATGCTACTATACACAGCTTAAGAAATTTAAAAGCCTCCGGCTAAAAGGCTAAAGTGTAACAGGAATGCTTAGGAACTGTTTGTATGCTTGATTTGTTTTACAATGTTTTTGGTCTTTAGTTTTGATTGGATTGTTTTACTGAAACATGAAGGGCATTTAGAAGGCAAGAAAGTGAATAGGATACATTTGCAACAGTATGCCCCAAAGCAACAGCTTAATGTCAGAAGTAAATTATAACAACTTACATTACTGATGACATCCATTATAATTCAAAACTGAGACAATGGCATCAAGGTTGTTCATACTATGATAGACACAAAGAGTTTCCTTCGTGCTGTATGTAACCAGACATTCTATTCCTTTATGTTGCTTTGACATATGAAGACCTTTATTGATAAGAATGAAGCCAAAAGAAGGAAATGTAAGAAGAAAATGGACATTTTCCTAGAGTTCATTTATAAAAGGTTTTTAAATTTTATTTTCAGGAGTCATTCAATGCAAATACAACTATTTTATTGGGAAAACAGAATTTTTTTTATGCTACATATGTCACTTCCACAGATGTCAATAGGGATTGCATCTATGAAGTGACTTGATGGACTCCTAATGAAAGTGTTTACATTGGACCCTATAATGGTGATGATTAATGGATGGTGATATAGATAACCAGCTTCCAAAACAAACAGATAACTAGGAATTTCAAACTCACTTTTCTGCCCCCCAAATATCTGATCTTCCTCATTCCTCCTGATCACCACTTCTGGCATAGAGAGAATGATGGTATTTGTTGTTGTTGTTGCTGGTTTTGATTCTTCATTTTTAAGAGGACCAAGACATCACGGGTAACATCTTGACTTGTGAATGAATTGGATTTAAGTGAGGCAGAGTCACACAAAGTCATCAGCCTCACTTTCTCTTCTGTCAAAGTCCAGTGTCAAGAAAAAAGTCAAGATGATTGGTGATAGACCTTAATAATATTAACCAAAATAATAGCAGCAGCAAAAATAACTCACATTGATATTGCATTTTAAGATTTACAAAGCTGTCTAGTTGATGGTGAAAGTAATATCCCCATTTTGCAGATGGCCCAGAGAATTGAAGTGATTTATTCACAGTCAAACAGCTAGTAAGTGTTAGAGACAGAACTTGAACTGAGGTCTCCTGACTTGAAGTCCATAGGAGAAGATATTAAGTCCACAGATCATGAGGGCAAAAGAAGCAAGTCAAGCAAAGGGATAGACAGCACTCACCCTCAATGTGAAGGTCCAAGGTTCCCAAGGCAGAAGCCAACAGGATGTTGAGCACCAGGGTATGATCAGAATACAAGGGATAAAACGAATTTTCTGCCAATGGATATTCCAATGGATACCAGCTCTTTTTTTTACCTATCTTTCTAGTATTCGTGTTTTGGCAGGTCTAGGACCTGACAGGCATCATGAAAATAACTGAGTGAACTAGTTTGAAAAACCCAAGGAAAATTCTGTATCGAGTAAAACCTCATCTATTCAATTTGATTGGTTTCTCTCCGAATATGCCCATGTGGATTTCCTCACCATTCACCTCCTCACAGATGATTAGTAAAGACAAACCCTAATTGAGGTCATAGCTTTAAAAATAAAATATTTGGCAGGATCGATTTGGAACTGTAATCTCAAACTTGCACAAAAATAAGCCCACCCAATACATTAAAACTATTAATATGATTATTCTCTGTTATAAGTATACATGTTATAATATGTACTTTTGTTAGAGACTGGTTCAAATAGTAATAAAATATCCTTTTTCATAAATACATGAATAAATGAATATGTCAAAAGGAATTGCCATCTTAAAGAGACGCCTTTTGGAAATGTTTTAGGGGGATACTCCATTAGGACTCTGGAAAATTGAGGTCTAGGGCTGACCTCCTTCACCAGCTATTTGATTTTAGAGTTTAGGTGCCTGAATTTCCTCCTTTAATCTCTTATCTCTCAGGTTTTTGTTTTGTTTTGTTTTTATCTGTCCAGTAGTGTTGCTCATAATTATCCTACCATCACATATCTCATTGGGTTGGTGTGAGCATATATTGAGTTAATATATAAGAAAAGTGTTTGAAAAGATGCAACTCTATGTTGTACATGCTTCCCTTCTCTTCTTCCATCTATCTGTTCAAAAATAGTGAATGTCTCCACATTGTCTACTTATCAAGGTAAAAACTCCTAACCTTGGTATTCAGGGACCTTTATAATCTGAGTCTAATCTTCTTCATGAAATTCTGTTCACATAATTCCACTTTGGGAGACTTCTGCAGTAGTCAAATTGTTCTCCTTTGTTGTTCTCCAGTGAAACATGCTTATTCCTACCTTTCTGTCTTTTCTCATTCTCTTCTTCCTAGCCAAAGTACTCTCCCTCATCTTCTCCATTAATCTAATATTTTCAAAGTTCATCTTACTTCATTCTTCCCTCTACAGCAGGATTCTATCTGGGCAAAGGTTGGAGTGAGGAAATTCACATAGGCATATTCAAGGAGAAACCAACCAAATTGAATAAGCCAGGAATTACTTACTAAGCATTAAACATGCATAGAAAAATGGTTACTTAGATTTTTAGATATTTATTTTGTACTCAACAAGATTATATAAGCTCCTATAGAACAGACAGTTTATCTTATCCCTTGTTGCATCACCCAGATGCATAGCACAGTACCTTACACCAAGGACGTGATCAAGAAAAATTTTGCTGATGATGATGTTGAAATAGAAGAAATAGTTAAAGTGCTACTCAAAAGGAGGGTATTATTATTAGGTTCAATATACAGGAGGCAGAGTCAAGCTGGCAGAGCAGCAGGAAGAAATATAACCTAGCTCCCCCATAACATGTCATCAACAAAGATATAGGAAACACATCAGATCAAATTCTGATTGGGAAATACAAGGGAAAAAAAATCACAGTGAGTCATTTTTTTTAGCCTAGGTCAGTCTAGGGAGACAGACAGAAAGGAATCCTTAGAAGGATGGTATCCCCAGTACAAACACTGGGTTTGAGGTCTGGCTTCTACCACCACAAGTAGAACATCCCATCATCCAGGGACTGAAATAAGACTGAGATTGGGCACAGGGGCATGAAACTCCTGGACAGGAAGAGATTCCAGAAGATCCATGAACTAGTGCAGATATGTGTCATTTGGAAGCACTGTCACTCATTACCCAACTTGGCAGACTGAGGAGGAAATCTGTTCCCAGCAGTGGAGCAATGGTATGGTCACAGCTGAGACCTTTGAACTATGCTGAACAAGGAACAAGTTCAGAAGCAAATTACAGGTGTGGAACTCTGAACAGGGTCTTAGTTCTAGTCTTCAGCCCAAGCTGAAGCCTATAGGAGAGTAACCAAGGCAGGAATCCCAGACCAAAGGGGAAGCTGCAAACAATAGCTCTGAACTTAAGAGAACACAGAGTCCACATGCAGTCTGTTGAAATTTCCAATGAGAGACAAGCTAATAGAAGTCTTAGCCAGACCTAACCTGGGTCAGGAACCTGCAGTGCTCAGACTAGGAGGGCAGTGAGCAGGCTTTACCCTAGAGTACACCACTTTGTGAGCTCTGAAAGCTTGAAAATTTCCAGACTGAGCTGTCTCTGAGAGCCTGTAGATTTATGAGATTGGGAGATCCTGAGAGTGTGTGGAAAACACAATACTCAGCATCTTGAGAAAGCAGCAGAGGAACCCAAGAAAACATAAACTCATCCCAGATATTACCCCCAGGAAGTGCACAGAGCCCAGCCTTACCATGAAGTCTAAAATAAAATAATAAGTAGGTTGGAAGAATGGGGGAAAAGGGGAAGAATCCCACCATAAGAGCCATTAGGGTGACAGGAAAGCTTAAAACATAAACTCAAAAGAAGAGAATGACTCAAAACCATTAAGCAAAACCTTAAAGAAAAATGAAAATTATCAACTGGAACAAGCTGGAAAAAACCTTACCCAAGAAAATTATTTCTCAAAAGTTAGAATTGACCAAATAGAAGCTAATGACTCCCTAAGACATCAAGAAATATTAAAACAAAGTGAAAAGATTGAAAAATAGGTTCAATAAACAATTTTGATGTAAAGGTGTCAATATGATAGCAAAGCTATTCGTTAAACAATCAATTCAAGTGTACCACAGTGAAATTGATTGAATTGATTGACTGAAATTAAATCATTAAAACTGCCTTATATGGTAGTTATTTTATCTATTAGTTGATCTGATTCTACAAAATATAACTTATGTCAACAAGCATTTATTATCATCATTATTTTTATTCACAAAGTGCATTTAAGTTTTGAAAGCGCTTTTTCATCTATAACAACAGCAAAAGCAATGATTATGATATCCATTTGATAGATTAGGAAACTAATACTGAGAGGGTTTCAAGGTCAGACAGTTAACTCGTAAGAGAGTCATGACTCGTAGTATGGTCTCTTAGTAAGGGTACAGAGAAATTAGCACAATTCGTTAGGGAGGGTGCAGTTCATATGCTTACAAAATAACTGAGAGAAAAGTCCCTGCCCTGAAGGCACTGAAAATTTGCTTGGGCAAGACATAGGCAATAGTATAGAAAATATCAGCTAAGTAGCACCAGTCTTACTCAGTCCATCCTTCCCCTTCAATGACAGCTGGTACAACAGAGATTTGACTATGAGTGGCAACAGGAGGGAGTGCTATAGAAGAGAACAGCCACATTCAAGTTCAAGGACAAAGAGAAAAAGATGGGACCAGTAACAGCAACATAATTGCTTACTGGGGCTGCCTAATAAATCCATTTAACCTGCTCTGAGAAGTATTAGCTATAGCCTAAAATTGGTCTGAGTTTCTCCCCAGCAAACAGATTTCTGAGACCTGGGAAAGCCCCAAGCTTCCTGAGTTCCAAAGCATATTAGATCTCGAGTTCTGTTTTCCAGGCTGAAGTAAGATACTGAGTACATTTCTTGGTCATACGAGCCCCAGAATCAACATTTCTTTAGAATTTCTGCTGGTGCTTATAATGACCTACTAGAAGAGTGAGTCAAGCACCCCGTGTGAATTGTTACATGTTCCTTTCTTGGCTTAATGGGGAAGGGGTTGATGATGGTGGTATCAGATTGTATACATTCTCAAAATCTTGAACCCAAATTGATCCTGTATCTTGAGGGATTTCTGAAGATTAGGAGAACCAAAAATAATACACTTGGTAAATATTTTATTGTTGTGGTATGCATTGTATTCTTTTTATTATGTACTCTTTTAAAAAAATCAATTGTAAGCTCAGAATAACAACCATTTATATAACATTCAAACATTTATATCTGTTTCTACCAAGAGGCAATGCCATTTTGCCAAAGTCATGTGACTAGAGCTTGTGAAATCATCCACGTCATAAAAAAGAGGCACAGTTCACCAATAGTAGGGACTCAGGGCAAAGTTCCATTGGGTAGATCCATAAATCCTCTTGATAATAGGTTGGTGCTATCCTGTGGAGATCTGTGAAACTGAGAGATAGAAAATCACTGACTCTGTCTACCACAAGAACTGTGACACTCAGCATTTCTGCTTCAGTGGGGCATATGCAAACTACCAGCGTGAATGTGGGAATTTTCTGTGATTGGTTATCAATGTTAGCTGGTAATTAAAGTTGAATAGATGAATGAGATCCAAATAGCACTCACTCAGCCTGATAATACTATAGAAGACAATATTCTAAGAATAATTATGATGCAACCCTTGTGTTAGAAATTCCTCCATGACATAAATGAACTAAGTACGTGTTGGAAGATTTTCTCATTCTCCTGTAGCTCCTATGCAAGAAACCAAGGAAAATGTGCATAGTACCACAATTGAGAGTAAATTCTCCCTTGCAAGAATGCAGTTCAGAGGAAATTTTTATTCTACATGAAAAATAAAATAGGATTCATAAAAGAAATGAACATTGGGTCTCACAGTATCTGAAGGGCATCCTGATTGCACATCTTGTTCAATTCATTATAATCAAACAAAGAGTTCTTAAGCCCTTAATATGCTAGACACTGAGAATGCAAAGACAAATATACAATAGTCCCTGCCTTCAAGGAACTAAAATTAGACTGTGAGTCCAGTGTCCTTTGCACCAATCTTTGTTGACTCTGGCCCACTGATCTCTGCCATTTAAAGGCAGAAGTTGACAGATGGGAGATGGAATAAATAGCATTTTTCTCATCTTCTCTAACTAGATTCCTTCCTGTTGCTTCTCATGACTCTATAGCATGACCATTGAGTCCCAAGCTTTTCATGCCAGGAAGAGTGTTTCTCTATAATCCTCCAATCTTTTAGTGCCATCTCCTTGGTGCAAAATAAAGGTAGAAATGTCTCCTAAGCCCTTCTCCCTTGGTTGCCACTATTGTCTACCCACATGCCTTTCTCCCCAACATCCCAGTTACTATGGAAAAGATATGCTTTATTTTCTTTCGTTACTCAAATGGGAAGGTGACAGTCCATCAATCCAGTCTGGTTTTTTAAGTCTCAGAGACAGATTATCACACTCAGTTGAAACTACAGTCTCACTAGGCATGGTGACACATCTATAATCCTTGCTATTAGGGAAGCTAATGCTGGCAGATCTCTTGAGTCAACATCTAAACTGGGTGGTGATTTAGGATTTAGGATTTAGGAAGTCTTTATGTCCGCTGAGATTTAAAGTCACTTGGAGTTTTTTAAATGAATTTCCCCAAGGATATCTCATCTGTCATGTATATTCTCCACATTTGATAAGATTTTGCATATTTGGAGTAAAATAAGGGGCTTGTGACCATATAGATTTATATAGACAGTGAGTCAAAATATGTACCTTACAACATGTCAGCTGATAGAAAATATCAGATTCAAGAGAGTAAGGCTGATGTTATTTGACCTATCCTTCAGCACTAGTAAAATTAAAAAAAAAAACAAATTCAGGGAAAAGTCAAGAAGGGGTTTAGTACTGGTAGAGATGCAATGAATCCATGTAGATCTCATTAGAACGTGAATATTCTTTTACTTTTCTGAGGAATAATTTTCAAGTACTGCTCTAGTTCTGTTTATAAATATTAATAACTGAAGGCATTGGTGCATGCTTTTGGCTAACAAAGTAAATGCTTTGAGTTTCTGCCCTATTTCAGCTCTGCTACATAAGTACATATTATATCTGTGTTCACAGTCAGTCATCTGAAAGATTAGGGCATTTTCATTCACCTCCAAATCTTAGATTTCTCCAGGAGACTGTTCCATTCACTAAATAAATGGAAAGAGAGTTAACCCTGGAAAGGCAAGCTATAATTTCATGACTGGTTTCCTGCCTTTATTTTTTTATCAGAAACTAATATATACATATCTCTTTCCTGGGAACAGCTACCCTGAACTTTCTCATAGCTATATAATAAAATAAACAAGCACTTATTAAGCACCTAGTGTGTGGCCAGTATTGGGACAAAAGGCACAGAAATCCAAAAATGCCTACTTTCAAGAAGTTTACACCAATTTGAAGGGACAATGAAGGGACTTGCATAAGCATAACACTAGGTGTCACTGTGAAGCAGGAAGGGGATCTAGAACTTCTTCCCTCCCTTCTCCCTTTGGATAAAAAAAGGGGTAGAATTTAGTCTGTAGAAAAAGTACTCATGGTCTTAGCAGGGCTGCTCATTCTTCCAGGGAAAACCAAAGTGATCCCTGAGTCAGTCAGAGGATGGCGGCAAAAAAAGTCAGTTTAATAAAGTGAGTTTCCTATATGCAGTTGCCCTGCAATCCAAGGGAAGTCCCAAGTCTTCAGCTATAGTGCAAACTACTTGCAGTCCAGGTTTTTGTTTGTTTGTTTGTTTTTGTTTTTTGTTGTTAGATGTAGTTTTCACTCCTTTAGTTATTCACATAATTTTGATGTCATGTGGTCTTTTGCGAAGTGAATGCTGAATTCATAGTGCTGCTACCTATCTCTGGCAAACTTTTGAAAAAAGCCATTTATATTGAGCATATATCATGTGCTAGGTACTATGTTAACTATTTTATAGATATGTTCTCTTTAGAGGCTCACAATAGCCCTGGAAGGTAGGCGCTATTATTAATTCCATTTTGCTTTTGAGGAAACTGAGGATAGATTGTTAAGTAACTTTCCCAGGGTGACCCAGCAAGTAAGGCTTAAGCTGTATTTGAACTTAGGTCTTCTTGACTCCAAACCCAGCTTTCTATCCACTGAGTCATCTAGCTGCCTCTATTATGTACATACAAAATCACTAGTCAAAAAGTTACAGTCTTTAGATTATTATCAGTCTTGCAAAGCGCAAGGTACTTACAGCTTTGCTCCATATATTTAAGTCTTTCAACTCAGAATTTTCCTATTTCAAAAACAGAAACTTGTGGAAGAAATAGTGGGTCTTGCTATCATCCAAGCCTCCACTGGCAAATGCAATTGGTGGGACCATCATTCCCTTGGTATGGAATTACCTCTGATCAGACATTTATATGCAAGACAAAAGATCTGCTTAGGTGAACAGAGAAGTACATGCATGAGACAAGGTCTTTGAAAGCTCATTTATATCTGTGTGTCCAATATTCCCTAAAATGAATTTATTGGCTTCAGAATAATTTTGTGCCTTTTCTTACTACTTATGTATCTCTTCAATTGTAATGATGTCATTCAGTGGTTTCATAGTAGGGGCATTTTTTTTAGCAGAATTTTAATAGTAACAACCTAATCTGAGAAAAGTTCTTAACTATCATGGACATGACCAAGTTCAAAGTATCTGTCCTTTCTGGTTCAGTACTCCTACCTTGTTGTAATAAAATATAACAGAAACTATAAAAAAGCTTGTGATTATCAGTTGAAAATTTCAAGTTATTTTTCTTTAGTTAATCTAGGCTTTCATTAGGCTCACCTGATGATCATGCAAGGCTTTCCCAAAGAAAATGATGTCATCAAAGTATACCAACACTCACATGTAGTTCATGTCTCCAAATATTTCCTCTATCAATTTTTGGGAGGTGATAGTTGTTCCCAAGATACCTTGAGGAATTTGTTCAAATTAGTAAAATCCAGTATGACAAATGAAAGCAGTCTTCTTTATCTTCATCCACCATAGGAATCAGGTAATGAATAGCCACCAGACAAACCGTGTATTGAAAACCCCCAGCTGCCTAATAATCTAAGACATATTGACCTCTTGGAATGATGTACTGGTCCTTCTTTGATTCTTTCATTTAAAGTTCCTTATTCTACATATATGTATCTTTCTATTCTTCTTTAGTATCACCAGTATGGGTGTTAATGAATTTGGTCATATTCACAAACAGGTTCTTGAGATAGTCTCTGAGGTCATCCTTCAGGGATAAAAATTAAATACACACACATACATATATGTGAAAAAGATATCGATAGATAGATAGATGTGTGTGTCTATCTATCTATCTATCTATCTCTTTGTCCCTAGTGGATGACTTCAAAGACTATCTCAAGAACTTGTTTGTGTGTATATACATATCATATCTCTATCTTTATGTGTCTGTGTATATATAGATATCTTTCTTGGAATAGTTGAATCAGTGAATTGGATCTTGTATGTTACTCCCAAGTCATGTCCCATATCAATGACAATGGACCTACCCAGGAGATAAAAAACCCATTATGAATTATTGATGATATCATCATCAGTATTTGTGAGGATAGAGACAACCCAATATCCTGGCCATATTTTATTTAATAAAAACTCATCCTGTAATTCTCAGTTTCTACAATACCAAGGACAAGCACATTTAGCCTACAAGTGGCCATCTTCTCCAAAATTGTAACAGAAGTATAATTTGTCTCTCTGGCCTTCTCCAGATAATGGTATGCTTTTTGGTAGGTTTTTGTTTTTATTTTTTTGGTCTGTATTCCCTTATTCCAGTACTTTTTCAAGAAGGCTGATGTTGTCCATCATACTCTCTCTTTTGGAAGCTTTCTTCCAGGCTCCTATTTTGTTTCTTTAATCCATGTTTCCACAGATATTCCTACACTATTTGCATATTGAGCTTCCCTGAGAGAATCCTGGGAATCTCTGATTCTAACAATTTTTCAAAGCTAGTTGGGTTCTCTTAAGGTCTCATTTATTCAATGCTACTCTCAAAAATTTGTGGCATTTTCAAATCCTGATGCATTCATTCCAATCTAATCTTGTTCATCTCTTTGCCCTTTATTTCTCCTACATCTACCAACTGGTACAATTTCACATTCATATTTTATTTCTAACAAAGGTAGAAATAAAATCATCAGGCTACTCTTCTCTGAAATGCAGATGCCACAGATGAAGAATAGGGCTTCTTTAATATTTCACTAACCACCCCCCCTTACTTTTTCAATTTTTTAAAAAAGTAGTTTGCATATTCTACTTGGGTCACAGCAATAAAGCTCCCCAAAAGCACAAAATTTTTCCACTTAAGACTCTCTATTAAGCCAACCCCCGTAATTATATGAAAAGCCCTCCTATTCCATGCTGCCACTTATATCCATGTAAGCCAGGTTTCCCATAGTTCCTTTCCTACGAAACTGCTGGGTATTGAATCTTTGCTGCCAAAACATGACCTAGGCCTATTATCAAGTCTGTTGAACAATCAATGGACAGCTCTCCTCCCTCAAGTTCAGGTGAGTTTTCTCCCTAAGGTCAAGGGGAACTAAACCTACTTCTTTGTCACCCTCTCTGAGATACCAATAATTAGTCTCCCACTAAATTAGTGCATTAAGTCCTGATGCTATACTTCTATCTAATATAAAGGAACTTTTCTTCCATTGATATCTAGGTATAGATAGATCTTTCCATTGAAGGCACCAAGTATACAGAAACAGAATCACTTAGCACATGAACAGTCTGGTACTGATAGTGAGAATATTGGCTTAGTTTTCTGTACAGGTGACAATCCAAATATAGGTTCCAAATTTAAGCCTACACACTGTTCTATATCATCATCCTCATTTGTTAATGACACAAGTTTATTACACAGCTCTTCCACCTCCGACAGAGAATAGATCAATCCTCAGCCACTCTTTGCACATGTTTGGAATATTAGACTAGTTCATTGAATCTGGTAGTACACACAACACATTCTTGGTGTTCTATACTGATGACATGCCTATACAGGCCAGCATGATGTCCCTCAACACTTTCACATTATGCTTAGAAACACATGTAATAGCGTTATTCTTATCCTTGGGGACTATTCCCATTGTCATTATAACTTATGGATATTAACATTTGCAAGGTGAGACGGTATATTCTAAGTCCTCTCTCAAAGATTCATCATATTGATTTATAACGCTAATATCAAGCAAATCACCAAAAAGCAATTTGCCAACTGACTATAGAATTTCCTCAATTCAATTAGGTACATAGAAATACACAGCCATACAATAATAATATTTATATAACGGCTATTTTTCTCACTTGCATCATGAATTAATAAGTATTTATATTCATAAATGATCAAGCAAGTACATAGAGTTCAGTATTGCTAGAAACAAAATTATACATCAGCAAAGAGGAAAATGCATATAAAAATGAAATGAAGTACAAAACTGAAATTAAAAGAAAATTCAACGCACAGATCATCAGAATTAGCCATTATCAGGATTAATTCATATTTAAACTTAAGCTATAAAAAATTTTTAAATTTTAAAATGAAATCCATAAAATAAAAATTCAAGATTAGAATTAAAACCTATGTAGTATTATTATAATATACATACATGTACACACATATATGTGTATATATATATATATATATATATATATACACACACATATATACTTTAGTATTACTGAACTCTGCCCTGAAATGCCTTCTTACAAGAGGGAAAAGAAAACAAGAATTCAGTGATATTCAACTCAATGTTGATTTTTTTTAAAAAAATGTTGGGGAGGAGCCAAGATGTTGGCTGGAAAGCAGAGACTTGCTTAAACTCCCCACCAGGTCCCTCCAAACACCTGTAAAAAATGGCTCTGAACAAATTCTAGAGCTGCAGAATCCATGAAATAGCAAAGGGAAGTAGGGTTCCAGCACAGCACAGCTTGGGTGGTAACTGGGAAGGGTCTATCGCATAGAGAGCGAGAGCCAGGCGGAACAGGCGTAGTGCCCTGAATCAGTGAGCTATGGCAGTTACCAGACTTCTCAACCCACAAATACCAAAGACAACAGAGAAGGGTAGTGGCAAAAGATGCTGGGACAGAGTGAAAGGAATTTGTGGTTGGCCACCGCCCAGGGGGCAGTGGAGGTGGTGCAATTCTGAGGTTGCTTCCAGAGATACAGCTGCAATTACTTTGGGCCCCAGGTGCACCTCGTGGGAGGAATTAAGCAGCAGATTAGAGCAGGAGTGCAAAACTGGATCTGGCCTGGATCTGAGTTGCAATCCTGATTGGCGGTTCTTGGGGGAGAAGGAATGCTTGTGTGACTGCATAGAAGTAGCTGTGAAAATAGTAGTGCAGCCCCTCAAGCTTGGGACAAAGTATTCTCTACTCCACAAACATCATATCCCAACAAAAAGCTCAAGGGTCAAGTAGTTGGCTGAGAACATGGCCAGGCAGCAAAAACAGACTCAGATTCAGACTCAGACTTTGGAATCTTTCTTTGGTGACAAAGACCAAAATGTACAGCCAGAAGAAGTCAACAAAGTCAAAGAGCCTACATCAAAATCTTCCAAGAAAAACATGAACTGGTCTCAGGCCATGGAAGAGCTCAAAAAGGATTTGGAAAAGCAAGTAAGAGAAGTAGAGGAAAAATTGGGAAGAGAAATGAGAGTGATGTGAGAAAACCATGAAAAACAAGTCAATGACTTGCTAAAGGAGACCCAAAAAATACTGAGGAAAATAATGCCTTAAAAAATGGACTAACTCAAATGGCAAAAGAGCTCCAAAAAGCTAATCAGGAGAAGAATGCCTTGAAAGGCAGAATTAGCCAAATGGAAAAGGAGGTCCAAAAGACCACTGAAGAAAATACTACCTTAAAAATTAGACTAGAGCAAGTGGAAGCTAGTGACTTGATGAGAAATCAAGATATTATAAAACAGAACCAAAGGAATGAAAAAATGGAAGACAATGTGAAATATCTCATTGGAAAACCTGGAGAATAGATCCAGGAGAGATAATTTAAAAATTATTGGACTACTTGAAAGCCATGATCAAAAAAAGAGCCTAGATATCATCTTTCAAGAAATTATCAAGGAGAACTGCCCTGATATTCTAGAGCCAAAAGGTAAAACACAAATTGAAACAATCGCCTCCTGAAAAAGATCCCAAAAAGAAAACTCCTAGGAATGTTGTTGTCAAATTCCAGAGCTCCCAGGTCAAGGAGAAAATACTACAAGCAGCCAGAAAGAAACAATTTGAATATTGTGGAAATGCAATCAGAATGCCACAAGATCTAGCAGCTTCTACATTAAAGGATTGAAGGGCTTGGAACATGATATGCAGGAGGTCAAAGGAGCTAGTATTAAAACCAAGAATCCCCTACCCAGCAAAACCAAGTATCATGCTCCAAGGCAAAATATGGATTTTCAATAAAATAGATGACTTTCAAGCTTTCTCAGTGAAAAGACCAGAGCTGAATAGAAAATCTGACTTTCAAACACAAGAATCAAGAGAAGCATGAAAAGATAAACAAGAAAGAGAAATCATAAGGGACTTATTAAAGTTTAACTGTTTTGTTTACATTCCTACATGGAAAGATGATGTGTGTAATTCATGAGACCTCAGTATTAGGGTAGCTGAAGACAACACACACACACACACACACACACACACACACACACATTATATATACATAAATAATATATATATAATATATATGTATATATATTATACACACACACACACAGAGGGCATAGTGTGAGTTGAATATGAAGGGATGATATCTAAAAAAATAAAATCAAATTAAGGGATGAGAGAGGAATATATTGAGAGAGGGAGAAAGGGAGAGATAGAATGGGGTAAATTATCTCACATAAAAGTGGCAAGAAAAAGCAGTTCTGTTGAAAGGGAAGAGGGGGCAGGTGAGAGGCAATGAGTGAATCTTGCTCTCATTGGATTTGACTTGAGGAGGGAATAACATACACACTCAATTGGGTATCTTGCCCCACAGGAAAAAGGGAGGAAGGAGATAAACAGGGAGGGATGATAGAAGGGAGGGCAGATAGAGGGAGGAGATAATCAAAAGCAAACACTTTCAAAAAGCAACAGGGTCAAGGGAGAAAATTGAATAAAGGGGGACAGGATAGGAGGGAGCAAAATATAGTTAGTCTTTCACAACATGAGTATTGTGGAAGGGTTTTACATAATGATACATGTGTGGCCTATGTTGAATTGCTTGTCTTCTTAGGGAGGATGGGTGGGGAAGGAAGAGGGGAGAGAAGTTGTAACTCAAATTTTTAAAAGCAGATGTTCAAAAAAAAAGTTGTTTTTGCGTGCAACTGGGAAATAAGATATGCAGGTAATGAGGCATAGAAATATATCTTACCCTACAAGAAAGTAAGGGAAAAGGGGATGGGGGGGGGGAGTGGAGTGACAGAAGGGAGGGCTGACTGGCGAACGGGGTAATCAGAATATATGCCGTCTTGGAGTAGGGGGAGGGTAGAAATGGGGAGAAAATTTGTAATTCAAAATCTTCTGGAAATCAATGCTGAAAACGAAAAATATTAAATAAATCACTTAAAAAATGTTTGTTTGGTTTTTTTATTATCCTGGGATGAGATTTCCATTTTGTAATACTTGGTAACATTGTAGAACAGAAGGAATCTAATGCTTTCTGTCTCCCTTCTCCTTTCTACTAAAGGAGGAGGGACCAGCTCTACAATCTGCATTAACGCATATCAGCTTTACCAGATACTGAGGTCCTTACTTGAACTAAAACTGCCAAGCATTCAAACTCTGCTTCAGACAGCACAACTCGAATGGTCTGGCCATGTTGTTCAAATGCAAAATGTACGCTTGCCAAAAAGACAGTTTTATGGAGAACTCACATGGGACAAGCGTTTCACCTGGTGGTCAAAAGAAGCGCTACAAGGACACTCTCAAGACCTCTCTTAAGAATTTTGGAATTGATTGTGTGGCATGGGAGACACCGGTACAGGACTCCTCAGCATGGTATACCCACATTAGAGAAGGTACTGTGCTCCATGAGCAAAGCAGAATTGAAACAGCTCAAAGGAAACACAGAATGTGCAAATTCAGATTATCTACCCCAAATGTTCACACAAACTATTTGTGCCCAACCTGTAGTAGGGCATTTCGAGCTTGTATTGTTCTGATCAGCCACAGTTGGACACATTGAAACTTGATTCTAGCATAGTGATGTCATTTGGTCTTCTTCAAGACCAAAAGACAACAACCAACCAACCAACCAAACCAACCAACCAAACCAATCAAACAGGTAAGTGTTAAGATCAAATTTAAGGGTGCTGCTTGGGAGAATTACAGGTGATTCATCAAACTTGAATGACTCTGTACCTTCCAAGGAAGTTATTTTTGACTTCCCATATTAGCATCACCTTTAAGGCCATCCCCCACAAACTGTCTAATCTCAGTAAAGACATGCCTTGTGTACAGTGGGAAAGAACTCATTTATAAAAAGAGAATGAGGCTTATCAACTACTGGAGAGAGAGTGGACATGTTGCATTTTAATTTAAATGGTCTGAGAGAGTTAAGGAGAAATAAGATGCCCCTAAAACACATGGTTTCCCAGCTGAGGAAGTAGAGAGTGAATATATTAACCGGGTCCCAGAAGCACCTAAACAGCAAGATCTGCCCAGACAGAACTGGATTCCTTAATGTAGATCAAAGAGTCAGACAAGTCTCCAAAGGCTCATACTTTATTCAATTCAGGTTAACAGTATGTTTTGTTCAGTTCCTACCACTTGTTTGCACATCTGTGCTACAGCTCCCCCTCCCCAGGTCCCTCTCCTTTCTATGGATCATCAAATGTTATCAGGCTTGCCCCATCCTCTGTAGCTACTGCTTCTCAGGATCCTCAGTCTCTTTCCCACTAGGAAAAAAAAATCTACATTTTAGAATGACCTCTCATAGCTAGTATTGGGATAGACAAGTATATGGGCAACTAGGTTGCACAATGAATAAAGAGCTAGGCCTAGAGTAAGGAAGACCTGAGTTCAAATCCAGCCTCATACATGAACTAGCTGTGTGACCCTAGGAAATTCCTTTAACCCTGCTTGCATCAATTTCATCATCTGTAGAAGGAACTAGAGAAGGAAATGGCAAACCACTCCAGTATCTTTGCCAAGAAAACTTCAAATGGGGTCACAGAGATTCGGACATGACTGAAATAAACAAACAAAAAAACAAATATAATCACAATAAAGATATGTAGAACAAAATAAGCATAAGGTAAATACAAGGCAGTTAGAGGAGAGCACTATTAGTAGGGGAAATCATGAAAAGCATATTTGGAGATATTGTTTGAGCTATATCTTTTTAAAAAGTAAGGATTTTACAAATCAGATAGAAAGAGAACATTCCATACAGGCAGTATGGCAAACTTATAACTACAGAGTTGGAGAAGAGAGTGCTGCACCTGAGGAAGAGAGAGAAGTCTACTTTGGCTGGATCACAGAGTATGCGCAGAGAAGAAACAAATATAACAAAATACTGTCACAAATTTTTATAGTATACTTCTCATCATTATTTTCCATGAGGAAAAATGTCCAATACTATATAATTAGGTATGAATGTATGTTTGTCCATATTTAAAAATTTATCTGTTGACAGAGAATCAAGTAGATCTTATTCAAATTCAGTTAACCATATAGAACCATTGAATGAGTCCATCAGTCAGTCAATAAGCATTTATTAAATGTCTACTGTGTGTCGGATACTGTGTTAAGTGCTGGGGATAAAAAAGGCAAAAGACAGTGTCTGCTCTAAAAGAGCTTGTAATCTAATAGGGAGAATCTATACACGGCAAGAGTTTTGAGTAAGGTCTATCACCTTTCCATGAAGCCTTGTCCCAGGGCCTTATCCAAAACTATGCATCATTCTAGGGAAAAAAACCTTTAAATTCAGGCCTGCTAGTTTTCCAGGACCTCTTGAATTCCATAGGTTGCTATTCACCTCCTGTTTTGATGAAGCCTTATCCCTGAATCACATACAGTGTGAGGGTGCTCTATGGGAATAAAATGTCTCTTCCATATTCTATCCACAGGGTCTTCTCCAGGACCAACAAGGGATATCTGCCTCCTGACTAGGCTTTGATATAGAATAGCCCACCAACACCTGCCAGAAAGCAAAATCCCACAAAAGACATTGTAATCTTGTTCTTCTCTCAATGGACCTTCCTCCAATGATCGCTGTGTCTGGAATCACTTCTCAATGGTTGCCATACTCCCACTCCCCAACGTTCATTCCCATCCCAGTGATTCTGAACTCTCAGCTGCCAATGTATAATTCCAACACCTCACCCTTAACTTCCCAATCACACTATCCACCTCAACACTACCCTACAATGTTCCACGCAAGCTACATGAACTGCCTCTGTGCTCCCTAGAATCATATAGTATATGATTTTAAAACTTTCTTTGGTCTTGAACCTCTTCCTTTCTCACTCCTTCCATTTTTTGGCCCTCATTGAGATGTGGCTCCATTTTGATGACACCATTTCTCTTGTAACCTTTGCCAGTATTGGCCACATTTTTTCTCCCACCCCACAGCTCATTAATGATGGTAGGGGAACAGGGTCGGAATACTTCTTGCTCTCCATTGCCATTTTTAGATATCCTCTGCCACCTTCACTAGGTAATCCTTCTTTCTTTTAGGTGCACATTATCCAAATTTAGTAACCAATCCAGATCCCATTGGATCTGGACAAGACATTCCCTTTCCTTCTTCAAGGAGCTCAGTGATTGGCTCAGTCTTTCTCTCTTCCCTATCTCCTGCCACCATACCGGGGGACTTTATATTATTGCTTTAAATATCTTAACTTTTCAGTGGCTCAATTACCCTTGATCTTGTCATCAATCGCAAGTATTCCACTTCCTCATTCAAGAACACTAAAATTCCCTTATCTGATCGTAATCTTTTATCATCCCATCTTTATTATGCTTTAGGACCTCTAGCCTGTTCTTTATGCTCATTGTGACCTCCATTCCATCCTGCAGCTCTATCATATATTAATAGCTTTGCACTGGTTACACTCACCTCATCTCTACCTCTGTGCTAACCAATTATCATCTACCCTAAAATCCCTCACCCCCTTGTATATCACTTATCACGCTTTGCCAAACCTCAACCTTGATTTACTCCACCATCTGTCTCCTTGACTCTATTCACGTGCTGTTAAGCAGAGCCAGAGAAAATCATGAAGCCATGCTAACTGGGTACACTACAAATGTATTTAATCTAAACTGGGCCCTCATTTTAAGGCAAAAATTCTATTTCTCCCTGAAGAATCTACTGTCCTACTCTACACTGGCTATTTCAAACATTTTCGTCTCTCCTCAAGCTTTCCACGACACTTCTCTCCCCATCCTCTCAGTTGAATACCTGACTTCATTCTTCACTGAAAAAAGAAACTATTCAAAAAGAGCTCACCCTTCTTCCTTCCTCTTCATTGCACATCACTCAGACATCTTTTTTCCCTAAGTCATCCTTCCCTTCTCCTTGCCAAGAAAAACCCTTCTATACCCTTGATCCTATCCCTTCCCAACTTTTCAACCAAATTGTTCTAATTATCCTTCCCATGCTCTTTTTTAAATCATCAGTCTGTGCCTATCTGCTGCATCCTTCCTGCTGCCCAAAATCATGTACAAGTCTTTCCTGTCCTTAAAAATCTCCCACTTGATCTCCCCAATCCTGATAGCTATGAGTTTATACTCTCCTCACATTTGTGGAACTCCTTGACAAAAAACATCTACCATTAGGCCTCTACCCTCTTTCTCTTCTGAGTCCCCACAATCTGGCTTCCAATTGCATCATGCAGCTGAATGTGCCCCCTCCAAAGTTACCAACAATGTCTTTTTCCCCCCCTAATATCATGGCCTTTTCTCAGTCTTGACTCTTTTTTTACTTCTCTGCAGTACCTGATATTGTTGATCACCTCTTTCTGAATATTCTCTCCTGGGTTTTCATAACACTGTTCTCTCCTGATTCTCCTATTTGTTTGACCTTTCCTTCTCAGTCCCCTTTGCTGGTTATTCATCCATGTCCTTCTCTCTAACAATGGGTGAACACCAAGGATCTATCTTGGACACTCATCTTTTTCCTCTACACTATCTCACTTGGCAACCTCAACAGCTCCCATAGGTTAAATTATTATCTTTATGCAGTTGATTCCCATATCTATATGTCTAGCCCTAGTCTCTAGCCTGAGCTACCTACATTCACATTACCAACTGCCTTCTAGACATCTTAAACTAGAAGTTCCATAGACATCTCAAACCCACAACAAAACTCATTATCTTTTCCTTAAAACTCTCCCCTTTTCTGAAATTCCTTATTATTGGTGAGAGCACTACCATCCCCCGAATCACTCAGTCCTGTAACCTGAGGGTCATCCTCAGTTTCTCACTCTCACTCAATGTTTACATGCAATCCATTGACAAATCTAGGCATCTCTACCTTCACAACATCTCTTCTATATGTTGCCTCCTCCCCCTCACACAGCCAACACCTGATTTCAGTCATCATCTGTCACCTGTATCACTACAACAGTCTTCTAATTGGTCTCCCTGCCTCAAGTGTCTTCCTAATCCAACCCATCCTCTATTCAGCTGCCATGGTGATTTTCTTTTCTGGAAATATCAAGCTAATCATATCCCTCCTCCTGCATACAATGAGCTCCAGTGGCTCTCCTTTAAGTCCAGATCCAAATAAAAACTCCTCTGTCTAGTATTTGCTCTTAATAAGGTAGTCCCTTCTTACCTTTCCTATACTTTATTCCCTTCCATGTGCATGATGATCCATCTACACTAGCCTACTTGCAATTTCTTAACATGACATTTCATCTCCTGTCTCAGTGCCTTCACACTGGCTTTCCCCCACGCCTAGAATGATCATCCTTCTCACCCCTACCACTTGGGTCCTCTTTCACGAAGTCTCATCTTAGGTCCCACCTTCTCCTTCCTTTTCTTAGTCCCTTTCCCTCCTGATACTAATGACTTCCACTCTCATATTAGATTCTATCTACTCTGTATGTGTTTTGAATGCACCTAGTTATTTACATTTCTCTTCCACGAGAATGTATACTCCTGTGAAATATACTTAGTCAAATAAAAACAAATTTCCATGTTGATTGTATCAAAAAATATACATCTTATCCTGCATCTTGAGTCCATTTACCACTCTCTCAGGAGATGGGTAGCATGCTTCATCATCAGTTCTCTGGAATCAAGCTTAATCATTGCATTGATCAGAGTTCTTAAGTCTTTCAAAGTTGTTTGTCTTTAAAATGTCATTATATAAATTGCTCTGCTGTTTCTGTTCGATTCATTTTGTATCAGTTCCTAAATCTCTTCCTAAGATTCTCTGAAATCACCCTTTTACCATTCCTTATGACACAATACAATTATATTTATATTCTGTCAACATCCAGAGATTGACAAACAGAATTAGTAGTATGTGGGTTTATTTTCTCTCAAAGCAGAAGGCATGCATGCATGTGGAGCTGCTATCGAACTGAGCTCACTTCGGGGTTAGACTGAACAGATTATAAAGACAAAGAGAAATAGCAAAGCTGGGCAGGAATGATTCTGACATGGCCTAATCAGGTAATGCCACAGTCCCTTGGGATCAGTTTCCATTTCCCAGGGAGGGGCTGTTTCCCAAGGATCATGAGATGCTGACACGTAACAAGAAAGAGCATCAAGCTGAGAAGTCTCCAAGGTCACAAAGCTAGGATGCTTGTGCTAGTTCTGTCTGTTAGAGCTCGTATGAAGCAGCTTGTCAGTTCTATGGTCACCAGCACAGCAGAGGGAGTTCCAGGTTCAGCAAGTAAACATTGCAAGAGGGATTTCTGGGTTCAGCAAGCAAACACTGCAAAGGACCTCTGGTATGTCAAACTTAAGGGATGATCAGTCTGCCTCCTGATTGGCTGATTCTGATTCCCAGATCAGTCTGGTCTCTTCTGGATAATAGGGAAGCTCAAGCAAAGCAAGGTGGTTAGTATAATTCATATACCATAATTTGTTCAAACATTTCCCAATCGATTGATACTCACTTAGTTTTGAGTTCTTTGACATCATAAAAAGAGCTGCTGTAAAAATGTTCATACATATGGGTCCATCACTCTATGATCTCTTTGGGAGTATAGACTTAGTGGTGCTATCAATGGGTGAAAAGACATACATATTTTAGTGATTCTTTGGACACAGTTCCAAATTGCTTTCCAGAATGCCTAGACCAATTCACATTTCTATCAACAATGCATTAATGTGTCTGTGTAAAGCAAACTGCTTTTTAGGTCCTTTTTCAATAAAAGAAATGAAAAATGAAAAAAAAGCATTTTTCTGTAAAGGAATAAATTTATACTAATTTACGAAAGGTGTAGGATATTGCCACTTTTTTGGAAGAACATTTTCAGGCTTAATACAAGTACAGAAATAATTTTGTGTTAATATACACTGCTAAAATATGTGTATGAAAAACACAGCTTTCTCACAGTATTTGAAATTTTTTGGAGAGGAAATTATCAGTAGTATGGAAGTAAGGACTTGGACCTTGTCAACAATGTAGACAGATGCCTCCTTGAGGCAGGAAGAGTTTAATATTATAAAGAGGCAGAGAAAAAAAGGCCTTTATTAAAACTACAGAAATAAGTATGAAGAATCAGTTATAACAGTAACAGTAATAACAGCAGTTAGCATTTTAAAGTTTTTGAAGGACTACGTGCATTATCACATTTGATTCTCCCAACAACCCTGGAAGGTAGGCATGAGCATTATTCCCATTTTATAAGAGAGGAAACTGAAGATAAGAAAGCTTAAGTGACTTTCCGAGGGTCATACAGTTTGTAACTGTTCTCAGTGAATCGGCAAAGATCCTGGAGTGGTTTTTTGCCATTTCCTTCTCCAGCTTATTTTACACATGATGAACTGAGGCAAATAGGGTTAGGTGACTTGCCCAAAATCACATAGCTAATAAATATCTGAGGTCAGATTTGAACTCAGGTCTTCTTGGCTAAGAGGCCTCAAGCTCTATCCACTATACCACATAGCTGTGTCTTTCATAATCTAGCCCTGCTCTTACCTTTCTAATCTTTTTACACCTTACTCCCCAACCCAGGTGTAAAGCTAATCTGTAAGTGAAAGATCTTTCCCACCCATTGAATAAGACTCAGCTGGGGCCAACAAAGGGAGGCTTGATTGGAGGCAGGCCCACACCTTTTGCTAACTAGGTGTGAGGCCCCAGGCCCCACACCTTTTTGCTGAGTAGGCTCTGAGCCCTCAGGGCCCTGAACAGGGTGAATGAGCTCTGAGGTTTTGGTTTTGCCTTGGGGGGGCACACTCATTGAAAGAGTGTTGGTGGTGAGGCTCTGGGTAGCTGATGAAGCACCCCCACCCCGGCTTTGAAAACCCAGATGTTGGTACTTCTCTCCGGCAACTATGTATTGGTCTGGATAGACTCATTTGTGTTTATTTGCTCCGTTTATATAATGCATGCTTGTAACTTTTATTTATATTCTCTCTGAAGTTAAGGATGCTGGCTTTTTCCCCTGAACCAAATGAGTGGTGTATGTATGTTTAATTAAAGTAAGGTTGTTAACCCTTTAAAGTCGCTTTCCTTACAAAAGCAGATCAAAGGACCTGCACTGGCAGCCCTCCTGTGTGCTGTGAGCAACCTTGTTGTTACACCAGGACTGTTCAAACCAGCCAACTCTCAGCTTGGGCATTTTCTCTGACTGTCGCCCATGCCTGGAACATTCTCCTGCCTCTGCTCTGACCACTGACTTCCTTGGTTTGCTTTAAGTCCCAACTAAAATCCCATCTTTTATAGGAGCCATTCCCAGCCCCCCCCCCTTGATTCCAGTGCTTCCCTCCATTATCTCCTATCTACCCTTCATATAGCTTGCTTTGTACATATTTGTTTTCATATTGTCTCCCCATTATATTGTAACCTCCTTGACATCAGGAACTAGCTGTTTTTTACCTCTTTTTGTATCCCCAGCACTTAGCATAGTGCCTAGCACATGGTAGGTACTTAAACATGCTGACTGATTGAGTGATTAAGCTCATATTTGAACTCAAGTCTTCCTAATTACATGTCCAGCACTTTCACCCACTTGTTGACAATGTCAGAGAGTGGAAAAACATGACGATACGTCAAATAATTGCATATACATGTCATGATTTAAGTGAGTGAAACTAAGCAAATGAGAAACATATAAACATGGTTTTATAAGGACTATTGATGTGATAAGAGAAATGTGGGTAGTCATGACTTTTTAGGTGAAAGGTAAATCACTGAGTCATAAAGTTCTCATTTAACCCATTGAACAGAAGACAAGCATACCAACAGAGGTAGTAAGAACTGGGGAAGAAGAATGGGAGGAAAAGAATTGAATACAGAGCAGAAGGGCTGGAAAGCTGCTTATTCTGAATGGTAGACATTAGAAGCCATCAGCTAAGACAAGGCATCAGCTAATCCTGATTGGTCGGAGAGAACTGATTTCATTGGCCAAAATCTCCATTGACAGCTACTTCCTTTCAGTGCCCACCTCAAGTTGGAAAAAGGTTGTTGTTGAGTCACATCTGATTCTTTGTGACCCCATTTGGAGTTTTCTTGGGAAAGATACTGGAGGGGCTTGCCATTTCCATCTCCAGCTCATTTTACAGGTGAGGAAACTGAGGCAAACAGGGTTAAGTGACTTTACCAGGTAAATTACCCAGCAAGTAAATGTCTGAAGCCAGATTTGAACTCAAGAAGATGAGTCTTCCTGACTCCAGGTCCAGTACCGTGCCACCTAGCTATCCTTTAGATAAAGGTAAACCTTATTATAAGGGCTTATTGTTCTCTGCCACCATCTCTGGCTTAAAAAGAAAAAGCAGAGAGGTCTAGGCAACTGCTTTAGTATTATTTCCAGTGGAGTTGTGTGGCTGTGAGTTCAATTGTGATTGGACAGGGCAGCATCCCAGTGAGTGAATAATTGAGTTGGTCCACATAGCTCAGAGGTCACCTGTTTGTTGAGTTCATGTGGTTCTCTAGATTAAAGAGAACTGGTATTCAGATTAAGAGCTAGTATTTGCTAAATACACTTTAACTGAAAGAGTTTCCAAAGACTGTTCTAGTAGAAAAGAGGATTTCTCAGACTGAAGAATCACGAGGACCAACACTTAAGCAATGAGTAGAGAAGCATTTTCATGTGGAACATATGTTCCTGAATGGACCAATAACTCAGAAGCCTGCAGTCTAGAGCTGTGAGTTACCCTAAGCACATGAATTTTCCTTTTCTCTAGAATCAGAACTTTTATCACTTCTTGCAGTGAAAAATAGCATTCCTTTATAGTCATATACCACAATGCGTTTAGCCATTCAGCAATTGATGGGCTCAGTTTCTAGTTCTTTTTTTTTTTCTATGAATTCCCCTCTTTAGGAAGTTTGTTTTGCTTGTTACCTATTCCCTCACTGGTATCATCCTTCCTTTTACACAAACATCCCCATTTTTTTTATACTATTGAGTCTCCTCTGGTAACAAATGACCAAAGAGTCACAAAGGTTTTGTTAGTTGTTAACTTCAAAAATAGCAAACAGCTCACACACGTTATAAGCAAAAAGCTTTCTTTACTCTGCTGGAGGAGGGAAATTAGACACATGTGCCGAATGTTCTCTATGAGGAGACCCAAGGCGGTGGGGCTAAATCTTGATTTATATATTTGTGGCTGGATAAAGAATCAAACAGTGTGATGTAGCAACGGTAGTGAAGTGCAACAGCAACAGTGAGGCAATGCTGTCTAGTGACAAAAAGTCCCTTTGTAACAGGGCCTCATGTCTGGGCCTGTTGGTGCTTGCCCCAGCTCAGGGACAGTCAGTTCTGTGATTTAGCTGCATCCAGAGGGTGAGCACAAGGGATTATTGTTATACCAAGCTCAGGGCACAGCTTTCTTGCTGGGCTATAGCTCTGGAAAAGAGTGCATCTCCTAATAGTAAAAAGAGAGGGGTGGTCCTGGATCCTGACAAGTTGTATATCAACACTCACCTATTCCTACCTTTTTTTAGCCTTTTGAGTTATATGTATTCCCTACACCAAAGTGTATGCCTTCAACCTTCATTTGGCCATATGGGATAAGAGTGAGGTTGATCTCATGCCTGCTCCCTTGTAGACCATTCCTTCTTCCATGTGTTTATGTCCTCACACAGCCCAATTATGAGTAATAGCAACTTTCACCCCCATTCTTCCTCCTTTCTGCACTCACATACTCCTTCTTATACTCTCACCTTACAAAGGCCTTTTTAATCATGTGGCCTAGACTCCTAATTTTACAAATAGGGAATTCAGAAGAAGGGACTTTGTTCAAAGACACATACATGGTTTGGGAAACTGCCAAAACTATTTTCCTGGTTTCCATCTCCTGACCCAGAGCTCTTTTCATTAACCTTCCTCCTTATTTAATTATAAACTTTTTTTTTAAATTTGGGAAAAATAATGATGCCATTTTGGCAGATAGATAGATGATTTTTATAGTCTCAGATGAGGCTTACCTACTTTTAAAAAGTGGCATCTCAATATAGATTGCTGCCTTTTTGGTTAATAGCAGGGCTATTTATATATTGATAAACAGTCATGCCAAGAACAGAAGGCTATCCTGTACTACTCAATAACTGCTTAATAGGTTCCTGCCATTTCTCTGAAGAGAAGATCATGGGGAAGAAAATCCATTGATGTTCCTGAGGTGAAAAAGAAAGAAAATGGGCAAAACGGGTATTTGGCCAAGTCACTCATGCCCAAAGTGGTACAAATGATTATATAAAAAGGATACGAAGGCTGAACATTTGCAGCAGATGCTGTTTTAACAGCCACTAGTAAAGCATGACTGGCACTCAGATAGTGTCTGATACATTCCTTACAAATAGCTTTCTGTGTTTCCTTCGAATAAAAGAGGGGGCGCCTCCTGGAATTTCTGCATATTTAAGTATATAGAAATGCAAATTTCATGCTTTTCAGGTAATAAAAGCCTGAGATAGTCTTGTTGGAGGCACCAGAGGAATACAACTCACTTTGGTCTTTTATTTATCTGTATCTGGGGTGGAGAATATCTGGCTAGGGTCTAGACTTGACCCTCCTTCAGTCTTCTGAGTGTTATTGTTCCAGCTAGTAACAGACTCAAGATTTGGGTTCTCCCTCCCCCCTACCCCCAACCCCACCAGCTGCCTTGGTTACCCAATTCAGAATGAGGCCTTTAAAGCAGTAAACACCTTCCCGCCTCAGCTCATCAGCTCACTGACCAGGGGAGCTGAGGAGAAATGCTAAAAATAAAATTCTGACATTTTCAAAGCCCTTAAAAATTAGTAAGTATCTTATAAATATTATCTCATAAAGTATTGGATTTAGAGTTAGGAAAACCCGAATTCAAATCATTTATTTTCAAATCAAATTTATTAACCATGTATGACCATGAGCAAGTCGCTTAGCCTCAGTTTGCTCCTCTGTAAAACAGGGATAATATCACCTACCTCCCAGGTTTGTTGTGCAGATCATCTGAGATAGTATATCTGAAATCATAAAAGACTACAAAAATGTAAGTGATGATGATGATCAGGCTGTATCTACTACAGGCTGAAGTTCTGATAGCTAGGTGACTTGACTTTAAGTCACACATCTATCAAACGTCAAATTTCTAAACCAGAGGTGGGGAACCTGTGGCCTCGAAGTCACATATGGCCCTCTAGGTCCTCAAGTGTGGCCTTTTAACTGAAACCAAACTTCACTAAACAAATCTCTACCCCTGTTCTAAACCATGGCTCACCTAATTCTAAGTCCAGAATTCTGTCCTTTAGCAGCAGTCTCCCTGGATCCAAAGGAAGGCAGAGCAGGATATAGGGAGAGGTCAGATTCCACTATAGTATAGGAGATAGAAAGCAGACCTCTGTGCCAGGAAGGCCTGGATTCAAGTCCTACCAATGGCATTACTCAGCTGTGTCATTCACTTCTCAGTGCCCCCAGGTGTCTCTTTAAGACATAAATTCCAGAACAAGTATAAGTTTTCTGTTGGAAAAGCAGTCACCTCTCTGGCAATTCTATACAGTTCTCTATAGCAACAAAATTAGAGGTCTGACCAAAAAAACAAAAACAGTGGGGGAGGGAAAACTTCCAGAAATGTAGTAATATGCCCCAGACCAGTGGTTGACAAACTGTTTTAGAAGTTTTTAAAGATTATCTCAGGACCATGATTAATTAACTAATCAATATTTCAAAGTCCTGAAGAGAACAAATGATAACCATCAGAGACTCACAACCTGAATCAACTGCAATGTGTGACCACCATTTAATATTCGTTGCCAGACCTACTGAGCCGCTCTTTCTCTCACAGACTTTTAGCTCTGGAATAGAGGTCAGAGGAAATCAAGCTTAGCTCCTACCTACAGCTTTCCCCTTCCCCCACCCCCCCACTTCTCTTTCCCTATCTCATCTGTACTTCCTTCCTCACTCTGTCTCTTACTCCCCTCTCTCTCCCCAGCTCTCTCCTTTACCAGATATCTTTCTTTATTTATTCATTACTTTTTTATCTGAGATTTCATTGTTCACGATACAATACTAAGATGTGTTTTTGCGTGCGTGACTATGTTTACATGATATGCTTTTACTTACGGTGTCTTTAATCTGGAAATCGTGGAAACTGATCCGTTTCTATTTCTCATAATGAGACATTCGTGAAGTGACATCTTGATATGGTAGATAGAGGACCATTATTGCTCTGGGTTCAAGTCCTACTCCTGATGCATAGTAACTGTGTAACTTTGGGCAAAGCACTTAATCGTTGAGTGCTCCTGGCAAGGCAGCTTGTATAGTGGGAAAAGCGCTGTCGCTAGATGACTTGGCTTTGCATCTCACCTCTGATAGTTTATTCCCTGTGTAACCTTGGGCAAGTCACTTAACCTACCTCCATGGGCCTCAGTTTCCTCCGCTGTACAATGCAGAGATTGAACAATGTAACCTCTACTGCTCTTTCCTGTTACAGATGAATTATCACAGGTATACCCATAGTTTCTCATTCATAGGTCTAGAACAAAGAAAATTATTCTAATTATATCGTTTGCTTTTCTTTCTTTTTTTTTAATGTGGTACTCATTTTTTTTTGCCTTCTGGTTCATGATACCTGTAAAGGGAGGAAAAAAAAAGTTTAAGGCTGCTCATTCAATATACAGGATTACATTTACATGCTGCTACTTGAGTTGCCAAACTTGGTTACTTCACTGATTTGGCTGATCATAGAAGCCGGCTGCCCCTTAATGATGTGTCGTGGCCAATTCCGTTGTTGGTGTTTGCTCCGTTTTAATTTTGGTGCTGTAGCAGTGATGCTTTACTAGTTCTAGACGACAGATGGCGCTGTTTCGTTCCCTGTGGAAATGGGAAGTTAAACCTCTAAGGCTGGAAATTCTTAGTGGCCTCCTAATCAAATTCCCTTGCTCTGTCTGTTCCTGCCTTTGTTTTCCTGTTTGAAGTGTTTGCTTGTTTGCTTTACTTTCTGTACTCCTAACTGCAAACATTTGCTTTTACTCTCCTGACTCGTGGTATTTTTCACACTGTAGTCAATAATATTCCAGATAGCACCTTCTTGCCAAAGAAAATTCCTGTTTTCCCTTTGCTAAAAGGGGATCTCAGTAGACACTTGTAAGATATAAAATGCCCCACAAAACGCAATGAAAGTAACCATATTACATTAGGAAAAAATGTATAAGAAACTAAAAGTTTCTTCCCTGATTTTTCATCATTTCCATACACTCTTCTGCCGTACTTTGGTGTCCTAATTTTGCATATATGTATCAATAGGAAAGAACAATTTAGTTCATTTAAAAAAAAGTCTAAAATCTGATTTATCTATGAGACACACTTCAGAACACAAACCAATTTTGCTGTAGTAATACCATGTCAATATTTCCTGACAGAAGACAAATGTTGTTATTATTTTGCCATTTCTTACCTTTGTAAAAGTTTAGAATTTTACAAAATGACTCTTCTTTACATGTCAAAATAGTAAGCTGATGGAAAGAAAAAACTGGAGCAATTTTTATATCTGGAGACAGTGATGGATAATCCTGGTGAGTTACAAATGATGCCAGTACCATAGTGACATTTAAAAAAAGAGAAAGAAAACTGTGAAGTAAATATAATTTAATGGACAAATATATCTTTTTACCCAAAAAAATATTGTTAAGGAAAAATAACGTTTATCTGAACATTTTGTCTTTTAATTTTCTTAATTCTCCTCCGTGATGAGACATGCAGAACTGTCTTTATACTCCCAGCTTACTCTAAGCATTTTGCAATCAAGAATTTAGTTCAACCAGTCATATTCCACTAGCTGGCCATTTAGTGGGTTTGTGGTCAATTAATTTGTGGTCAAGCAACTTTAGAGCTGGCTTGATTGAAAAAAAAATAGGAATGGGGTGACCATCTTCAGCTTCCTTACTTTGTTTTTTCCTCGCTTTTTCAGTTACCAAATCCCAGTTTATGCCAATGGCATTTGATACCCTCATGGTTCCAAATCTCCTAAGTCCTACTAGGTAGGAAAGAGATCAGATTGGGTCTTTAAAAAAAATGTAGGCAAAACCTTACCAGTTCAGCCTTCACAGTGATTGCTTGTGCCTACACTGAGCGCACTTTCCTAGATCAGGTTGACACAAAAGAGGAGCTAGTAATGCTGTTTGGGATCTTAGGAGGATAATTTCTGGATTCCTTCAGTCCCCTATTCCTGCTTCTTCTTCCATTATTTCAACCTACTTATAAAGAATACAAACTTTCTATTGATTATAGAGTAACCTCTGGTGGCCATAGGTGTTGAGGAGCCTCATGTTGACATGCAATGAGCTGAGTTCCCTGGAAGCTTTCATGCCATGTGGCCCTGGCTGAATACCTGGGATGGGGGGAAAAGTGGAGAGAGAATCTGTGATGGAATGGGGGGAGGGGAGAAGGAGGAATATAAGGAATTGGATACAAACATTACTTGGTGATTGGGATTTGGAGAAGGGGGAAATTTGACCCTGACTTCCTTGGGATCATCTCTCTATATGGAAGATAATAAGATAATTTAATATAATTAAATAATATGATATTAATATGATGATAATAAGAAAGAATTTATTTTTTTCTATTTCTCACATTCACCATTTCTATTTGTTTCACTAATAAATGACATCTATCCACGCAAACAAATAAAAAAATAGTTCCCTCTTAAGGAATTTACATTCTAAAAGATGACCTAAAGACAATGGTTTTTTTTTAAGTTTTATGTTTTTATTTTTCAATTTAAAAGTAATTTAAAATTAACCTTTTGCCCAAATTGATAATTTAAAAATAAATAAATGAAGACTTAACTGACTGCATAGTCTGACAAAACAAGTTCCCACATTAGCCACGTCCAAAAATGTATGTCCCTTTCTGAATTTTTAGTTCATCACCTTCTATTAGGAAGTGAGTGACATGTTTCAATTTCAGTCTTTCAGAGTTGTGATTTCTCTGCTGATAAGTCTTTCAAAGTTGCTATTCCCTATAATGTTGTTATTGCATTCAGGGTTCTACTTCCACTCTGTTTCTTCTGCATGAGTGCATACAGGGTTTCTGAGTTGCTTTTGAATCTGTCTACTTCATCATTTCTTATGAGACAACATATTCTATTAAATTCATGAGCTATTCTAAAGAATGAATACCTAAAGATTCAACTTGAGACTTTAGTTGGTGAAATGTTTCTGGAGGGCAGGCCCATCAAATCCAAACACATAGGTGGTGTATAAGACCCACACTACTGTGATAAAGCAATTGATCACCTCTTGATTATTGCCACCCCACCCAACCCCCACTATGTGCTCATCACTGTGCTAGGCACTACAGGCATTATAAGAAAAGTATAAGACAGTCCCTACTACCCCAAGGAATCTTCTATTTTTCTATAAACAACCCAGGCTAGCAAGGTGCAGAAGAGAGAACAAGTTTATTACATACCAAAAAAGGATACTTGGGATCATAGATTTTAAGCTGAAAGAGAACTTGGAAGCATTTAAGTTCAATATCTTCTTTTTTCAGATTCAGAAATGGAAGCAAACAGAAATTAGACAACATACCCAAGGTAACATAGCTAGTAAGAGTCTGAGATGGGATTTGAACTCAGGACTCATTGATTTCCAGTCCAATGCCATATCCATCAAGTCACATTGTCTCAAGAAAAGATGTAGAATCTTCTTCCTTTACATTATTTTCATTACTTCTTTTGATATTCTTGATGTTTTGTTCTTCCAAATGAATTATTTGTTGGTTTTTTCTAATTCAGTAAAATATTTTTTGGGAGGGAGAGAATTAAAAAAAAAGAAAGTTACATAATAACTTAGTTATATATTTAAAAGGAATAGCAATTTGCACCTAAGATTCACAGTTTTATGTACAATCATCTTATTTTCTATTCTACTCTGTTACAGAAGTGCTTGTTTTACTTCTTAAGTTCAGAATAAAATAAACCATCTAAAAATAAAGAAAAAGGAAGAAAATAAAAAAGAAAAAATGCAGACCCAAGATGGTAGAAAAAAATGTTCCCCTGTGATAAGCACTCCCTTCCCCCTTTCCTAAATGCTCTATATAGTCATTCTTGATTTATAGTGCTAACCTATGGTTCAGGTTGCCTTAAATAGGAAAAGAACTCTAGGATATTAGAGAATCAGCTCTGTTTCTCGAGATCTACAAAATTCATATGAGTTGAGAGTCCACATGGTGTTTCTTTACTTCATTGCTCTGCAGTTCCAGTTCCTGAAGTTAACAGCTTGAACCAAATGCTCCTAGGCTCGACCCAGGAGTCCTCCACTTAGTCCATGAACTCCTCCACTGTTCTGCCACTGTTGGTCCACCACTGGCCAACTCTTGTTCCTGAAATCTTTAGATTGGCCCAGGCACTCTTTGACTTCGTCCAGAAATTCCTCCCTTTGGTCTAGGAATTTGTGCTGTCATTCAGTCATGTCCGTCTATATTGTCTATCCTGTCTCTCTTGACTGATTTTCCATTTCCTTCTCCAATGATTAAGGCAAGCAGAGATTAAGCAACTTGCCCAGGGTCACAGAGCTAGTATGTGTCTAAGCTGGATCTGAACTTGGGTCATCCTGACTCCAGGCCTAGCACTCTGTCCCCTGAGCTTATTTAGCATCTAGCTGATCTAGGAACTACTCTGTTGTTATATTGCATCTCTATAGCTCTCAATGTAAGCTAGAAACTCTTTATGTTGGTTTAGGAACCATCACAGGTAATCCACTCCTGTCCACCCAGAAAATGATCGCAGCTGTTATTGCTATGCATTTCCCTTTCCTTGAGAAAGTATTATAGCTCCGAAAATTAAATAACTAGATCTAACATGCATCTGGGCTATTTAACATATTCCCGATTGTTCTGTCATTCAAGACTACAGCTTCACTGAGCTGGTATACAAAGTTGCTCTTTAAGAAACTGTGAAGACTTGTGGACTGTCCAAAAAGGTCACTTCTAGTTGAGTTCAAACAACTGAATTCTATTCATCTTTTCTATGTCTAAAGGCATAGGCATTCTGTCTCCTATATAGTTACCACATTTTGATGAGTCTCCAGAAAAACAAAGACAAAAACAACTAATCCCTTAAGGTAGCCATTTTATATTCTTTTTTTTAAAATTTTTTTTTTGGAGGGAGGAAGGTAGGGCAATTGGGGTTAAGTGACTTGCCCAAGGTCACACAGCTAGCAAATGTGTCAAGTGTCTGAGACCGGATTTGAACTCAGGTCCTTCTGACTCCAGGGCTGGTGCTCTACTCACTGCACCACCTAGCTGCCCCACGATTTTGTTAAAGGCTTATCCTATTTGCTAGGTACTGCGCAAAAAACTCCCACAAAGTAGTGGTTCTTTATGTCTGTTAGGATCCATTCCCATGTAGACAATAGCATCGTGTATTTACATTCATATGATGACAAAACTAAAACGAATCATAACATTTTTAATTACATCTTAATTTTTTAATTTTATAAGCATTTCTTATAGGTAGCTACATGTCATAGTATTTAGAGTCAGGAATTCAGGAAGCCCTGAATTCGAGTCCAGTCTCAGACACTCCTAGTGGCATGACCCTGAGTAAATCATTTAATTTCTGTTTGCCTCCATTTCCCCAACTGTAAAAATAGGCATACCTTGCCGGGTTATTGTGAGAAATGAATACCATGATATTTGTAAAATACTTAACATAGTGCCTGACACATAGTAGGCACTATATAAAAGCATATTCTCTCCCTCCCTCCCATTCTCTCAGCCAAGTGGACTATTAAAAAAGAAAAAAGAAAAGAAAACATCCTGATAAATATACATAGACCAGAGAAACAAATTCCAATATTATCTATGTCCAAAAATATGTCTTATTCTGCATTATGAAAGTTGTTCTTCTAATTCTGCTTGCTTTGCTCTGCATTAGTGATTGTCTTCCCAGTTCACTCTGAAATTGTGCATTTCATCATCTCTTAGAACAATAGTAGACATTAAATAAATGCTTGTTAACTGACTGGCTTATTTCTTTTGGTACAATAACATTATGTTACATTCATATATCATTCTTCAGTTTATGGGGAATTTTAGGTTTTTGCTTCATCAAAAAGAACTTCTATAAAGATTTTTGTACAAGTGGGACCTTTTCTTCTTGCTTTGACCTCTTTGGGGAATAGAGAATAGTGATATTGCTATGTCAAAAGGTATGAACAATTTAGAGGCTTTGGGGCATAGTTCCAAATTATTTTCCTGCATTGGAAGTTTTGCAGACTTAATCAGTTTACAATTCCAGTAACATTTTCCCCCCCAACAGCCCCTGCAAATTTTGTCATTTTTCTCTTATTAACTATGCCTATCTGATGGGTGTGAGAAAGAGCTTCTTAGTTGCTTTAATGTGCATTTCTCTAATCACTAGTAATTGGGAGCATTTTTTCATGCAGTTATTAATAACTGTGTTTATTTGTTTTTTATTATTAAAAGCTATCTATTCATATCCTTTAACCAGTTATCTATTGGAAAATGGCTCTTTCTAATAGATTTGAATCAGGTCCTTATATCTCTTGGATATGAAACTTTTATCAGAGAAACTTGCTGTAAAGATTTTTTCCCCTAGTGTGAGATACATGGTTTGGGGGATCACCAGATTCCCTGGGCAGGGCCAAAGCCCTGAGGAAGAACCAAATGATGGTCCCTTAGTCTATGGGGATCACAGGACTTCCTAGGGTTGGACCCTGAGAAAGACCTGAGTGATAACCCCTAAGGAAGGCTGTGCAGACCACAGGACTCCCAGAGGAAGACCAAGTGGTAGCCTCCCCTTTATCTGTGGGGATCACAGGGCTTCCTAGGGGTTAGACCCTAAGGAAGACCCAAGTGATGGCCCCTTAGAATGGTTGTGGGGATCACAGGACTTCCTAGAGTTGGACCCTGAGAAAGACCCAAGTGATAACCCCTAATGAAGGCTGTGCAGACCACAGGACTCCCAGAAGAAGACCAAGTGGTAGCCCCCCTTTATTTGTGGGGATCACAGGGCTTCCTAGTGGTTAGACCCTAAGGAAGACCCAAGTGATGGCCCCTTAGAATGGCGGTAAGATCACAAGGCTCCTGAGACAGAGCCAGAAGACCCAAGTGATGGCCCCTTAAGAAAGCTGTGCAGACCACAGGGTTCCCAAGGGAAATCCCAAATGGTAGCCCCCTTAACACTGCAGTGAGGATCACAGGACTCCCCAAGTCAGGGTCAGGTAGTTAGCCCTAGATGTGCTTCCGCAGCTCATTGCTTTCCTGGTAGCATAACCCTAGGAAGATCAATGTGATCTGACCATTCTCACCCAGAGAACTCAGGACCAGAGCGGGCAGAGGAAGGCATTTATTACACTTCTCGAGAAAGTGGGTGCAGTGCTCACTAGGAATATTCATGCCAATACAGCAGTAGGAGTAAGGGTAACCAGCTCCTCCACTTCTGTTTGAGTTATGGTTAGTTTACATTCTTTACTTTTTTACATAGTTTTCTTAAGTTATACAATTTATATAGGTAGGATAATAAGGATACAGAAGCAAAAGTGAAGTTAATTCTATCTTCCTTGTCTGAGTTAGGATTAGTCTACATTCTTTACTACCCTACCTTCCCTCTTTAACATATGTAAATTATGCAGATTAGTAGACCTGGACACTTGACCAGGACCTAACCCTTGAACTGACATGATAAGCTTGGACTGATTCAACCGGTTTAGCTTCTCTAGCTTCCCTAATCCCTAATCCCTAATCCCAGCTGGCCATTGTCTCGGTAGGTAAACTTTAACTCAGTTATATGGATAGCTTCTGTGGGAGCAAAACCAGATGTCATACTATCTTTTCTGACACCTACTATTTATAGCACTGTTAACTTATTTGGTTCTTAGTTCCCTCATCTGTAAAATAAGGAGATTGTACTAAATAATCAAAGGGCAACTAGGCAGTACAGTGGATAGAATGGTAGGCCTGAAGTCAGGAAGACCTGAGTTAAAATCTTGTCTCAGACATTTATTAGCTATATGACCATGGGAAACTTATTTAAACTCTCTCTGCCTCAGTTTTCTCAAATTTAAAGTGGGAATGATAATGATAGTACCCACCTCACATAGATTTTGTGAGAATCAAATGAGAAAATATTTCTGAAGCATTTTGCCCAGTGCATGGCACAGAGCAGGCACTCAATAAAGACTTATTCTCTGCTCTTCCTCCTACAAGGTACCTTCTATGTAGCTCTAAATCCTATCATTTTACAAATGGGACTAGTAGCTATTTCAAGGAAAAGAACAAACAGATTGTTGCCACCACTGTCAGAAATCCTAGTACTCAATGGTAGCATGATTAGGGGATGGAGTAGGGGAGAAGGGTGGGAGGAAATAGGATAGTCAGAGGGGTTGGAGAAAGATCTATCTATGGTCCTGCAATGATTAGTTTATCCATAAGAAACAGCCAAACTTTGGCCAGGGGGCAAATGGTGCTGGAGGCAATGAGGATTATGCAACCTCTTCATACCTCACACTCTTCTGTTTCTTTTGCTCATCAAAATACTTCTCTTCTCACATTCCATTTGTTTTTCCTTAACTA